>NC_059473.1:72450706-72750706 GCF_018139145.2 Gymnogyps californianus | reverse complement strand
AGTAATTAGAAACCCAGAGGCCTCTGAAAGTGAAGTGTTATTAACTAGGACAAAAGTCTGTCAATGAAATGTATTATAATAACACCAAGGCATACAATATGTATGGTTGTTTTTCTCTAGAGGTTAGCACATTTGCTGTTTGGGAAGCCCCTTTAATTCCTCCACAGTCCATCTAATAGCTTTTCTCCCTGACAAAATGCACTCTCGTTCTTCTCCCGAGGTGAATTTCTTTAGATGTCGAAATCCTTTTTCCAAATGTAATTCTTGTCCAGCAAAATTGCTGTGTCGCTTTGCCTGGGAGTCTGGCAGTATGTCTCCATCCTCTCACCTCGAGTGTTTGCTTGGACGCCGCTTACTCAGAGAGTGCATGGCCAGGAGGACATCAAGATCACCTTATATGACCTCTTATACATCACAGGCCTCTATATTTCACTGAGTTATCTCTGTATGGAAATTGCGTGATGAAACTGAAGCAGTGAAATGGCCCTTAGTCCAAGGGCAACTTCACTCTTGTAAACTCAGTTCTCTCCTCGTCAGATTGTTGATTATCTGGCTCGCAAATGGACTAACCAACCACCCTTGCTGTGAAGTGTGTCTCCCTCCCATTTTAGGGAGTCAGTCTCTATTTATCCTCGGACTAGGACTCCTAATTCACCATAAGGTGCCTAGACATGTGGATAGCTCTGCATGCAGGAGGGACATGGGCAAGGTTCATTCCTAAGGCAGAGAAACAGACGCTCCTAGACATAGAATGGCTACATCTACTGTGTCGGCCCCAAAAATGTTTCCCAAGTGGTGGGTCAAAGCGTGCCTCAGACCTGCTACCTGAGTCCCCCAGGCAGAGAAGAGCTCTCCTTTGCAGCCTGGCCTTTCCAAGGCGTCAGCCAGAGGAGCACCCCTTTCACATGGCAGGCAAAGGGTTTCCCAAGTGCGGGCATGAGAGCTAGGGATGATGCACGAGTGAACAAAGTCTGCAAGATTGAGTTTTTTTGTAAAAAGTACAGATAAGTAAAGAAAGAAAGCAATATTAGATTGTCATATTCCTTCTGAAAAGGACTTCTCAAGACTTGTTTCTTCAATCTCAAAAGGAATTGGTTTGATTTTTCACATCTGTGTATCATGTTTTCTGATTGCTGAACAGTAACAGGTTGAAAAGGGTTATTGTTGTTTCATAGAAGAACAGGATTATTTAAAAAACTTGTTATTTCTGGACAAGTAGAGACACTTAAATCAGGGCGTACTGTAGGCTAACATTCAATTATGTAATGAGGAAGGAGAGGAACCGTGCAATAAAACAAATAAAAGTAATTGTAATGTGGTTTATTGAAAAGAACAAGTAGATTGAAAATGCTATTGGGCTGTGCAGAAATAGCATCACACTACTATTGTAAGTTCATTTCTCTTTTGCTAGCAGATTAGGAACTTCTTCCCACTTGCTTTTTCGGTACTGAATATCAACGAGGGAAATAACAGTCTGCCTCCCTGCAGCTTTCTGAGCTGACGAGCTGTTGTTGCTTTCTTTTGAGATTCAGCTTTCTTTCCAATCTGAGGTTTTGAGTCTGTGAGTGACCTATGCTACAAGCAAAGCAGGAAAGTTAATACACTTCTTAATTAACCTCTGCAGGATTAATTTATTTTTATGCAAATTAGGAAAAGGACAAGTAGGTAAATGCCTGCAACCATCTAAAAGCTACCGATGACTGCATGGCTACTACAAACTCTGCTGAAACGATAGCTGCAGCAGTGAAGCAAGTGAAATCTTGAAGAAGAGGCAATCACATGTGAGAAAGGAGCTTTCCCTGTCCTCCTCCAGAGAAACTGAGCTATCCCAGGTGTCCCGTTTCTGAACTGCTTGTGAACCTTGTACTATTGTAAGCTAAGGCTTTCGCAGATTATTTGTTGTATTTTTTATTGTGCCTTTGTTGCTCACCCAAGGTGATGGAAACGAATAAATTCTATTTAATTTTACCTTTTCTGTATTGTATAATCTATCTTTTTTATATTGACTCAGCTGCTTGGTCTCAGACTCCAATGGTATTGCAATGTAATTCTCCCTGTCTCTGTGTGTGTGTGTAAATATTCCCCTACAAGAGCGAAAATTATTACAGTCAGTTGGTATATTCTCTCCTGCAACTAATGAGAAATATAAAATATCGTTATGGTGGATGTGAAAAATAGGCATCGTTACCCACAACCTTCCTCATCCCTTGTGTGATGCAGGTGGGGTGTCTCGCCTTGCTTGTGCCGCAAGGGAGTGAGGAGCCAGCGGGAGGAGCAGCTCTGTCTGTGTGCCTCCGTGCTCTTCTCCTCTTGTTTTGTTAGATGCAGAGTTGCTGTCTAGGAACTGTACGTGGGCTGTGTGCTGAGATTCCCCACAGCTATGTTGCCTTTCCACAGCTGTTCATCCACTAGCGTGTATGAATAAACATGCTACGCTCAGATTCAGAACTGCTGACTTCTTATCTCCTGAGAAGTTGACTTGTGAGGCCCTGATTATCTGTAACAACCTGGTGGATGGCAACGATGGTGCCAAAACACGACACTGGCACATGGAGGCTGAGGAATAACATGAAGGTTGTGCCGCTGTGCTCTACCCTTGCTTCTTTTTCTCATAGTCAGCCTTATGTGTTGGAAACTTGTCACTTCTCTGAGTCTTTCTCAGGTTTTGGCAGGTGGCTGGCGTAGTTGGGCTCTTGTAATAGAAACTTGCCTGAGAAGAGGCTTGGAAGGATTTTGAGTAAAGGGCTTTTGTGCAAACCAACACTTTGCCTCTGTGGCCGTTGCTTGTCCCCCAAAAGCACCATAACAAAGGCTGTCGCCAGTGCCCTATGCAGCACTGTGTGTAAAGATACCTGGGCTACTTTTAAATAAGCTAGGCAGAAGCACTACAGCTTCAGGACAGCGCTCAACTCAAGCTCGCCAGATGCACGAATACCTCCTCGCTGGAACACCATGGAGGAACAAGCGGGATGAATCTCGGCTCTGAGCTAACATTGACCCATGTGGTGTTGCAGTAGTGTGCGCTAACAAAAGGTCTTCTCATTCCCTCCAGCTGCAACTATTTCATTCCAGGTATAAAATCAAATACAAATTTAATATTTGATTTATTAGTAATAATCAAGCAATGTTTATATCAAATAAAAAGATTTACTATAAATAAAATGTTATATCAAATATTAACATTTAAATATTAATAAATCAAAGTATAATTTTGATATAAACCAAACCGCAAATATAGAATAGTCATTCCAACAGATGAAAAAAGAGATCATGACTCATCCTCTTGGTAGCCCTGGTGCTTGCTTGAGAAGTGACAGACCATGTCCAGTCTTGGCCAGAGCTGCTTCAGTACCTCAGTTTTCCCACCGCTGAAAAAATGTGATGGAGCAGGCTGATTGCCTGACTGCATCCCCATGACAAGCCAAACAGCCTTGGGAAAACAACACTCACAGCTGTTCCGCATCTTAGGCGAGCGCTGCAACCACTGGAATTTGTGTTTCTTTTCTTGGAGCTGTTCATCAGCTGGGGACCAAAGGATGCCGACAGTACTGCAGAAGAGCAATTTCAGCAATTCCAGAAGACTCAGCTGGAATAGGAAAGACTGAGACTCTCTAAAATTTGGCTAAGCTGAGGTGAGACCCCAAGTCCCCACATCGGGCATTCAACCTACTTGGAGATGGATGTGCACGTCTTTATAAAAATTTCTCTTCTGTTGACGCTACTCCCCTGGTTATAAGTTTTACTGGTGCTGTGTTGTCCCCCTAGTTACCGGTTAGCCTCTGGTCCTGCTGCAAGTCCTGCCAGGTCTTGAGTGGGGTCAGAGCACAGCTACAAGGTCAGACCCCCAGGAGAGGACTTCCTCACTTAGCTTAAGGATTGGGCTTCAGGCATTAGGATTTAGGCTTGAGCCAGGCCCCCGGGCAGTGCGTTAACAAGTTGGTGCAGCTGCTGTTGCAACGTATTTGTGCGTTTTTATCGACGGAAACTCAAAAGTAAAAAGGACTCGGTTCCCTGTGAACTCAGGTGATCACGGAGAGGTGTTTTCGTTTTATTTATGGAGGACATTGGTGACCAAAAAGGCTGAGTCAGCTCAGCTCACATGATAATTTGGGAAAACCTAGACTTAAAAATGGACTTCGTGCCAGAAGGCAAAACACTTCTTCAGTGTAAACCACAGAGGAGTCATTCATTGGACATGTGTGTTCACCTGTTAATCAGGGGGATGAAATACTCAACAAAAAATACTTTTTCACAATTATATAAATTCTATTCTTATCTTTCAGTAAAATTAATCCAGTTGGGTGTTACATTAATGAAGATGCCTGACGTGCCATAGCTGAATGTCAACACACTGAGAAACAGCTACAAGGGAGCTGAACATGCTTAGCACTGTGTTTGAAATCAGGCCAAGAGTGCTCAGACTGCAAGGGATATTTAGCCACATGAACAGCATCTTGAGTAATTATTAAAACGTTAAAAAATGCTGTTCTCAATCAGTCACTACTGATTGTATGATGCAGTCAATCTGCTGACATTACTAAACAGAATACATCCAGTATAATTGTTCCTCCCAGTAATTTTGTCTAATCATGGAAGAAAAACAGCATGAGAAAACTGTAACATTAAACGCACAAACCTATGGGATGGCGTAATGCTACATGAGTGGTATGATAGTGAGTCAAACTGAAAAGCAATTGGAAACAATTTTATTGGGCACAAGAAATCCATTCATCACGATGGCAGCAGGGCTGTCTGCACGGACCTACAGTTTCCCTCCCCATCGGTAAAAAGGGGGCTGCCAAATACAGGGGCTGTCCTGAGGACAGGAGCTTCCTACAGCCCCCCTGTTTGTCAGCGGATCCCAAATCGGACTTCAGGTATGCATTCATTTGGTTTAATCAGTAGGAATAAAGTTAAACAAACACTATTGTTCTGATCCACTCAGCTGTCGGATTAGTCTGAAAAGGCCACTGAGCACCCAGAAGCAAACACATCTCTTATCTAAACCCTCTCATACCGGCACAGAGAGTCTTTCCAGAATATTTGCAGTTGCCATCCAGCCGCAGTTTGGAGAAACAGCACATTTAACGCAGGGCAGGGAAACGTTACCAGATCGGTGCTAGAGGTACACGGGAGAGAGATGAGCGTGTGAGTTGGGGGTGCCACAGCTGGACCCGCACGGTGACGGCACACAGTGGCGATGGCTGCCCCGGGGCAGCCAGCCCTGCAGCTAACCTCGTACCGCCCCGGCTGCAGACACTCAGGCTTTGGAGGCTCTGTCCCTTCCACCTCCAAGAGCTGCCAGGAACCTCATCTTCTCTCCACTTACGGAAACATGTGGTTGCCATGGGGGGAATAGGAGAGAGGAGAATCTCTTAGTAGCATAATCCGATTCAACTGAGGTTCGGCTCGCACTGAAAACGGCTGGCTTTTTGCCCAGAACGGAGAATGAACTTTAGAGGATTTCGAGTGAGTGAGCCCCATCTTCAAAAGCATTCCTCTGGTAGAGCAACATGCTCCACTGGATCTCGTCTGAAGACCTGTTAGGCTGAGGCTGCTGAGGTACTCGGAGTAAGCCGACATGTTAAAAATTAATATTGGCAAAAGGAATGGCTTCTATAAACAGACATTACTAACCTGAAATCCAGTCATTTAAAAAAAAAAAATCAAAAGTAATTTCGAGTATTAAATCTATCTGATTTCCCTGGGGGACGCTCCACAGCTTTATAACCACATTTCCCTGCTTTTTACAAATGTTCCTCTCACCTTCACGGCTTTGTGTAAGGTTCACACAAACAGGAATATAGGGAAAGAATCTTTGACAAAAACAAGTAGGGGGAACAATAGAATGGAAAAGGTGAAATTTCAAATTTATTTCACTTACAGGACTTCGCAAAATTATCAGGTAATACATTTCAGAGAGACACGATTGACTTAAAAGGTATGTGTACATTTTACCTCCTCTGAGCCTAATTCAATTTTTAAAATGAAATACCTTACTCGTTAGAATAAGAAATATTAAAACCACGTTCATTCCATTTCTTTTCAGAGAGACTCCCTGTATTTGAAAGCGACTAACACAATAGTCTGTAACAAGCCTCGCCCAGGCATGAACTTGAAGTGCACCGTCCCTATGAAAAATGTATGGAGCTCTGAACTTCACGGCGGCTGCCATCCCTCCCGCAGTCCCTTACGCGCCTCTCTGGAAGCGTAAGAGCAAGGGTGTTGTTCAGAGGCGGTTTTTATTTGCACTTCTTCCAATTCACTGAAGGCGAGACAGGCCACGCCACGTTTCAGAGGGCAAACGTACGGTAGTTCCTCGGTGATCACACCGCACCGGCCAGCGCAGGAGCTGCCGCGTTGCCTAGCTGTAGGCGAGAGCCAATTGACCGGCAAACACAACCACCCCAAAAAGGCAACTAACCACCCCGAAAGAAAACCCATGGGTATTTAATGGGGGGGTGAAGTTTGAGGGTAAGCAAGCGCCCAGCCGGGCAGCCCGCTGGCCCGGGTCCCCCCTCGCCCCCCCCAAGCGCGGAGCTCAGCGGGCGGGGCGGGACGGCGGCACCAGCCCGCGGGGAGGGACACACACACTTCCCATCCCCCCCCCCCGGGTGCGCCCGCGAATCCCGCCCGGCTCCGAACGCCCCGCGGGGCGCCCGCGGCGGCAGCGGGGGCGGGGGGAGGGGGGGGGGAGCGGGGGCGCTGCCGCCGGCGCCGGCGCCCCCTGGCGGCCTCCGCCGCTCTCGGCCGGCGGCATCGCGGCGCGCAGGGGCGGTCGCCACCACACAGGGCTCCGAGGGGGCTCCGCCGCCGCCGCCGCGCCGTGACGGGCCGGGCCGGGCCGGGCCGGGCCGCGGCGGCAGCCGTGCGCTGGGGGTGCGCGGGGCGGCGGCGAGCGGGGAACAAAGGGGATCGAGGCGGCGCAGCGGCGGCGGCTCCGCCGGGGGAGGCACCGGCTGGGCGCTGGGGGTGTGGGGAGGAGGAGGAGGGTCGCCCAACTGCTGCCACTTCGTCGACCGTGAGCGGCACTCGCTGGCGGCGGCGGCGGCGGCAGCCCGCCCCTCGCTGCATGGCAGCCCAGTGAGGGAGGAGCGGGCGAGGGTCTGGCGCTGCCCGGAAGCCGAGGGAGCCAGCGCCGGCGGCAGCAGCGCCCGCCGCCCTCCCGCCGGGATGCGCCCCGCTCTCCGCTGAGGCGCAGCCCCGCCGCGATGCTCTCCCCCGAGCGCCACCGCCACCACCGCCACCCCCCGCCGCCGCAGCCGCCGCCGCCGCCGCACCACCCGCCGCAGCCCAGCCATGTCGTGGCCACCATCGAGAACCTGCCGGCGGAGGGCGGCAGCGGCGGCGGCAGGAGCGGCATCTCCGCGCCCTCCTCCAGCGTGCGCCAGAGGATCAGGAAAGTGCTGAACAGGTGAGGCCAGGGGATGCACCGGGGCTCCGGCGGCACGGCACGGCGCGGCTCCCCGCCCCGCCGCCGCTCGCCCTGGGGCGCGCAGGTCCCGGGGGCGGCCGTCGGGGGAGCCCCGGCCCGGCCCCCTCGGCGGGGTGGTGCGGGGGGGGGGCGCAAAGGCTCCGGCTGGGCGGCGGCGGCTCGGCTGGGCTGGGCTGGGCTGGGCTGGCAGCGCCTTTCCCCGCGGATGCCGCGGGCAGGGGGCGGCGGCGCGGAGCCTCCCCCAGCCCATTGTTGCCTCCGAGGCGGCGGCGTGAGGCGCGACCCCGGCCCGCTCCCTCCCCGCCGGGGCCGGTGCCGATGCCGATGCCGGTCGCACCTGCCCTGGCCGCAGGCACACCTCCACAGTGGGGCCCCCGCACCTCCCGCCTCCTTCGGCTTTCCTGGGCCGTCGCGGACACGCGGGGGGCGGCGGGGAGGAGGGAGCCGACGTCCCCGCTGCCGCAGCCCGGCCGGTGGCGGAGGCGCCGCCGGGGAAGTTGGAGCGCGGGCGCCGGCAGAGAGGGGCGGCGGGGAAGGGGTGGCCCCCCCCGTCCCCGTCCCGGCGGGGGTCCGCAGCAGCGGCCGGGCGGGGCCTGATGCTCCGGGGTACCGGGTGGCCGGCCCCGTGTGGGGTTTTTGCCCGGTGTCCGACCAGCTCGCGTGGTCAGGGAGAAGCATGCTCTGGCTTCAGGAGCGGGATGCTGGCGAGACGCTAGCTGGTCGGTTCGCCTGTGCGTGTGGCTCAGAATCGTCAACGCGAAGAGAGGAAAGCTGCAGGGTACTCGGGGTAAATTATTTCACCGAACGCACAAGAAAACACTGGAACCATCTTACTTAAATCCTTTACGCTCTCCTCTTTGGCAGTTGTTTCTTCTGCACTGCGTTTGATTAGGGCTGAGGTTTTTACTACAAAAGAGAGTCTATCCAGAGCCTAAGTGGTTGCATTTGTCCAGAAGGAGCCCCTGAGCTCCTGTCTAAAAAGCCGGCTGAAGCCATCACTTCTGCCTAATGACTTTTACGTGCTAAATAGAGCAATTGCAGCGTTATGAGCAGCGATGGGACGGTGCGTACCAGTGTTGGCCTCATAGTCCTTGCTTTAGTTTCGAATATGTGTAATATGGATGAGGTACTAAGAAAAACAGCTTTTCCATCTGGATATACTAGTTTTGAAGATGAAGGTCGTTGACTCTTTCAAGCTTTTAAACATTAGGAAATTATCATTGTTACTATCTTTGTTACAAATACCTGGAGGTATTTGATTGCTCACAGATTATTGCTATTATATGCAGTTAATTAACTGTTACCATTCTGGGAGGATCCTCAAAAGCATCAGTAAGGGAAGAAATATTTATCCTTTGTTATTTGAGCATGAGAAGGATTGAAAAGAAGTTGAAACAAGTAAGAGCTGCTTCAGCTCAAACTCAATTTCACTTTTTCTTGTACATGCGCATTTGCAACTCTCACTATAGTAAAATTCACTCAATTCCTCAACCCAACGGTCTGTGTCATCTTAGGTGTCCTGTGCTTGCAAAATCCTGCTCTCCTTCTGCTTGGTCATCCTGAGGTGTGTGTCAGTCCTGAAACAAGACGCTAGAGAAAAGAAGTTTTCTCAGGGACAGCAAGAGACGTATGAAGATGTGGTGAGGGGATCAGATACAGAAGCAATAGATACTCCTGTTCAAGCGTGGTAATAGTGACCTTTGGGGAGCCATCAAATTGACCACAGTCTTCATGGCTAGGAGGTGTTGAATTAATTCATATAGTTCAAGCAGTTACCATGCTTATGCATATATAAGCCATAGATAAAGAGTCAAATCAATATTTATTGTTATATACATATGATTGAAATGAGAATATCTGGATTTTTTTTGAAGGGGGAAAAGGATAGAAATTGGCTCTGGTGACCAAAGTTCAAATCTCTGTTCTGATTCACAAACTTGAATCTAGAAACGAGATCTCCCATCGCCCAGAGGAGCACTCTAACGAACAGGAGCCCAGTCACTTTTTCATGAACATGTTCTTTTCTCCTCCTCAAACATGAAACGAGAGTCAAATTTTTCCAAATTTATGTGATTTATGGAGAGGGAGAAGACTTGTTACTGTGGTGTTTTAAGGCAGCCTTTTCTTTGTTTAAGAGAATCCTTAGCCCATCCCAAAGTCTGTATCAAGGGAAATTTTGCCTGAGTTAGGTTTCCTTCAACTTTACATGGGAACTGATGACTCAGCCCTTGTAACATCATGGCTTTCATGCAATATTTCTGTTGATACAGTGAAATGAATCCTGACACAGTGAAATGAATCCTGACACAATGTTTATGTTTTTGTCTTCTACGGAAACATTATCATGCAGATGTGTAAGGAAAGGAAGAAATATGTATGCCATATCCCTAAAGAAGTAGGAGCCCAGAACAAACCAAGCGTTGGCTTCTTCAGTTAATGGTTTTCTACTGGAAAAGGGTAGCATTTTCTCCGTGCTGTCTGTACTTTGTGTGCACCATTTGCTTGAGACCCATTTGTGAAAGGTTCCTGAATGACTCATTGAGTTGAGCTCATGTGCTTCTGTTTTCTGCTAGACAAAGTGGGGGCTCCTCGGGCAGATGAACAAAATAAAAAGGTTGACAACAGCTGGGGTTGCCAGAAACCTGCTTGAAGCTGATAGAATCATAGAATCATAGAATGGTTTGGGTTGGAAGGGACCTTTAAAGGTCATCCAGTCCAACCCCCGCTGCGATGAGCAGGGACACCTTCCACTAGACCAGGTTGCTCAAAGCCCCATCCAACCTGACCTTGAATGTTTCCAGAGATGGGGCATCTACAGCGTCTCTGGGCAACCTGTTCCAGTGTTTCACCACCCTCATCGTAAAAAATTTCTTCATTAGATCTAGTCTGAATCTACCCTCTTTTAGTTTAAAACCATTATCCCTTGTACTATCGCAACAGGCCCTGCTAAAAAGTCTGTCCCCAGGGAGGGGACAGACTCTGGTATGGTCAGGGAGGAAATAAGACAGCGGGAGAATGGGGACAGACACTGGCAGAAACTAAGCATCATTTCTCTCTCACTTTATATGTAGTAGTTTGGTCACCCAGGCACTTGGTGATTCCTGAATTGCCTTCGAAGGCTCCTCTTAAAATTGCTTTACAAGCTATGGAAACTTATTTTAACTTCACCTTCCAACCTCTCCTCCCTGTTCACTCAATAGATCCCAAGGTAATAGAGAAACACTGGAATGACCCCCCCAGCATGTTTGAGAGAGAACATACTGAAAGCAGAGCTGGTTGACTGTAAAAAAACTATTTCAGTGATCACAGCAAACACTGTACTCTGTGAAAAAGTTGGCCATAACAGAAAACCAAGTAAAACACAAAACTGAGGAGTCAGAATCATGGAGGACTGGAGATGCTCAATGAAATTGTAGGATTTACTGGAATAGTTTGGATATAAATTCTGAGCTGCCAGTGATGGTGAACAGGACCTGCTGCAACAGGAACAAGCTTCCCCTTATCCTTGACATCCAGAGAGGATGACTTTGAATTGCCGTTGCATTAAGGGGAAATGTCGTGGTGATTACATACTGCAAATACGTTCCTGGGCCTGTGACTCACACCCGTGGTCCATGAATTCCAGCTGCAGGGCCCAGCCTTGTACCTTCCTTGTGACATTTGCTGAGCAGGTATCCCTGGCTGACCCTGCCCTGCTATATTGCAGGGGAGAGAAAGAATAATGTTGGCTGCTCGATTGCTTGCTTGCTTCCCCACAGCCTCTGCGAAGCCAAAATTGGACTCCACCAACTCTGTCTGCTTGTAGAAGACCACTTAATAAGCAGTGACTCACCTGCTCTGCATTGCCTCCCACCTATAGTGGGAAGCAAGAAAAAAAGGAGAAAATCATGTGGTTTGGAGTTCTGCGGTTCTCCATGCCTCCACCCTGGCACCTGCGTATGTCCGAGAGACCTGTTGGTGGGTCTGAACTCGCTCTGTCTGGCTGTATCCCAGCGCAGAAGGGTGGCTTGTCTCCCTTCTTTGCACTCCCTGGGTGACCTGAAGGGTCACGAGCAGAGAATCACCTGCCAAACGTTGCCTGTGGGCCCTGAAGCCTTTTGAACTGGAAGGCTGGTTGTCACCTCTTCAGAGGAACTGGGCAGAGAATAAACATTGCTGAAACACAGGGGGAGCAAGTTGCCAAATGATCTCTTTGGGGGATTCTTGCAAATTATTTATCTAAATGAGAGCCAACAAATGACCTGCTTGTACATGGACATTATCTCTGTAGTCTTAGGCACCACGACAAGGAGGGAAAATGAAGTTTCTGCAAGGAAAATGAGTCAATATCTTTAGATACTATGACAAAGTTATTTTACCTAAGTAAATGACATTATTCTGGGAAACAAAAAAATACCATAGCCACGTCAATGAACTCAGGTCTCCAAATTAACATCTAAGGCCCTGCTATTGTATTGCTTTCCTTGATGAGGACTTTTTTAGAAAGCTGGGTGGCACATAGGTTTTTCTGGGTTTACCCAATTCTATCTTTTAGTACTTTCTTAAGGAATACTTGCTATAAAATCTAGCCGTGCCTTACCTTGCTGTTTCAAGGATGTCTTCATGTGCTTTTTCTTGCTCTCTGTTGCTAAGTGGCACTTTGTATTTTTCAGAAATTTCCTAAAAATCATATCAGAGTATTAGAGGCATATTCAACTTGATATCAGAAAATGGAGTAAGAGTAATTTCAGGCACTCAGTCCCATGCCATCTTTTAAATAGCTTTGTAGTTATGTTCTCTGCACTAGTGAAATGCGAAAGCTTTCTCTGGAGCAGTGTGAGTCTCTCTCTACTTCGTTGCTCACTTATTGACTTTATCAGATAAATTTTAGCCTTGTGGATAAAGCCAGTGTATGGTCTAATTACCACGACCTTTCTTAGGAAAAGGAAGAAAAATAATGTTGCTAATAAGTATAATTCATTAAGCTAGGCAGTGATTTGTTGAACAAAATTATATGAAGAAGAGCAATTTGGATTCTTTTTGTCAGAAAGCCCAGCTGTTTGGGTACAGTCTGAGTAAAACTTTTGCCTTTTTAGTATGTTACAGGCCCAAGTCATCCCTGATAATGGAGTTGAGGAAGAATTTGGCCCATTAGCTGACTAACTTTGAACTTGAACCGTGTGTCAAGGCTACTAACTCTTCAGAGATGAGAGCTGTTTAAATGACACTGCAAGTATCAAAAGCTATAACCCAATGATTTTTTTTTCTAGTAACACATGTCCACATAGTAAATCAGACAGAGGGAGTTTATGTACTAAAAAGAATCTGAAACTGAATAATAATGAAATTGAGGCAATGTATTTCATTGCCCCAAAGCAATAACGTCTTTCAGTTGACTGATCAGAGAGGCAAACAAACCAAATAATTTATGGCATTTTTCCTTAATAAAAAGCAAGTGAAGGATCAAACATAGCGTATTTGGAATCCAAAAAAAGAGTGACTATTCATAACCTTCAGTTGCTTCGCTTTCTTCTTCAAAACAAAAGGACTGGCTTCCTTTGGGATTTTTATTCTTAAAAAGTACAAATAGCTTCTCAAAGTCCACCCAGAATAACAGTGACTGTAGAAGAATGAGTCTGAGCCAAATTCTGATAGCTGTAGCTCTCCTTTTAAGTAAAAATATTTGTACCATTCTGAAGTAAGTCAAAGAAAATGAGTTCAGAGCGTAGATAAAGCAACTAGGTTGGTTTTCTTGTACGTGTTAGTATTATTCTTTTTGGTCGGGGAAGTGGGAAGGTCATATCTGCCTGTAGGAAAGCATCCTGGCAGAGGATGTAGAAATCAACTGATGAAAAATTGTCCACTGTTTCCTTTGCTCATTAGTTTACTTGTAATCGCCATTTTGAAAGCAAGTGACCTCTGCGAATTAGCTACGTTCCCAGTAATTTGGGTGCATAAGGGAAATACCTGTAAAACAGGAGAAAAAGATGCTCTTTCCCTTCCCATCCAAACAACTTATTTCAGTGAATGCACACTTATTGGCATGCCATAGTACACTTAAAATGCTTTGATTTAGGAGTGAAGATGAGCTACATAAAGCTTCCATGTTGCTGCTGTAGCAGGTACTGGAAGTCTGTCCAAGTATGGTTTCAAAGTGTCTGAGCGTGGTTTCCTAACAGTTTTCGGAGTCAGTGCCAGAAAGCTTTGTCCCCCTTGCCTCGCTTTTGCTCCTGAGAATTTGCACCTTAGGAGATAGAAGGCTTGCCAGTCCTATTCTGACCCAGGAATTGTTTGGAGTGATTTGATACGGTAAGTGCACTGTAATCTAAACCCGACAGCCCACACACTGATTGGGAAAAGACTTTTCCTAGGAGGGGCAGTTTGGCAAGGCAAAATATGTGGGTGTCTCCTGTCTACCTATGACATTCAGAAGGCCGGTATTTACTGGGTGCCTGTCTGTAAGTGGGAATTTTTGACACTGGCTGTGCCGTGGGCTTTGGGAAGGGGTTACTGCCTCTTGAACTAGGGGGGTTTCAAAGGAGCAGCACTGTAAATGGCTCCATAGAGAAAGCTGGAGGAATGGACAGAGTGGCTCTTATGGGATGGACAGAGCAGCTTTAATGTGCTAATGAGGGGAAGGCCAGATGCCAGCAGTGATCAGAAGGGCTCTTTGTGGCTCTGTCTCTTTGGAGATGGCTGGAGCCTCTGTCCTTATCACGGTTGTTTCTGCAGGCAGAGGGAAACACTGGGGCTATTAGTGAGGTGTTCCCTTCCTTTAAGTCAGCAGATAGCCTTACAGATCAGCACTTGAATACTGATTAGGGCTAATTACCAGGAAAGCTTAGGAAAAAGAACTTGCTGAAGAAGCTCGACTTAAAAAAACTACAAAAAATTGCCCCCCAAACCCAACAACAACAGAAAGCTCATGCTCAAAGGCTTGTGAGCTGAGCTCAAACTCAGCCGAAATCACCTGTTGCAAGAACAGCTGTATGGGGACTCATAAATTGCTATGACTGTAAAGTGTGTAAGTATTGGTGGTTGTGAAATTCATGTTGTGAACCGCCTAATCTACCTGTCTTTGCTTATTTATGTCTGTCATCTGTCTCTCTGGGATTTTTACTGAAAACACGCCAGTTTTGAAGCTTGTCTTTCAGCTTTCTCTGACTTGGTTTCTCTTGTGATTTAAGAAAGCATTTCTTCAATACATATTCACTCTCCGTCATTTTTCTCAGAGACACCAAATGATTGAGGTAGCAGGTTTGACTCCCATGCATCACATTCTCCTCGATACGGCTGGAACTAAACAGCAAGAGACGGAGGAGGGAGCATCCCCACAGCCCAGCCATGGTCAGTGGGAGCATCTATGCGGCAATACTGTGCCGTACTTCTGCAGGGAGCGTGCCTGCTTTTTGGGATGTGCCACGGTACATGGTACTAGCCAAATAATTTCCTAGACAGGGTGGAAATCCTTGATCTCACCAGAAAGTTTTGTCCACAAATGACGCCATGTAGGTGCCACTGTAAAAAATAGTGACGCTTACTAAGCCAGCCTTCTGTTTGTAGCCGATACAGTCATTGTGGTGCTTCATTTCAGTTTCCCCTTGGTGTGGTGGTCAGCTGCTTCCTTACAGTGCCTTCTCCCGTAGGGATGCGGGAGGCCATGCTCCACCTTCAGATAGGTCTGACCTGTGGCGGCGCGTAGGAACTTGGGAGCCAGATAGCGAATCTTCTCTTTTGCTATAACTCCTTTTCCTCTCAGAAAATGTAGATGAGTCAAAACCTTTGCAAGTAGGATTGGATTTTCTCAAGACTGCATGCTCAGCAAGGTTTCTTATGTCCAGACTAGATTTTTTTGGATGGAGAGCGAGTAAGACTTCATGGTAAGCTGGTGATGGGAGTACTTATGTAGGAGACCAGGTTTAACTCTGCTTTGATGCATCCCTGAGGGCTGCTGTGAACACATGGACTGTGAGCTTCTCTTGGGATGAAGAACCTCAAAAGGTCATGGTTTTGTCCTAATGCAAAGTGGGACAAGTTTTGAAAATTAAAAGTTTGGAACTAGGAGATGCTTTTTTTGCCCAGCACATCTCCCAAGGCATTTCAGGCTTCAAGGTGTTCATTTATGAAAGCACACTATGCTTGAAACAGATTGCTGCATCTCTAATGCAGATAAATGAGGTAATTTATGTCCAGTAGCAAGACCATAATTATTACCTCCCAAGCCCTAGTGTTAATTGCAACCTGTAAGCCAGTATTAGCTGATGACGGAACAAAAACAAAATCTGAAACATTTATAGTGATGGCCATTAGTTTACTTAGCCCTCTCTGGTGTTCATTTGTCAAAGAAACTGTCACACGTGTGTCCAGAACCCTGTTTCACTGTCTTTTATTGGGCTGCATTGATTTTAAAATGGTGCTGTCTTCTGTGCCACATTCATTCTCATTACTTTTCTCATCTGGCAAGTGTTTTCATGTGACCTGACCTTTTCTGGTTTCCATTTGGTAGAAATGGAAAATGAGTTAAGAGGGGACTAAATGTTTCCCCCTGTTTGGTGAACTGGAGAGGAAGCCACCGGCAGCGTGGGAGGGAGATACCAGAGTTAGTTCCTGCTCTGATACCTCTTTGTCAACCTCATCGAAGAGGAAGAGAGCTCCACAGCTCCACTCCTGGATCTCTCCAGCCTAATAACTAAAATCCTGATCCTTCATGTAGCCTTGGGGCTGCTAGCTCAGACCCTTTCAGCGGAAGGGGGAGTTTAAGGGCGATGGGCTGAGCGAGAGCGGTGGCTACCAAGGGAGAAGCGGGGGGACTTCTCTCTGCCTTTTTTTGAAGAGAGGAGGTAGATGTCTAACTCTTCAAGAGGAGGCCTGAAGTGAGTCACTGACAGGTAGGGGCCTAATGCTCCAAGCAGAGTAAGGCATAAGCTGTACCCTATCCTACGCTTTCTGGTTTTTACCAAGGTTTGGATCTTTGTCTACCCAGGTGCCTCTGTGGCTATCCCAGGGTGCAATACTCTTCTGTGTGGATCTTTCTTTGCTTTTTTTCCCCCTATGATGATGAGACAAATGCTGGAAAATACTTAATAAAATTAAATGAATTACCTTGTGACTATTCTCAGCCCAGATATTTTATGGAGTTTAAATAGCTCTGTGTTTTCAGTGGCTTCTGCAGCCTGATTTGGGTCATTTACCTTCTGAAATCTCTTCTTACTAGAAGCTGAGCACCGTAATGAAACTGAGCAAGTGTTTCTTTCCTGTTGCTCCTTTCCTTTTCTCTCTCTGCTGCTGCTACAGACATGAAATGCTTTTGATTATGGTTTTTTAACTCCCTGCTGCCAGTGTATTGAGGTCTGTAGGGACTGTCCTGGGTAGATTGAAAGTGAGGAAGGACAGCAAATAGCAAGTAGGTTGGGAAGAGTTGAGCAAGGAACTGGAAAATATTTTAATGGGTATGGGATTTGATACTTGAAGGAAATAAAACTTTAATATTGTAGATACAATTTTCATCAGGCTGGGTATGAGGATTAAGTACTGTCAGGCAGAAAAAGTTTCCAAGCTTCATCTAATGTCATGGGGAAAAAGCCAGCACCCAAATATATGTAATGATCAGACTGAAGTGTCTCCTTTTCCTGTGTGACCTACCTGATATGCACAGGTAATTTCCAGTCAGATTTTGGATACCTGACCCCCGCTGTTGGGTGCCTGGTGTGCCGAGGGGGATGCGTTGTAGAAAAACGACTGTTTTGCTGGAATTGAGAGATCACCATTTGCAGAAGTGTGGTCTGGCTCATCCCAGAGCGGACAACACCTGTGCGTAGCCCTGGAGCCCTTGCTCTGTTGCCTCCTCTTGAGGTTCTTCTACCAAAGCTGCTTTGCTTTGATTTAGCACTCACCAGCATTTTTTTGACAGTATACTTCAGTGTTTTTTCAGGTCCAGTTTGTGGCAGGGGTGGGCGAATCATGTCTTTGAAGAGATTCAGTAGAGTCCAGGACATTTGGAGGACTTAATCTAGAAGCACAGGGGCAAGATGGTGTGATGGTTGTCGTACATGTATGAAGGCACTGCTTACTGGCATTGAAAAGGAAAATTCCAGGTTTTCTCTCATTTAAACAAAAAGGTGACATCTTATCAGAACAACTGTTCAGTAGCAGAAATGCACTCAAGGAGTGAGGCAGAGTGGTCAGGGTGAGACGCAGTGCCATACGGTGGTTGGAGCATTGCCAGAAGTGGAAGAGTTACGTTGCATCTATATTAACCAAACGAAATCTCTGGGATTCAGAGTTTCTCCTGCTCGAAAGAGGTTACTTGAGTTTAAGACACTAAATAATGCCCTAATAATTCACTTGAAGAAAGGACTCTGTGTGTGTGTAAGCATGTGAGATCTTTTAGGATGAACTGCAAGTTACCTGAATATAATGTCCTGTTATAAATAAGTAAATTCTAGCACATTCTAACTCGTATAAGAATTTCTGTTAAATTTGATGTCTGAAATTGTTCATACATATTGATTTGGTAGGTATTACCGTGTTAATGGAACTTATTATTACTCAGCTAGATTAATTTATTAGATTTATTCCTACACTTTTACAACCTATGGATGTATTGAGACATGAGCCCGTAGAATCAATACCAATTTCTTTTCTCATTTATGAATGGTCTTACTAACATCCAAAATACTGTTACACTTGAGAGTATTTAGCTGCAGTTTATTTTGAAGCATAGACTCCGACAATTTTAAATTTGTCTTTCTTCTTTGTCCTTTAATGTTTTTTTTTTCCATGTATGTGGGCTCTGTTTGAGGAAAATGCCATGCATCAAGCATCAAACGACTCATGACCATACTCTAGTCATTGGGACTAGTCGGCAACTTAGGTATTTGCAAGATTAGGGCTCTGAGACCAGACCTAATCTTTGAGACACATTTTGGCTGCCGTTCTGCATGGCAGGCCCAAAGTGGGAGAGGGAACAAAGGTACAAACGTAACTTACAACTAAGTTGCCTGCCAAATGTAGTATATTTGCATGTTTTTCTTCAAGCAGTGGCCATGCGTGCGTTTATGTTTCAGAAGCAGTGGTGTTTGACTGAGGAGCGGTAGCAAAGACCAGCCGAAATGGGTAACTGATGTGGGGCTTGTTCGCTTGCTTTCAGAGCGTGAGCATCAGACGGGACCTGCTGAAGGCTTGTGGTGGGAAGTGAGGGAGGTGGGGGCCAGAGCAAGTACGGGGGAAGAAAGCTATTTGGTCGCCTCTGCCCACGCTGCCAGTTCAAGACGGGTAGACAGCACTGATGGTAGGGAGAGATCAGTCATCGGGCAGTCCTAACACCGGCATTTCTGTTCCCGTCGCAGCACCAGTGGAGCTTGGAGGTACCATCCTTCCTTCCTTTGGATGGACCAGAAATGTTCTGTAACTCTCAGGAAGAGAATTGCAGAGACCGGTTGACCTCAGCCCAGCCTTTAAATCCAATCCAAAGCAGCTCACCAAACGTTTCTGTGGAGAAATCTCCAGCAGCTGCAAGCGCACAGAGATAATGTTTCATCCAGTAGTCTGTAAGGTGACGCTCCTTAAAATTAACTCTTCTCCAGCCAGCCTTTCTTTGTTGTTTTCCAGTAAAAGTTGCTGTATCCACTCAGTATACTGTTCATCTCACCACTTTTTGGTCTGTACTTAACTGTTGCTACTGTAGCTGCTGCTTGTGCACCACTGCAGTTGCTGAGTATTAAAAGCTCAAGCCTGATAAACAAAAAACAGCATGCACAAAAAGACCAGGTGATAAAGGCAAACTGCGGGGAAAAAAAACACCCCTAAAACCATCATATATAAGTATGATGCAGAAGTAGGCATCAGAGTTAGAAAGATGGGGAGATGCCCTGTGAATACTGCCTGCCTGATTCAGTCATGGGATTTGGGACAAAAGCCAGTGTGCTGCTTTGTGTCATCCTAACTGTACTTGACTAAAAGTTACAGGAGAGCTGGTGGACAAAAAGCAGCTCGACCAACCCCTTGCAATGAAGGGCAGGGAGGGGTGGGCTTTTGCCTGTTATGTTTTCAGGAGAAGCTTATATTGCAGCAGCAGATGAGGGGAAATACTGTGCTTTGAAGGACTTGGGAAGAAGTTACACACAGTAGCTCCTGATTTACAGTCCAGGATTGGACACCAATTGGTTTTTCGGCCTTGGGCAAATCTCTCAACCTCCCTGGGTCTGGTTCAGCGCCTGTAAAATGGGGATAATTAAACTTAACTACCTGGAAGAGTTGTTGATTAGTTAATGCTTGTAAAATGCTATACGGTGCTATAAAATACAGTGTAGTACTCAGAAGCATCTGGTCTGCAGTTACTGTACTGCTTCTCTGAAACTTTATGGGCAAACATTTGCCAAGAAACAAAATTACTAATGTGCGCAGTACATGTAGGCTTTGGGAGACAAGGGGGTGGCGTCTTTTCAAAGGCATCTAACCTTCCTGCGGTACCTACTGTCAGAATACAAGGGGAGGTTTCCCGAGAGCACCTGCAGTGGTCTGGCACTGAAACCACTGTCGGATGAGGCTGGGACTGCAGAGGGGAGCTCTGGCAGGTGGCAGAAGAGCTCCTTGCTCCACTCCCAGCTGCTCGTTCTTATTCTTGTCCCCCCAGCTTCTTCCCCCTTTGTTGTGCTGGTGGAGCTGTTTGCACGGTGGCATGGAGAACCAGGTTGGTGGCTTGATCCAGATGGGAAAAAAAATGGAAAAAAGTTGCTGTTGTTGTTGGTTTGTATTTCCAGATGGATCTTCTCTCCAGTGTAGTTTATCATGTGGCTACAAACACATGGACTAGCACGGTGAAGAGGCTGGTACAGGGTGAGAACAAGTGTCTGGAGAGAAAGCGGAGCTGGGGCTGCTGAAGCTCTCCCGACACTGGAGGTGATGCCACAAACCGTGTTACTCAAACACAGAAGATGTTGCCATCACAGGGGTTTGAAGGTGTGTTAGTGGGCTAACCTTCTTTCCTGCCTCCTAAGCCATGTTACGCTGATCTCATTGGAGACGTGCGTATGGCAGCATAAGAGGGATCATTTGGTGAAGAGCTGAACCTGGCTGAAGCTCACCACGCTGTGTGTGAAACTGCTAACAAGGGGGAAGGAGCTAAAGACGTGCTAGAGATGAGCCTGGACTAATTTCTGAGATTTGCGTCTTGACACTATTATTTGGGATACTTACGATGTGAATATATGGCACTATGTGAACAATGCACATGCACACACACGTATTGATTTGGTTTAATAGGAAACTATAAAAAAAAAAAAAAGGTGGGGGGGAGGGGACGGAAGGGGAGGAAACCATTTCCTAATCAGCCACTCCTGAATTAATATCTAGAAGTTGTTAGGAGAGGGTGGTGAGTTACCTGATGCGAAGATTCACCCTCTCAGCCATTTCACAGAACTGAGTAAGATAAACGTGAGCTAAGGCTGAGGAATGAGTTTGGTTTTAACTCACAGTTTCACGAACTGCCAAAAGGAGGTCTCACTTCTGTCTCTTCCCTGCTCCTGGCCAAATTGCTCCTCCTGCTTTTGGTAAGCCAGATCTGGTTCCTGTCACATCTCACAGTCATCTCACTAAAACAGCAAAGAATGAACCTGGCTGAAAAAGGTGGTGGTTGTTGTTACTAGGTCTTTAGCTGACTTTTGATTAGACTAGTGCCTGGACTGATGAAAGGAAGGAGCCTGTGAGCAGGGAACAGGGAGGAGCAGGGGCAGAGGAGATGGGGAAAACAGGGATTGGAGGTAAAAGAAACTGGAAAGAAGGAAGGGAAAGTATCTCTTTCTATAGTCACAAGCCTTTTATTTGGCTCATCGGTATTGTAATACCATGCCTGAGCTAACTGCTTGTAACCAGGGTCCTTAGCTTCCTGCTGCCTATGCTGTCCTGCCTTCTCCCTTGTTACAAACCCTAGTGCTGATATTCCTGAGAAGAGTGATGATGACCCCAGGTGAGACCAACTATCCACAGTTGGTAAACAGTCAGCTGTAGCCAATTCCTCACTCAAATAGGGGGGAAGTGATGTGATTGAACCCAGAGAGGAAAAAGAAGGTGGCCTAACATCTGCTAGTATGAGTCTGGATGGAGCTGGTGGAAAAGTATGTGCTGTTAGGCCTGTAAGCACTTGCTGTGTGATGTGCTGTTGGAGGTGATGGTGGAGGTGTGATGCAGCCCTAAACAGACAACAGTCCTCCTTGTTACACCTTCTGTTTATTTATTTTTAGGCAGGGCTGAGTTCAGTGAGGATGGGCATTTGTGCAATACCTTAATATGAGTATGCTATATGTTTCCATGTTGCTAGAAGATGGAATGGGAGCCTTATTCCTGATACTGTTTTTTCACAGTAACTAAAAGAGGTGCACGTTCAGCAGGTCTAAAATCATTGTATATCTAGTGTGTGGCAGTGCCCCTGTGGGCTTCATGACTCACTTCTGCCTCTCTGGCAAGGTGTGCAGTAACTTCCCTGCTGCTGCTGATTAGAAAAATAACAATTGATCAGTGGCCACTGAACTGGTTCGTCCCATTTTCTGTGACGGCATGCACTGTATTACAGCCTTCTCCTATACGGTGCACTGTGAATAGCTGTTTTTATTTGGCTGATGTGATCTTGGAGGCCTGTTGCCACTCCCTGGCCTCTCTTTCTCTTCTGTTTCTCCCTAGAGCCAGCGGCCGTGCACTTGCTTTCCCAAAAGCCATGCCTTTGAGGGAGCGCTCTGATCGGCAATCCCATGGCTTCAGTTACTGAAAGAATTTCTTAAGAGCAAAACATCCACCAATTTGATCACCTCAGGAGTGGTCACACTAGGGATCCTTTTGGGTAGGCAGATTGTACTGACATAGAAAGACAGTTTTCTGGGAGCATTTCTTTGTCAGTCCTACTTCCCAAATCGATCCTGTATCCTCCTAGCATGCTGTTATATTCTCCCTTGCCAGTACTGTTGTGGAGAGGTGCTGTACAGTTCTGATGTGTTGCTTCACAACACCCTCTCCTCTCCTGCAGCAGGTAAAGCTGTTGCATTTAGAGCACCAAAAGCATAGACAGACAGAGGTAGGGAGGAAAATGGGTATTGCAGAAGACAATAAGCATAAAACAGTGTGGCTGTAAGCTGTGCCTGGAGAGAAAAAAGGGATTAACAAATCCAGACAGAGAACATCTCCCATTGTTCAGTTCTTCATTGTGATCCTATTGAAAAAAGATGGAAGTGATAATAGAAATTCCAGATCAGGGCCTAAACCCTCTTTAGGTTGTGACTTTCTCTTTAAAAAAAAAAGGGGGGGCGGGGCGGGGAGAGCATTGCAGCGTATCCAGCTTTTCACAAATATGAGCTTGTGCTTGAGTTTCTTGGCAAGTTGTTTTTATGAGTGGTGGTAGATGACCACTTTCTGATCCCTGAAGTGGAATTTTAGGAGGTTTCACTCTTGTGATTTGGGTCAGAGGGTTTGTTTCTGTCCATATGAGGAACTAAATGTGTCATTGTTTACAGGTCTGGGTGTTAACATCAGTATTTTTTTTATGATAGTACTGAAAGCAAGTTTGGTCATGGGACAGCTGTGATATTTTCCTTTCTTTTTGGCTTATGCTCTAATGGAGGAATTCCTCTGGTTCGTGGTTCCCCTCTATCCCTCGGATTACTGTCCAACACCAACTCAGATTGTTTGCTGGGGCTGGTCTTGTTTTGGGGAAGCTTAAACTGTTAGTATTGTCACATTCCTGCTCTCAGTTAAAGCTTTAACAGCTTGTAAGTAAGTACAATCCAGGCTGGTATCTAATTGATTGGGGGGGGGGGAACCCCACCAATAATCCCACATGTCCCATGAGCTAGTTGAGCTATCATGTTCAGACTGGGAAGGTCTCTAATAGTAGGATTACAGGCTCTGTTGATTTTTAAAGAAAAAAACCCAACAAAACCCCCAACAGTGCCACAGGGCAACGTACAGCAAAATGAGTGAGCAGGAAGCCAAGGAAGAAGCTTCCAGGTAAAGTCTGCCGGTGTTTGAATCCCAGTTGTTGGGAGTGGAGAGATGCAGCACAACAAAAATCTCCATCTCACTTTGTCTCTCTGTGTCTAAGTATGCTTCTGTGGCATAGAAATAAATTGTCATGGAGGGAGGAAGGACCTATTTCTTTGCCTTCTGGGTGTTCCTTATTATTATGGCTCTACTCTGATTTCATGTAGGCAGAGATTGCCATGTGGCTTGCAATGAACTAGCTTGCACGTGTGGGTATAGTATAAACACACTGTTTTTTTTTTTATAAATGCAGTGATGGTGATGTACTGAAAGAGGTGGGACATCTCTTTTGTATGAAAGACCTATAGTATGAGTGCAGAAAATACAATAGCAGTGCGGGAAAAAATGGTGCATCGGTTCTGAAGCTGAATTCCTACCTGGATCCCAAAATAGGTGGTACCCCCAGTTTTGTTTTCTTTGCGTGTCCAACACTTCCCCTTTCCTCTTTCTCCCCCTACATGCAGCCTCCCTCCAAAGCCACAGCAGCACCATAGTTGCGAGATTTCCTGTAAAAGGAGGAGGAGTATGGGCAGAGTCCCCCATCCCCAGTGAAGAGGGCCTATTATAAAGGATTAATTGCGCCCAAACAATGCAGCCCCTTGAGGAGCCCGTCACCCTTTTGAGATGCGTGTGTGGGTAAGAGGGCACACTGCAGTCCCTGTATCCCAGCCCAAGTGCGTGTGGTGTGATGCCCTGGTTGCCATAGCAATTAATCACCGCTTTTAAGGGCTGGTGTCGACTACAAATCCCTGTAAATTGCCCGGAACACTAGTTAAAGCTGCTCCTTAGGCACCTTTCTATTTGATTTTACCCCAAAAAGTGGGATGGAGAGGATTTTTTTTCCCTACTCGTGAAAGAAGGCAGAATAACTTGGTATATGCTGTTGGACTGGCTTTCACCTTCCTGGGCTTGCTGAGACACGGGGAACTTTTGTGAAGAACAACTGCAAAATAGATGGGGATGTGGTGGTGTCCAGCTCTGTGCACGTAGTCTTCACGTGACTAGCAGATCGTTCATGCCTGGGAAACGTAACAAGCATAGTCTTTGAGAGGTGCGCATGGATTATTTTTTTTTATTATTGGAAGGTTTACACCAGAGAATTAATGTGTGTGTCTTTGGCTTTTCTTTGTGCCTTAAAAAGAACAACTGGGAATTACTGTGCTGTTTCAATTTATGTAACCATGATGGAAATGAAAACCAGCTACAGCAAGACTGTACTCTGTATTTGTCTATTTGCATAGGTAATGGGAGAGAAATAGGAGATGTTTACTACGTCATTATTCCAGAAACCTGAACAGTGGTGAACACAAATTCTTCTTAAAAGTCTTCCTGTAGGTTAAAGCCCCATTCATTTGAAAGGCAGTCTTAATTTCCTCAGTACATTATTAGAATGGTTGGAAAATCTGTCCAGAAGTTTGAGAAGTTTTTTTGAGAAGTTTTTTTTCTTCCTTGGAGGCATTAAAGTCTCTGTTACCTTTAATATTGCTTCTCAGAAAAAAAACCCCACCAAAACCAAACCCCATAAAGGGAAACAAGTTTAAAGGGATAAGTTATCAAATGCACAATATTCTCTCTTAGCCTTTAACAAAGGGATGGGTACGAGTCAACACAGTCTTTTTTTTTTTTTTTTTAATGAATGTCACCCTGATACATACACATTCAATACACAACATATGTGCATGGAAACTTGCAGTTACTTTTACTGGAGATAGTCAGTAAGATGTTAGCATTCTTTGGTATGCCAGATCGGAGTCAAAGATGATAAAATAGATTAGGTAACTTTGATTATCAGTAATGTTAATAGCTGTGCATACTCAGTACATGCTATCCTGGTTTTGGGTGATTAGTTTAACCCCGCTAGTCACAGACACAAGAATATAGAATTTACAGGACTATAGGAACATAATATTGGCTTGCTCTATTTTTGATATTTCAGTACTTGAGAAGCATCAGGTACTACTGTTGATAATTGAACTATGGCTGAAGAAATAGTACTGTTTCATCTTACGTATGGCAAATCACTATCATCTTTCAGGATTGGTCAAGCTGGAGCAGCTAGAGGAGAAGTAATCAAAATGGACCCAATCCACAGTGTATGGCTTTGCAGCCATTACCTCTCGCCCTTATCAAAGAGTTTTCAACTGAAAGCGTGCAAGATTGCTGTTCAAGGACTGCAGGCTAAGGTCTTGTTTATTCAGTTTGTATCCCCCAGGATCAGCTTTCCTGTGTGGACGAATAAGAACCAGTTAAATAAAAAGCATTCTCCTCTCTTCCTTCCTTTCTTTTCACAGAGCCTGTGGAAATCCCTTTCCCAGGTCTGCATTGTTCCTGGTCAGCAGAAGCTTGTGAAAGGCCCTGAGGCAGATGGTGTTTCCGGGTAGTACCTGTTCTCCCTGCTAATAGTCCTGGAGGTACTAGTCAGAGAAGGTAACATCCTCCGGCCTTGTCTTGCCTTTGACAGTCAGAGCACCCTCTTGGCATCTGGATCAAGGGGGCTCGCAGGGTATGGGGGAGAGAGCGAGTTTCAGTTCCTGCCATACTTGTAGCGGCTCTTCATCCAGGATGATTCTGATGATCCGGCAGAACAAGGATTTGAACTTGGGTATGCTCACATCCATACTGTTGCCAGAACTACCAGACTGTAGCCTCTTGCCTCGTTCTTCCCAAGAAACTTTGAAGCCGGTAATTTTTTTTTTTCCCCAATGGAAAGTTTTCTTTTTTTTTTCTTTAATGCAATATAATACTATGATGGTATTTTTGCTTCACTGAAAATATTCCAGGCAGCCCTGCATACGTGAGCAGTGCTTGTCTTGAATATGTCAGTGTGATTATACAGGTTCTGGTGTTGTGCAGTGCATAATATTCAGCAGTCATCCTGTATTCTTGCAGAAGTCCTGAAAGCTTCCTTTCATCTTTCTCCATCTGTTGCAGTGCCAGGACTCCCCTCTGTGGAAACAGTGGGCCAGGTTCTCAGGGCTTTTCTTATGTGGAACTCCCCCAGGTCCCAGTGGGACTGTACAGAGAGGCTGGTGGAGGCCAGGAGGAGATATCCTAATGTGACAGCAGAAAACTTGAGACTGCTCTCTTCAGTTACAATATCTTGAGGCCCAGCAGAATGATATATAACAGCTTCTTGCATTGCCAGCAGAGGCAAAGAAGAAACTCTCTTGTTTGAGAGTGGCAGATACCATCCTGTCCTCTCCAGCCTGGTAACTCCCAGCAGCTTTCGCAGCAGTGCAGCCAGCAGGGCCTGGTGTTAGTGTGTGACCTCCTCCAAATCAATATATCTGGGGAGGAAGACCTCACTCACATGTCTTATACAAGTAAGCTACTTTGTGAGGGGCTTGGTGGTTGAATGTGGTAGAGCTGACAGATCCCTGTCCTATTTTTAGAAAGACGTACGATAGAGAGGGGAAAATCCACTGGTATTGTAAAATAAAGCAGTACTCTGGTATGGTGTCAGTGAGCTGGCAGCCACTTGCTCCCACATTCTCCCACCTGCCAAAGCTGAGCTGCACCAGGGATGGTGGAGAACAGTGCAGCTGGTGGGGTGGGAAGAGAGACCTCAGTCTCACGTGTCGAGTGGTCCATACCTGAGTTTCCCCCACTAAAAGCCCTGGGTCCTCACCACCTCTGGGCCATCAGACGGCTGGCAGGAGCCACTGTGGTGCATGGCGGGAGCTGCTGCTGGCCATGGCCCTGCACTGCTCATATGGGACGGCTTTTGCACCAAGCCCTGCAGCGTTGTGCCTGCTCTTCCTGCCCTGGGGCCGCTGCTGAGAAACAATTTTATTTTTGTCCTTTTAGTGCTTTGTTTTTGTGAAGCACTAGTCAGTTGTCCCTTTTCCTCTGTTCCCTGTGTGGCTGCTGTTCCCTTCACCCCCTCACCTGCAGCTTCCCCTTCTTTCTTCTCCCCAGCTTGGCTGCCTCTTCTTCTCCTTCCCACAGAAGGAGATATTCTTGGGCAAGGGTCAGATGCTCAGATCTCTTGGGGGAAGTAGTTCAGGGTTTTGAGACTGAAATAGCACAGCTGCTTTTTGGTGCCTGCTGGCAGGAGTTGCTAGCCTGCATCCTCTCCCCTGACTTCTGTGGGCTCTCGTTGGAGGTATTTGGCTCTACTTAAACATGTGCGGGCTTGAAGGGGCTTTGAGGAGCGGAAGTGAGCTGGGTCTGTTTTCCTATGGCTTTAATCTGTTTAGTATGTCTCACAAAAGCAACATGTCTGATTAAAAATAAATACAAACTTACATTAAGATTTGATTTCTGTGGTTGAGATTGTTCAATGTGACAACAACCGTTGGATTGGAAATGATGCCTTTGTTGCAGCAGCTTCACCATCACCACGTGCAGGGCTTTGAGTTGCTGTTCTGGTGTCGTGCTCTCGGGGCTATGGACCTTGCAGCTGCAGAGAAAATCACGTGAGGCACAGCATCCCCTCTAGTCGAAGAGCAGTTTTAACTAATTTCATGTATATCCTTGTTATGTTACTTCTGGCTGCCAAGATTAATGCTGTAGTGGGATAATTACAATGTGGTGGTATGAACATAGAACAAAGTCTCTCTAGTTTTAACCCACGTTCTGACATGCAGTCCCTGCCTCTCAAGCAAGGCATTTCCCTGGTTTGCTTCTGGTTTTCCCCCTTGGATGCAAACACCAGCCCTACATCAGGAGACTTGGAATGTTTGATGAAAAAACAGGAAAGGCATTTATAAATGCTTCTAATTTGTATTGTAAATACAGGCTGGCAAGGGAGAGGAGTAGCCACGGTGAAGGAGAGTAAGAGGCTATAAAGGCCATGGCACAGATATGGAAGAGTCTCTTCCATCTCTCGTTGCAGCTCAAGAAAACATAAAAGGACAATGTAATTGGGACGCTGTTGAATTATGTATAATATCGGCACTGAGTTCTCTATTAGTTTCATTTTGGTAATGCTTGCTTTCTTGCCAACAGAATAGTCTCTGTAAATAAGCTGCCTCCTCATTTACTTGCATGGCCTGATTATATACAATTATCCCTTGACTGTTATGACTTTTAAAATTAATATTGAGCTCAGCTGGGTAGGTATTCTAGGACTGCATCTGAAATACTTCACTGATTTAACTGACCACATAAATGCACATGCTTCAACCCCAAAAATGGGAAAAGCCCTTCTGCTGACAGCTTCATTGCCTTTCTTCGGTTTTCTTACCATTGGAATCGCTTGTCACAATAAGAATGGCCTCTGACATAGTTTTAAATAGACTGTACCCTCTTAACAGAGGTAAAATTGAGAGTTAGTAAAGTATATTATGAACATAGGATGTAAAATCTCTACAAGTATTAAGGTTGACCTGGAAACAGTAATAACAAACCTGAGCAGAAGGTTTTTGTCCAGCCTCAGATCCAAATGTGTCTGCAAGTACATTTCTTTGCCTACTTTGCAGCACATCCACACCCGTGGCAGCATGTCCACATCCTCCTTAACTTGTGGAAACTTCTGTTCCGTATCTCAGTTCTGTGTCTCTGAGGCACCGGTATCTTTACTGCTTAAGCGATAGAACACAAATTTCTCCCCTGTCAGAGGCAGAATAGCCATCTACAAATGCAGTGGTCTGGCCATGATATGATATCCTAATATATGCATTCATAAGCCCAGACAAATGAAAAAGACTGAGATTCACATTTTGGGGTACAGAAATCTACAGCAAACAGTGTTACTTGGACAGAGAGACAACTGCTGACAAGCTGATGTTAACTGCAGTTAATGAACGTGAAGTTTCAGTCTTAAATATTTGAAAAAGATTGTTTTCAGCATATAGAAAATAAAGACCAGTGTGGAGTGTGTGTTAGAAGCTTGTAGAGTTTGGCCCTACAGAAGTAGGAAAAATTGACAATTGCATCTTGTGTGGTGTCTGAAGAAGGTAAAGAAATCAGAAAGAGTATAATTGTCAAGTGTTTTGGTGTATGTGTAGGGTGGCGTGGCATACTCATGAAAAACTTCAATACAAAACCTGCCTGTTCATGCTGGGCTATAGTAATAAGCTTAACACAAGATTTATTAACTTCCTAAATAAAATATTACTTCTCAATGTGTTGAGTTGAATTTTGCTGTCTGATTTAGGATAAAAATTAGCCCCAAAATGCATTAAAGGAGATCTGCACGCTCCAGTATGTCAAAGATTGATTTAGCCCCAAAAAGCTCCCTAGTTTTTAATCAAACTTTCTCCTTGCTGTCTTTGCTAGAACTTTTTGTGAAACCATTGTCTTCTGTTGAGTCCTAGCTCTGTGTTGTCTTGCAATGTGCTCTTCGAAAAGAGGTTATATTCATTTTGGGGTAGGAAGGCTGAAGGATGTGAAAGAACATGTCCTAGCTAACCTGTATGTGCTACTCGTTTTTATTTTTAAGGGACAAAATCTGAAAGTCTTACTTACGTTCTGCTACAGCACAGAAAATATTTGGGACATCTCAAAAAAGACATAATTGGGACTAATGGGACAGATACAAAAGCTGTATAATAGAAAACAGGACTCGATGGAGATATCTATTTGAATGTGGACTAATCTTTCATGGAAAAAGATATCATCCAAACTAAATCACAGAAAGCCCTTCCAAATCCACGTGGAGGAAATCGTTCTCTGCTGATTGGAGGAAGAGGAAGGCGCGAATGATCCAAAACATCCTTTGTATCTCTGATTTCTGTGATTTTTTTTTTTTTTTTCTTTTTTGAGCTCTTTGTCAAAGCTGCAATTTCAGCGTTATTAAAGAAAGGGATGACGGATTTGCATTCAGACCTGAGGCTTGTTATACCACTATGCCATTTTCTAATTGTTTCCCTTTGGTGCTGGGGTATAACTTGTCACTGGCATCTTCCCTGTGCATGGGCAGGTATGAGACCCTGAGCCACGGGCTCTGGTTGTCCCCCTGCAGAGCCCCCCGTGCCCTTCCCCTCCAAGCAGTGCTGGGGATCAGAGCAGCATCCCCGGCTGGTCTCCCCCTACGGGGAATTTCCCATGACAGGGAGGAGAGCAGCATCGTCCTTCTTGGCGGCTGCTGCTGGGTGGGAGAGCGTACATGAGAGTGGGCACAGCTATAGCTCCTGCTTCTTTGATGTGTTGCTGGACCGCTTTGTGCGGTGCAGTCTTCTGGTCCCCTCCTTTGTGGCACCTAAACTGTGATTAAAGCCTCAATGAGTGTTCCTCCGCTAGGCAACGGGGGAACAGCGCCTGGAATCCGCTCAGTTCATTGATAAAACCCAAGCCTGAAAGAATGATGATGCCTTTGTGCAAGTGCATCCAGGCCTCCGCAACAGGCTGGCCACTGCCAAATTCTGCCGCCCGAGCCCTCTGTCACTTAATCCGAGCTGCTGGGAAGTTGCTTCTTGGGACCCGCTCTGAGGTTTTAAATCTCTTGTGTTAAAATAACGTATTGCCACAAAACGTTGCATGAACTTGGACCCCGGGTGACTTTTCCATAGAACTGTGAGCATTTGGAAGCAGCAACATAGCTGAGACCTGCTGCATGAGGAGGTGAAACAGCACTTTGTAGGCTGCTTTGAAAGATAAAAAGCCAAACAAAGGAAAAAAAAAAAAAAAGTGGTGGGTTGTTTGTTCCCCCCCCCCCCCCCCCCCCCCCCCCCCCCCCCCCCCCCCCCCCCCCCCCCCCCCCCCCAAACACAGATGTGAAACAACGGCTGTCTCCTGGTAGCCAAACAATAAATAAACTGAGTGTGGGGTACATATTTCTCTGCCTACTGGCCTGAGAGCAAATATCACATCTAGAATAAATGGGTGAAATTCCATTGAGTTAGCGGAGTAGCACTGGCTTGAGGTAGCATTCTCCCTGCTCTAATTATTATTTCTTATGGAAGCCCCAGTCGTGCTCCGAGGCTGTGAATGAGTGGAATTTTTCTTCTAAAGTGATAATCCAACTGCTTGGCTATGAATGGGAAATGGCATGTCTTTCAAATTACCACGCAAACTCTGAGCATATAATGATTTTCTGAGATTTACAACTGTTAAATTAGTTTGTGATTTAAAATGAATTTTAAATTTTGTTCCTTCGAGAATTCTCTGGCTGCTTCTTTTTCCTGGGCTAAGCATAAAAATAATGCAGAGCTTGCACCTTCTTTTTTCCTTCCCTTTCTTTTTGTTTTTTTCTCTGCTATAGTACCTGAAATCATGATGCTTTGTTTGACCTTCAGCCTCCTGATACTTATGGATAGAGACTTGAGAAGTTTTCCTTGTAGTTGTTTTTCTGTTGTTGTAGATATAGAGCTGCTGCTTAGAGCATCCTCATGCTGGAAGAGAGGAGGAAAACTTCAGTTCCCCAAAGCTTAGCCAAACTAAAAAAAGGCAGAGAAGGGAAGAGAGGAGGGGAAACTTAAGCTCGCTTTTTGGCTGTCTCAAGATGCCAGCCATGATGCAGCCATCAGCTAGCTGTCCTTTCTTGGTGTGAATGTTGTGTTTTTCACCTAAGCAGGCTCTGCTACCTGAAGCAGGCTTGTCACACCCGGGAGCCCAAGTTATTTCTGCAAGTTGGAAAGTGCTAAAAAGTGAATAATTTTCACTGATAAATTGCCAGTGTGATTTATTTATTTATTCTTTTAAGCTCTGAGTTTGGATACATATTTTAATAAATATATGTGCATTTCTAAAATTTAAGAAACTACATCTGGCCAGTGGGGAAGTCACAGATCCCACTTTTGCACCTGTCCTGGATTCGGCTGGGATAGAGTTAATTTTCTTCTTAGTAGCTGGTACAGTGCTGTGTTTTGGATTTAGTGTGAGAATGATGTTGATAACACTCTGATGTTTTAGTTGTTGCGAAGTAGCGCTTATCTTAAGCCAAGGACTTTTCAGTCTCCCGTGCTCTGCCAGCAAGCTGGGAGGGAGCATAGCCGGGGCAGCTGACCTGAACTAGCCAAAGGGATATTCCATACCATGGAATGTCATGCCCAGTATATAAACAGGGGGGAGTTGGCCGGGAGGCACGGATTGCGGTTCGGGAACTAACTGGGCATTGGTCAGTGGGTGGTGAGCAATTGCATTGCGCATCACTGGTTTTTTCCTCCCCCCCCCCCCCCTTTTTTGTTGTATTCCTTTTCATTACTATTATTATTATATTTCATTATTACTATTGTTAGTATTATATTTGACTTTAGTTATTAAACTGTTCTTATCTCAACCCATGAGTTTTACTTTTTTTTTTCCTTTGCTTTCCTCCTCCTCACCCCACTGGGAGGGGGAGGGGGAAGCGGCTGCGTGGTGCTGAGTTCCTGACTGGGGTTAAACCACGACAGTACCCTTCTGTATTCTCTGTGTGAGAGCTTAAGCAGCACTATGCCTTTTGCAAAATGGAGTTTAGACTCCTAAATGATTTGTGCTACTTCTGCAATTTTTGCTCCTAGATGATCATAAAGTGTTGCCAGGTTTCATGGACATAGGGTTAAATTTGATAGTGAACCCATGTATAAAGAATGGTTTATTAATCGTAATGTAATTAAGGTTTGTTTTGCCTGATGTTGGCCGTCTCTAGACTGGGCCTTTGGTAATACAAGTTCCCTCTGTGCTCAGTGGAAGAAAATGGGCCCTCCCAGAGTATATCTTGTCCTGTTTTAAAATGGGTCATTGTCCTCCAAATGTGCCTTTCCTTCCTCTTCATGGAAGACTGAGAAGTGACCTGACAGGTAGTCTTTGATGGCTTAAGTTAGGTGGGATGGATTCCACTCCTAAATTAATATTAATAGATTGCTCTTTGTCTTTTTGAGGGAATTGAAAATCCTTGACAAACACTACCTGATCGAGACTCAGTCTACCTTCTCCCCAACACATACACAAGGTAAACCTATGTTATGCAAAAGAGCACTGAAGTTAAATGAAAGCATGTAAACCTATCTGGGAACATTTGAGCAGCGCTTAGAACAAGGTTTCCGATGTCATGTAATGGCTAGAATATGGTCTCTTCTGTGCTATTTGAATCGGGGGAAAAGCACCTTGTTTGCTTTAGTAGGAGTATGAAAGGGTGGAATGACACTGACAAGAGCATAGGAAACGAGAGAGAAGATGGGTGTTTTTAGAAAACCTTTTAATTGATTTTAATGTGTTGCTTTTAATGGCAACATTTAAAAGCCTTTTAGTAAATAATCTCCGCAGTACAGACATTTATTTGGAGAAGAGACATCTCCATGAGAGATTTTTAAATGACAGTGCTTCATGCTATAGGTAAATCAACTAAATGGTGTTTTAAATACCCATCGATTTCCTTCTCTCAGCCCCTGTACTTCTGCTATATTTCATGCTGCCGTGCTGCGTGATAATACTGGGCTGTTGTACAGCTAATACAATCTTCCCACTCTGAACAGTTGCAAAAATAATCCCATGTTTTGCCTCATACTTGGAGACAGCATTGGAAAGATCCTCGTCTGGATAACACCAGGGCAGTTCTGCAGCATTTACACTGATGAGTGAATGGTTGTGGAAAGCTGTCAAACCTAATCCTTGTTGCTAATACGTAATGTGTTCCTTCAGCTTTAACTTCTATCAATTTTGAGTAATTTTAGGTAAGTGTCTGTGTTGTGGAGAAGCAGCAGTGAGTACTAGACTTATGTCATTTAATAATTCTTGTAACTTTAATGAAGGCTTCATATCAGCAGAGCTTTCAGTGAGACCTTAACACTGAGTAGGTGTGGAGGCTGAGGGACACCATGTACTTGCTTTATGAAAACCTGCTCTAATTTGGCCGAGTGTTATGCTTCTAAAAAAAAACCAACACAAATCACATACAGATGTCCTATAATACATCTTGTGTTTGGCAACATGTCAGACTTCAAGTGTTCCTCTAATAAGACACAGATATATCTGCTACTTTGATAATGTAACTCTGCCACGGAGCCACCCAGCAGAGCACGAGGAAAGTGTCGTCTTCCTCCTGCTTTTGCTTTCCACTGTTAAAATAATTGTTGACATTGGGAAGAGGTAGTACTGAACATGTATAGCCCATCGTAACATATAGATACCATATCTCAAATTGTCTTTGTTAACATGATATTAATGTATCATCACCATTTGATACCATCATGTTGATATTGTGTTGTTTGATAGATGCCTGGCATATAACCATTGAGATGCAGTCGTCTTCCTAGGAAATGTTTCACGTTCTCAAACCCCATTTAGTTCAGGCAGAGCATGGGTCACTTTTAAGGATCAAGCCTTTAATGTGTTTTGTGAGCGTCATCTAGAACCCTCAGAAATGCATCTCCTACCAAGAGTTTCAGAGCTCTGTAAATATGCTCCTGTCCTCAGGAACAAGACCTGAGTTTGGGAAATCTAACTTGGAATTGTACCGTAAATGTCAGCATCAGAATCGGAATAGGAAAATACATTCAGATTTCCCATGGACAAATAAAAGGTAGTTTTTTTTTAACAATGAAGAAGATAAAATTTTCCATAGTGTGACAGTACCATCCTCTGGCCTGCTAATGTAAGGTCTAGTATCTTGCAAATAAGCAGCGAAGTTGTATAAAGAAGATGGTTGCTCTACAAAATGGCTAGATAAAATTAATTCAGCTTCTAGAAAATAAAGGCACATATCTTTACCTCAGTGACTTTGCAGTAATTACCTTCAGCTACTGCCTGCTAAATCTTGGTTAAATCTTAATTGACATGCTCAATTATAAAACTATAAATTTTGGAAAGGAAGGACCTCCCTTGTCTTTAGCTGCAATAACATAGCTAATTCTAATAAGGGTTTGTTATCTCACCAAATGCATTTAGCGAAAGATTTTCTAATAGTTTTATGTCCCTACAAGAAAAAACAATATGCACAATCTCTGAAGAATATAAAACATGCAATCGATAAGTCAGGTTGATCAAATTAATTTTGTCGGTCAGTAGAGGGGAGGAGGGGTCTCCTTCTCTCTAACACTGTAGTGGCTGCAAATGTTGATAGCTAAAGAAAAAATTTTGAGACCTTCTGTGCAAAACCTGAGATGTGTTTCAGGGCTGGGAATAGTTATCTTTTTACGTCTAGAGAAATCTTGAGTTCTGTGGACTCTCTTTAGGTCCCAATACCAGTTTTCCAGTTTTACAAATGGGATTTCTTTAACCTTTGACTTAGAGGCCCTCCCCCCCCCCCCCCCCCCCCCAGCCAACCAACAACTGCTAAAAACCCCAAACATTAAATTTAGTGAACAAGTTTAAAGCCTTGTTTAAAATTTTGCACAATGGTCCTGTAAAATACAGTTGTTATCATACCCACCAGAATATTTAAAGCAGCAGCTTCTATCTTTATCAATATTGAATACTATTTAGCCTCCAAAGAGGTTTACTGATACCAACAGCTTTGGAACATTCCCTTGGTTTGGCTGCTTCTCTAATATGGGGTCCTTGTTGCATGTTTTGAGGAAAGAGGCATAACAGATCAGACCATTTCTATGTTGTCTAAGTATCTTAAGTAGAAAGTTGTGATTTTCGAGAAGGACTGTAACTCGGCCCACTTGTTGGCCCTTGTCCACTGATCATATGATGTAAAGTTTACTGAAAAGAAAGTTGTCGTATATTAGAAAGACTTTTCTCTGAAGGGAGTAACTAGTGAACTACAGACACCTGGATGTACTCAGTAAATGACTAAACATATCTCTGTGTGCCTGCATGCAAGTTTTGAGTACTGTAAAGATCACAAAGCAAGCCTAAATAATCCAGTGTATCATTTTGGGGATCAGCATTCCCCCGAGGGGGTTTTACAAGATGAAACTGGCTGCTGCTTCCATCTGCACTCCATGTGCACATGTTCTGAAGTGCCTTCTCCAGGCTCGTCTGTCCAAGTGGCAACCAGGTGTGGCTTTGAACTCCCCCCCGCCCCCCCCGCTCTTCATGTCTTTTATTTTTGGCACTTGTGAATCAACAGGTGGGTCAAAGTTAGGGAGTCACGTGCTGCCAGGCTTCAGTCCAATTCCTGCAAACAAAATATCACCTCCAGTGCTGTTCAGGAGAGCTGTCGGTGCCCAGTACCTATAATGGGAGCCAGAGTTTGACGCTGAGATGTGAGCAGGTGTGCACTGGTACAGATAGAGCAAACCAGTGGGTGAGCACCTGCGAAACTGTTGTGGGCAGCATCCATAGTGAAAAGCAGTAAAATAACTGAGTGGCCAGAGCCTCTGATGTTAGACACAGATGAGCTGTGGGTTATATTGGATTCTGAATCTGATTTATACTTGCAATTTAAAATAACTTTGCTACAGCTGCTTTTTTTCTTCGAGATTTAAAAAAAAAAAAGAAGGGCTACATAGGAGAACAGAGATTCTTTTTACTGAAGTTGGCATCACCCTTTTTTTACTGCTTTCTACGTGATTTTCCACAACAACCGTAGTGGTAGTTTCCAGCTGACTTTCACGTGAACTGGACAGAAGCAGGAAGAAATTCTGTCTCTGGCATTTATAGCTGATTTCTTGGCATGGGAAAATGAGAGAGCGTGCAGACCACGAACACAGGCAGTATTTCTTGAGATGAGTTTGAACAGCAGCAGCATCTGATGAAGCAGAAAAATGAGCTTTTCTGTTCCAAAGGTTTCATATTTTCTAGGGCAAGACAGGAAGTGCTCTCTTCCAGAGGGAAAGGAAATCGGAGGGAGGCTGATGAAGTGATATGCGTGCTGACAGAGGAATAAAAGGCAAATAATACTTCTAAGAAATATTATACAACCAAAAGTATATCTCTGTGGAATTTTTAGTGGTAGAAGGGATTTGCTGTGGTTTTGATGCTATTAAAATGCAATAGATGACCTCGTCAAAACCAGTTGTAATATGAAAGGACAATTGTGTCTTCCCCTCGTTGTTTCTTCCTATGTTTAATTTTGTGTTTTGTACTAGAGAAGATAGACTTTGAGCTTTTTAAGCAAGGACCATGTGTGCAGGAAGCGTTTACCATATTGCAGTAGCTATCAGTAATAAATACAGTATTGCTAAAAACCTTTATGAACGGGATGTTTCTTTGTCTATCCAGTATCCTCCCACTACTCCTTTGTCCTGTGAGTTCTCCAAAGCCGTGCTTTGCTGTGGCTGAAATAATGCTGAATGCTGTTACTTAGCATTAAAGTTACTGGGCGCTGAGGTTGCTTGGTCTGTAGCTAATGCAGGTCTTCAGGCTGCTACAAATCCTGAGGCATCGGGATAATCAGCCTGCACCAATGGGGAATGGTGATTTATTCTAGTTGATACCTTTTCCGAATAGTTGGCCTTTTCATAAAAAATCTGTTTGCCTAGCTATACAGCAGAGTTGGCTCCCTGGGTTAGTAGCTAATTATAAAATGCCCTGCAGTTCTCTTTCAAAGCAAGATGAATTTAAAAGGGCTTTTACATGTCTTATTTTTTTCTGCAAGGTAAGAGTTTAAAGCTCTCAACTTCAGGAGTGACTGAAGAGACTGGCAGGGGTGGCACAGTCGGTGCTGCGGGGCAGGCAGCTGGGAAGGGGCGCAGGTCCCATTGCCTGGATAGGAGCCCGGGGCAGGGTCTGAGTTGGTATCTTGTTTTTCTTGTGCTTCTCAGATTGTTCATTGTGATCATAACGCCATGGGGATCAGCAGCAGTCTTTTCCTTAGCTTCAGTGGGGTTTGGATCAGGTGCAGTGTGATTTCCTCTTCCAACAGTGACTGCAGCGTAGGAAGAAGCGATTCTGCACCCAGGGTCCAACCAGGACAAGTTGCAAGTGCTGGACGTCCTTTTGTCAGGGTGCTAATAAATAAGACTGAATCAGTCACTTAGGTTCTTAATTTGTCAGAGAGAAACTCACCTGCTGAGAGAGAAGCTTGTCCAGCCATCAGTGAGGAGAACCTTCCCTGGGAGTCCTCCCTGCTCAGTGGTAGGGTGGAGGCAATGTGGGGCATCATGTTCAGTCTCTGATTTTCTTTCAAATGTTGTACCTTTTGGCTGTCTTGTGAACTCCTGGTCTTGATCTGCTTTCTGCGTGCTCTGTTCCTACCTTTGTGCCTGGCTTTCTACCTCTCCCTAGGTTCTCTGGTCCTTTCTAGTGTGCTTCTTGGACAACTCACATCTTCATGCTTGCTTTCACGCTTCTCTCCTTTCAATTAATGAATTTCTCATAATCTTATTACTCTCAAACTCCTACACGTGCCTCTCTTTGCTTTACCAAAACCAAGCCATCTTAAGAATAATAATAATTTCTAAACAAAAAACAATGAACAATCAGTCTTTCTTTTGCATCTTTCATGATGCAAATTTCCCATAACTGCAGTGCATTTACACAGAGGTATTCTAAACTACACGTTCTGCATTTGAAGCATGTAGCTTATATCACTGCAGGTGAGAAAAATGATTTATTTTTTCATTTATCTGGATGACAAATATAATCCCTGTCCATCTGGGAGCATTCAGAGGCCACCAGCAGCAGCTAGAGCTGTATCCCAGCCTGTGCTCCTCTGTCATATTAAGGAAGACTGATTATACTTTTAATCACTGATATGAAGTGGGGTTACTCAGGATTTTATTGTTGGTAATTTATGGATTTGATGGGAGGGTTTCTGGAGGACAGTCTCTCCATATACATGTAGAACTTCACTGAAGTTCTCTTTTGAGCATGCTCACACACACACAAAATTTACACCATTTTCTCTGTAACTGTAGGGAGGAAAATGAAAACAAGTTAATATTGCTGAATGCAGCTTAAGGGCAACAGGCTGCATCTCAAAGTAATTACTGAAGCTGGATTTTGGCCAGGACTCCGAGCCAATAGACTACTGAAGCCCAAAATTATATGGTTTCTTTAACGATTATAAGTAATCAGGAGATTTTGTATTTGCATTTTATCTTAGACGTGAGTGTTAGAAATAGGTGTAGGCAGCTGTCTCACAATCCAGCTTAGAAGAATGCTTGTATTTCCAGCCAGCAAGGCATCCATGCAGCTGGAGGTTTTTCCTATACATTTTAAAGAAAACCAAACCTGTCAATAGCATATGAAAAGACTTCAGTTTCTTTAATCTCAGAACTGTCTTAAACTGTGCTTTAGGGAATATCTGGTAAAAATAATTGTTTTTTTTCCCCCTAAATACACACTAAAGGGTTGCACAAACCACAATGCAAAGCTGATTTACATTGATACAAGTCGCTTGTGAACCTTTCACATCATTTTCACCTCTGGGTTAAAATAGTATATTAAGTATGTGTTCCCATAGTGTTTCCTTTGGTTTGACCTTTTCTTTTACTACCAAAATGTTTCATCGATGCATATTTCAAATGCATGTCAGCTTTCTGTCAAAGGCTGTGGTGAGAAGGAGAAGCAATAGATTTTGCAGGAGTACATATTTATACATCTTGCATCTTGCAGTTATGAGAATTTATTGTATATCCTATATTTTACTTTTTATTCCTGTATTTTATAGCCTGATTTGGATGAAAAAGCTGGAGAAATGCAGTGTATACATATGGAGAGAGAGACATAAAAGTCAGTATTCAATGGAGATCTGATTTTAGCTGCTTGTCTCTGCAGTAGAGTCATGTTTTTACAGACCAACCTTTGCATTGCCTTGGCTTTAAAAACAGTAAGAACAGTCCTACATTAGATCAAGCCTCAAGTTTTCAAATAAACTTTTTCAAGTGGTCAATATCTTTGTCTTTTTTTTTCTCCTGTATGTAGTAGAGGTACAGTTTATTCTTCAGAAAGCAGCTAGTTCTCAAACAGTCTGAAGGCTTGACTTGACTTGTCTTTGCTTTTCTTTCATAAGGTCTTGCTGACTCGCAGTCTCAGAGTGCTGATGTATTTGTAATTTCATTTTCATCTGCAAAGTAAAATTCTTCCATAATGTAACATGTAACTGCAAATTAACTTCTCTGTGACATAAATTTGCCTTGTTATGTGGTTATCTCTGCAAATCTTAGGCATGGCTATGACTAAACTAAATTGATACGGCAAAGGCCTTGATTTGGTGGGGAATGGGATATTTCCCAGTTTCTTCATGTAACCTGAGAAATGGCGTTATTAACTACTTCAAGAATAAGTACTACAACAGCATATATGTATTTTGGTTTTGGCTATATTTCATTTTGTTGCTTGTTTCTGATATGTCGTACTACCAATGGCTAATTCTGTAACTACTGAAAAGAAACACAACAAAGGGATGAATTTGCTATTCTATAGCAAAGCAAAATCCTACATGTCTGGGTTTGAGGAGTACGCAGCAACCCCGTCATAATAAGGGACGATCCATTTACTTCTAGAAATGCAGATAAATCTTTCATGTTGCCACCACATTTGCATAAGAATCCCGGACCTTAAGGCTGTCCTTCAGCTCCCCACCACACTCTTCCAGTGAATGCCTGTACTGTTTGAACTCAGCTCCGCTCCTTCATCTCAAGCTGTGTTTGCTGTAACTAGCGCAGAGTATGACGAGGAAAAAATGAGAAGGTAAAGGTTATTTTTAGCAGGCAGACCTTCCACCAAGCTGGGGCTGCGTGACAGGGAGAGGCCGCAGGTACACTGGAGTGACTCTGGAGGTGTGGTGTTGGTGGGGCAGACACCTCTGCCGGTGATGGGAACCTGGCACTGTCCCCCTTTGACATGCTGTCTTCTGATGCTCATTGCTGCCCTGGGGTGAGCCTGCCCTCCCCGTGCTGGCGTATTTGGTAGGGTGCACAGTGGATATTTCCAGTTGATTTTATTTTCTAAGCTTAAGCCAAAATTTACAATTTCTGAAAATATGACCAGAGAAAGGGGATGTTGTTTGCCTTAAGAAATTCTAGTGATTTCCCCCCCCCGCCCTTTTTTTGTTTTTGTTTAAAACCAATGTTACCTCCAGAGTTTGAATATAAACCCTGAACTCCAAGGGAAGAGGTGCAGTGTGTGCCGTCTGTCAATCTCTCACAGTTAGGGATTTGGCGTAATTACATGGCGTTGAGAAATTGCAGTTAACCCAAAAAGACTCTGCTGAGAATATGTTATGTTTATACTGGATGTGCTCCAGTTGTGGGCTGACATGGAGTCACTCAGTGGTTACAGCTCTGGCTTACGTGGGCTGTCTTAGGGCTAGATTTATGCATCTGAACGGAGGACAGAGGACCTGTCTTTCTTCTGCAACCTCCGTTAGGACTCACTGTGGACTTAGGCTGTGTAGAGGGAGAGGTTTCCCAGTTCAGATATAGAGAGGACATGATCTAGAAGACCAGAAGAAACTGGTTCTTTGGGGGATGAGGGCAAGACTGAAACGGACTATGCTGCTCAGGGGTGATAATTTGTTGGAAAGATTGTATGAAAATGAGAAATCAGAGAGATGGGGGGGAGTGGGAAAGGACAGAGATCCAACAGCAGGTAGGAGGAGATGGGGACTGGGCACAGGGCAAAGGTAAGAGTACAGAAGGAGTTACCCTTGCTGGGTGTGGACAGGATACATTGCTACGGCAGTACTGTTGTCCAGGTCTGGAAGAGGACATGGTTTTTCCTGGATCTCACCGCTGCTGAGCTTCCAAGTAACTTGAAATCTCATGGCAGACAGGACTTTCTCTTTCCAGTGCTGGTCCACCACGAGAATGACAACCTATCACTAATTTCAGTTACTTCATTAACCCAAATGGCAAATCAGTAAGTTCCCACTGTGCCAGTGAACCTTAACAGCATAGCAGGATGCCCAGTGAGGACAATTCTGGGTTTGCAGTTTGTTATTGGAAATCTAAATGATTAAATGCAAACACTCATGTAGGGAGGACACTGTTAGGGTTGCATGTGAAGCACATCTCAGTTGCCAGACTGAGTGATCTGTAAACATTGAGTTTGCTTCCCCTTTCTACTACAGTAGAGCTTCTGACCATATAATCATGTCCTGCAAATCCCCTGCCCCATCAGTAAGCAGAAGGACTTGCTCAGGACCACGTCAGGATACTCTGCTACAGTTTTGCTGCTGCTGCCGCCTCTCCTACCTGGTCCCAGTATCAGAAGCTGGAAAACAGGCAGCAAACGAGGGAATTGCAGGATGGCAGAGGAGTGTTTCGGCAGTTTGGGGTGTCAGAGGCTGCCTTGAAGGATGAGTCGTACAGGATTCAAAGTGGCAAGCATTCAAATGCTTATGGATTTAGCATTTTAGCTAGTAATGCTAAATACAGAGTCGGGGTGGACATCTGTTAGGCTATTAAAACTTGCTGCTTACAGACTAAGCTGCTGCTTAAGAATCTGACTGGAGTGAACAAAAAAAAAAAAGGAAAAAATGCCTTCAAGCCATGGAAAGTTAGCTTAGGCAATCAATAACGAAGCATCTTTGAAGTTTCTGAAACCATGGAGGTTAATTTCCTAACGGAAGGGAATTTGTGTGCTATTCATGACGTTATCCGGTGTTGAAAGATAATGAGAAAACTTTTTATCCTTTGATCAAATTTTAATAATACTGTGAGTAGGCATGTAAGCCTGTTATACTATCAGGTCTCCAAAACCTCTCTGGGCAACCTATTTGAGTGTTTGACCACTCTTGCAGTAAAAAAGTTTTCTTATCTTCAGTTGTTTCATGTGTTTCAGTAGGTGCCCGCTGCCTCTTGTCCTGCCACCAGGCACCAGTGAGAAGAGTTGGTACCACCAGCTGGGCTGTAGCTGCTTGCTGGTGGGGTTGTGCTACACACACTGCAGGTTTTAGCACACTGAATTAAATAGATGTTGTTATTTTACCTTTTAGTGGTTAAAATTCAGTCTTGTCACTTTTAACCCCCCTTCATCTCGTGCATTGCCAGGGTGTGCTTACACCATTTTGAAAGATTTCCATATCGTCAAACAGGTTGCAAGATTTCAAGGGCAGGTACAGAATTTTTGGACTCTATGAAGAAGCACCTGTCTAATACTCATTTCATCTTTTTTACTTAAAAGTTGCTTAATTCCTTTGGGAAAATGTATAGTAATACTAACTTTCAGAATGGTTTTTTGAAATGAGTCCTGTTCTCACAGTGTTGTGTTTTGCAGTTGAAACGGTGGCTTTTTGAGTTGCTTTTTAACTCTGAGTTGAAGATTGATGTAGATGAAGGTAAAACACTTCTGTACCAACACAGAGTAACACACCCTGTGTAAACAGTCCCTTGTTTTTTGGGGGGGGGATCTCATTAGTTTTAAGCCAACTTGCTACCCCACTTAAAAAAAAAAAAAAACCAACAACCAAAAACCCACATAATTTTGCTTGCAAATATATATATCATGCAGTGTATGAGGATCATGATACAGAGGCTGGTGGGCTCCAGCCTGTGAAGTGCTGGCACTTTGGTCTCCCCTCAGTAGAGCACTCTATTTTGTGCCAGGCTGGCTGTGCTTAATAAGTAGCACATACTGCCATGCTTTGCTAGAGAGGGGCCGGCACGCTCAGCACCCCACTGTATCGAGCCCAAAGAAAGTGTTGCATATTAGAGGGGAAAAAAACTACATTGTACTCTAAAAATACTACCTTTTTGCAGGTCATACTTCCTCTCTCTATTCCCTTTCAGGTCTCTCTGGTACCTAATATTATTCAGCAGTGGTAGAGAGGTTTGCTGGACAAGTGCAATGCTTTTATAGAAAGAGGCATTCTGTGATTTCACATTGCTCAAAGCTTTTTCCCTTCACTGTGCTTATTTGGGGGGGAAGGGAATCTAAATGTACGAGGGCAGAAATAATTTCTCTTTTCTTTAACAATTGCACCCATGATGTCAGCTGCCGCCAGTAATGTAGAGTGATAAATTGACATTGAACTTGAACAGAATTCATGGCGTGCTGGAGACAATAAGAACCTCTGAGGAAATAATTATTTTGGTGCCAGGAGCTCATGCATCTCAAATTAGTTGGTGCGGGGACTTTAGAGTAGCCTGCCTGCCTATTGACTGGAGTTGAGAGCTGGCACTGCCGGCTCTGTGTTAGTGCAAGAACTTAGGCATTGTGGTTTGCTCATAGCATGTCAGAAAAAAGAAAAGAGAGTGACAAAGGTCTGATGTTGACCACTTTTGCTTGCTTTCTTGCAGGGAGAGACAGTGAGTGTTGAAAACCAAGTTCAGTAATATGCTTTTTCCTGTGAATATAGGGCTTTGGTACTCTCACAGTGGTACTTACTGCAGGCACTCGGGTGTAGCATGGTATCTAGTGAGTGGGAGAGTGCTTGCACATTGCAGCAGCAAGAATTTAATTTACTATTCATGTGCTCAGTTGGTTTGGGGAGGGCAGAGTTCCTCCGATCAGGTGACCGTTGTTACTGATTGGGGTCACAATAATTAATTTTCCTATGAAAGTCATTAGTTTGCACTGTACATGACACTTCTGCTATTTATTTTTTTGTTTTGGGGATGGCAGTTGTAACTTAAAAGGCTGATCAGGATGGTCTCCTCCTGCCCTCACTGAAGTCAGTTTGAAGGTTGAGGGTGCTCCATGACGACCTATAATTAAGTTCTTGCTTCTCATTAGAATAAAACATAAATGACAATCTGGCACTCGCTTCCTGTTGACTTTCACTGAGAGTCAGGCACCTTGATGCCTTTTCTGCCTTTGGTAATTTCACTCTGTATTCAAAGGTCATGTTCTTGCAGAGAAACAATCTTTCAGCGTGAATTTCTCTTTTCTGAAAAATATTAGTACCCGCGAGGGAAAAGAAGAAAAGATAACCTCCCAAAGTTTCTAACTTTCTTATGTCTCAAAGAGATTTCTCAGCTGAGTTTTGACATCTTAAGTCAGGATATGTTCATTTGTGTGGGTCATAAAGTTCTGGAAGGTTGGAAATTAATGTATTTAATCCCCATCTAAATAACAGAACTACCCGTATATGAGCTTGCATTTTCATAGAATCATAGAATGGTTTGGGTTGGAGGAGACCTTTAAAGGTCATCTAGTCCAACCCCCCTGCAATGAGCAGGGACATCTTCAACTAGATCACTTTATTCTGAGCTGCTCTTGTACTTTGTATCACAGAGCATGGATCCTTGGATTCATCTTTATTTCTTTCTATAGCTGTGCCTCTCAGCCCCTGATTTGGGCTTGGCTATGTCTAGCAAACCTCCGAAATGTGGACATGCAAAATAAAATTTTCATACATGAAAATCAACATATTGTGGCATCATGCCTTCAGTAATAATAACTTTTAATAACAGTAGTTTTACAGTTCTGTATTTTTCATGTGTATAACTTTCAACAATGAAATTGTCAGACATCAAGTGCAGTGTGAAACAACAGCTTGGACAATGAAGTTGATGTCATCTACTGAAATGAGGTTGAAAGGTATGTCTGAACCACCAAAGGAAGGGTTTTCTCTTCTGATATCTATTACTTCGATGTTCATAGTCTATCAGTGATGCATCTCTGGCTGTATGCGGTTTATTTGGCCTCATCAGTTATGCTGTTACACTGTATAGGGCTATTTTTTTTTTAATCTTATTTAAGCATGTAACAATATAAAATGGAGTGTAATCAGTATGTTCTGTGGTGATGCTGTTGTCATGACAATTGACGGCAGTCTCTGGAGTGTTGATGACAAAGAAGAGCCTCCCAGTAAGACTTGCACCAGGAGAGTGCCATATATTTCGTCTCTGACCTCTCTGAGGAGTTCCTTGCTTTGTTGGGTGCTTTCAGAGAAGAGTCCTGTGTTCAGTATCCTTCTTACCTTCCTGCATGGCACCAAGGTCTTTAAATATGGAGGAGATGTTTCAAAGTTTGTTAGCTATACCATAGTAAATGGTATAGGTAAATTAAATAGTAAAATTGAAATTTTTTTAAAGAGTACCTCATGTGCGGTGAATTGGTTTGGCTAGCTGCTAGTGAGGCAACACGGGCTGGCTCGTCTTGCCTGATGTAACGTAGAATCTGATGTTGAGACTTTGAGGCATGAATTAAAAGGTTAGAAAGTCGGAGATACCTTCACCCAACAGAAATGGCCCTTAGTGCTCTTTTTAGGAGAGTTTTGGCCAGTCACTGGGGAAGAAGGTTTTGATGCCACTTGTGCTTCAGGGCAGCACTTCTGTGGCTAGAAAGTTTCAGTACTCTGTCCTATCTATTCTTTCAGTTGAAGCTACAGTTCACTTAAAAATCATAACTGCTGAAAAACTAAACACTGAATGCAAAAAAAAAAAAAAAAATAAATCTTTCCTGGGGAGCTCCAGTCACTGTTGTAGCAAAGGAGTTTGTCATCAATCAGAAACTTACTGAAATAGTTATTCCAGAACAAATAATGTGATATAATTATTCCAGAAGAAAAATCCTTTGTAGAGTCTTTCATTACTCTGTAAGGAAAGCACAGTTAGAGTTTTGGATATTAATTAATAACAGGGGGATTGATTTCAGAAAAGTGACAGTATTCCAAAATAATTATTGCAGATCAGATACTCCACTAAATTGCCAAGCACTAAAGCTTTCTACTGCAGCTACAAATAAAGCAATCTCTTAGTATTGTTTGAAAGTCTGTGCAATATGTAGTGGCTTGATTTGTGCTATATAAAGCTCCATGTAAACACCCCGGTGTGAATTCAGAATAGGAGAGTTTTAGTCACAACAGGATAATAAGCAGAGAGAAAATAAGAGCTTGAGTATTATATTGGTAACTTGGGTTGTTTAAGTAAGCAGTAGTTATAACCACTTCTCTTTTCCTTTTAGCAGTATCCCATGTAATGCCAAAGCCATAAAGTGGGCCATAAAATGGAAAGGTGAAAGGGCTCCTTGTCCTACATAATCACTAGACCTTAGCTCCTGTTCACTTACTCCCATTGTAGGAATGCTTCATCTCTGGTTCCCTGCACATATTCTTTAATGAATCGCTGGCATTTATACTGAAAACAAAAAAGGAGAACGCTGCCCTTTAAATCCTTTCTTCTATTTTCATTTAACTAGTGCTATTTACAGAAGTAAAAGAATCCGAATCCATTAGTTTTTCCTTTTCTGCCCTGTAATAAATGTTTGGGATGCAAGGCACTAACAGCACTGATGCTGATAGGAAATTGTTTGCTAGTTGACTGTCTCTGGTTCTCTGTTCTTTAGACTGCCTGAGATTAAATTTCTCTGGAGTCTCACCAGTGACAACAATATAAAGAGTTTTTGCACATTCCATCGTACTGACCCGTAATTTCGTGCCGTGGTTGCTGGGTGTCTGAGGGAGTGGACTGAGTGCAGGATTCTTCTCGCTTCTGTAGGGGAGAGAGAGCATGTGCTAATATTCAGTTCCTTTTTCTATATCAATAAACAGCTATCAGTGACACAGATAATCAAATAAATAAATGAAAATGTGTCCATAGCTAGTCAACGAGATATGGATATGAGATGGAAACCCTGACTGGTTTTGTGTTGTGATCGAACTCCAGTTGGTCAGAAATAGTTTTTTACAACAAGAATCCAAGTGCTGTGATGGTTACTCAGGTCACCCAGTTATCTGAGAGATGCCTCTTTTTGTCTTCTCCAAATCTCCTTAAGCAATCCCTCCTTACCCACAGCAACCTGACCTCACCCCTTTCCTGACCAGAGCCAGCCTGATCTTTTCCCTGCATTTGCTCTTGTTTTACTAGGGGCAGTTTTTGATCAGCTACTTGCAGAAGTTTGTTGAAATCAGCTTCTGGTTTGGGAGACTGCTCATGAGCAGCAGTTCTCAGTCTCTGCTTTGGGATTTAATTTCATTAGGCCTGTGTATGTAACTTAGGTGTATTTTGGAAATGCAGCACGCATTGACGGTGCCACTAGGTTGAAACTACCCCTTTTACTTGCACCATGTAATGTCATACTTCAGTCTCTGCGGTGTCAGGCATCATTCAGCATAATAGACTTGGGTTCAGGCCCTGATATGTCCTGACAACAAACAGAAGCAGCATAACAACACAAACTTTTACCTGGCTTTGAGTTTATAGTGTTTGTTTTGCAAAGATTTGTTTCTTTATGATGCAGAAAAGCTATCTCCACCATAACACCATTTGAGTGTTTTTTCATAGAGGAATGCATGTGAAATTTAACACTAAGATTGTTCCTACTTCCCAGCTAAGGATTTTGAAGCCCCCTTTGTTCTTTTAATCTCTTCTGGGCAGAAGTTTCAGTTTGAGTTACCGGTAGAGATTGCTAAGTGTCTGGGAAAGAGAAAGATAGCTGGAGACAAACCAAGTGTTATGGAGCTGAAGTTTTGATGTTGACCATTGATGTCACAGCCTTCAGCTGTCAAGACCTTCATAAAATCCAGGAAAAACAGCAACAGAAGGTAAGAGTAAGAAAAAAGAAGGTGGCCGTTAAAGTAACATGCAAGGGAATGGGCAGGATTAGTGCGAGACTGGAACTAGTTCAGGATGTTGAATGATGAAGACTTAATCGTTATAACAAAACCAAAAGTCAGTGTATTGTTTTGATCTTAGAAGATAAATCACCTAGCCAGCTGTGCATCACAAACAGGTAACCTGGACCATTTTTACTCTTGGAGCTGTGGGCCTCCAATTTATATTATGATTGACAAGCGTTAATCGCTATACTTCTTTGCACAGGCTTTGTTATCCCTGAGCTGATTCCTGCCAATAAAATTTTGCCCCAATTACTGCTTTAAGGAGTGAGAGTGCAACATTTAGGTTTCATTAGGGGGAGAGCATTATAATAGCTGAAGTTTTCTGTGGCTGTAGACACAATGGAGTGACCTGAAGCCTTCTTGGATAGTTGACTGTGACTTACAACATGGAAAAAGCAAGTGGCTTGTGCTGCCAGTTCAGAAGGTGCCAGAAGTGGGCTTTGGTAGCAGGAGCCTGATACTGTGTTTTCATGTAACTTACGTGGGTAACAATAGTCTAAACTCATAATTACTTTTTATATATATCGGGATAGGCAGTTTTTATTCTTATCTTCCCTTAAGTATAATGCAACTCAAATCTAAAGCAATGTTAAGCTATTGGACAGCATAGATGACTGTTATCTCTGGGTCACTGTTCAGGAGATAATGACAGTTTTACTTGTACCTATATTTAAGATGGAGCTGACCAGCAGGTGGTATATCCATATCTGCTGCTTCATTGCCACGTCAGTGGTTAACAGCTGCTCTCTGTGGCTCAGACAGCATATCATCTGTAGAATATTGTGTGGTAGTTAATGCTGACAATCAGGGCTACAGTAGACAGATGTCTATGTTATTAAGTTGTCCACTGATTAAAACCACTTACAACAATAAACATTAATGTAAGGGAGTAGGGTACCTCATTCCTATTGAGATGTATGTAAATGATTGTCTGAATCCCTTATGCTGTTATAAATGTCCTGTGATGTGCATTTTCGCTGACGTGCAAGGAATGCATTTATGGATTTTGTATAGGAGGGTAATCGATGTGCATGTAGGCTGTGTGCCACGTGCAGGCAATTTATGTCTCCAACTTCACTACAACCAATATTTCCTCTCAGGCCAGTATGTATCTTGAGCACAGCATAGTTTTCTACATTTATGTCATTTTGTTAAGCAAAGTTTGTCTCTAGTGATATCAGTAACAGTATTTATTAGTGAGTTTTTCCTGGTCTGAAGATTTATTTACTTGGAGTTAAAATAATTTTCTGTGTTTTCATTCCATTTCCACAGCTTCAGCCTCTTCCCTGCCTCTTCAGTCAAGCCTGAGATTGTATTTTTACTTAGCTTTCTCTTGTTGTATAGACGTATTTTTAGTAGAGACCTGTTAATTGAATTTGGGTATCACACTAGCATATGCACACGTATATGCTCATGCACAGAGTTTCTGTTAACATATGTTCCTGTAGACAGTGACACTTATTTAATTAGTCATCACAACCTGCAAAAATCTGGTTAGATTATTATGGCTACGTGCCATTTAAAAACAAGTGTGTCTTCACAATTTTGTGTCTTTTGGGTCATTGTAGTCTAGGTAAAAATTCATCTGAGAATATACACCTGTGTAAAACACCAATCTTAAAGAAACGGGATGATTGAGTATGTTGTGATTCATGTCTGTTTAGATATTCAGAGGTTTTAAAATTTTTAATGATATTTATGAACATATTATTTGCATTCCCGTATTAATATAGAGCATTACTAGACCTTAAATGCTTCAAGTATATACCTAAGTCTCAAGTTGCTAAGAGGAGCCTATTACTGCTTGCTAACTCAGAACTAACATCTGGCAGTCATGCTATTAGTCGGCATCCCAACTTCAAGTAAAGACATGCTGTTCTGCTGTACAGCATCCTCATGTTTTCCCCAACTTTTCTCTTGTGGTCGTTCTCCTCCACCCCTTCCATTTCCTGCACAGTCTGTTTGATCATGGGACTGTGGTGTCCCAACAGTAACGCTGTGGTACAAATGCAATATGATATGGACTATCTGTCTCTTCCTTTCAGTGGAATGGCAATATTGGAGGCAAAAGCTTCATCCTACTGATTATTCTTCAGTTTTTCTTCCTTTTATGTGGGGTAGACTTGCAAGTCTTTAAATACTCAATACTGTTAAACTTAGAGTGAAAGTGTCTGGGCTGGCAAGAACCTCAGCTGAGGCACGAATGTACTGGAACGTAAAAATCTCAAAGGCACTGACTGCACATAAAGAGCTAAGTCCTGAGATCTGGCTCCTGCTCACTTTTCCTTTACCCCATCCTTGCATAGGAAATGTCTCCATTGTTGCAGTGTTGGGCTTTTTTTAGTAAGAGCATGGGCTGATTAAAAACTCAGCAATGTCCTCAGGATTTGAGAAATCTTGACCCAGAAGTTTTCTTGTTCTCCTACCCTGTTTCATGTAGCCTGTAAAGACAAACTGTGGGGGTTTTTTTTGGTTGTTGTTGAAATTATCACTTTGAGTTTAAAAGGTTTTTTTAGCGATGCAGAAAGTTGTAGACTGACACTTGTCAGGGCAGGCCCAAAACGAGACACAAAATCCTAGGATCTGAGGGCTGTAGCAGGCAGTACCTCGAGCAGGCTGAGCTCTGCCTGCTAGCCAATTTTATTAGCTCCCTTGATAACACAAGGGCAGCTGAAGACACAACATTTATGAAACATCACCTCCTTTGAATGGGTACCTGTGTAACCCCCACAGCACTAACTTAAAAGTTCACCAACTTGTTGAGGAGAGATGGACAAAGGTCTGAAATGTATCGTAATTGAACAAGCACTTTTAAGTGCCAACCTAGTTAAATTACATAAATTTGCTCTAATTAATGCAGCTGTAATTAATACAGCTGCACTAGTGCTGTAATTAGTATCTTTTTCAGCTGTGACTTGTGCTATGGAAACAAAATACTGTGTAGTAGAATTTTGTTTACATTGGATGCTTTGATTTAGCAGTTGTTTGAGGGTTTTTTTAGCTGATGATAGGAAGCTCTAATAGGAAGGAACCCAAAAGCCCTCTAAGCATCATCTTAATTTTAAACAATGTTACTGGATCTATTGCCTTCAATGGAACCACAGTTTTAGTGCTTTCCTAGGTTGAGCATAGGTTAGCTGGAGTATTTGGGTAGATAGGCAGTGTACCTGTTGCATGCAATCGAGAGGTAATCACTAGAGTGAACATCTACTGCAAATCTTTTACAATGCCAGGGTGGCCAGAAAGTAGGTAGGGCTAGCTCACTATGTACAGTGTACATAGATTTGGGGATAAATTTGCTGGTTCTTTGCCCTGTGCTGTAGTTGAAGGATGTCCACTTAACACCTGTCCTTATCCTGTTCTGCAGTATCACCACGCCTGCTTTTATAGAGTCCTACAGTGAATCGCATGCCAAAATAGGCAAACAATAGAAAAATTGCAAACCAAAATGCCCTACTGCAAACCCTGAGAGTTTCAGGTTTGAACATCTGTAATGGAGTATTTTTCTGTTTATGTTCTTTGTCTTTTGCTGAGGCACCTAAGCATCAGATGTAGGATGCACACAACATGTTAACTCTGTACCAGTTGTGATAACATGGCATTATACCCTTACTAATGTTAAAAAAAAAAAATAATCATTTTTACTTTGTATATGCTGTTGACTGGAGTTTTCAGTTTTGCCAAGTTCAGTCGGATTGTTAGCAGAAAAAGCATTTCCTACTCGCTGTCATTTAGAAACGGTGTATTTCAACAGGATTAGTATCATAGAGTAATCAAGGAAAGTTTCAAGTAGTAGCCCTGCCCTGGGGGGGGCTCCCACTGTTCCTGGCCCCAGGGGAGACCCCAGCCCCCGCTGTGCCCTGACAGTAGGGAAAAAGTGCTGCTGCTTTCCCTGATGTGTGTCCCTCCTAACAAAAAACTTACTGATTAGGCCTAATCAGTATTTTCTTCATCACCTACCTTGCTGTAGCACCACTTTTGCAGTGTTTGAGGTATTTTTGGCCCCAAATAACGTTTTTCTATTTAGACCACGTCTGTTGTTGAAGAAGTTGGAAAACTTATGGTGGTGGTCTGGTTCCTTGCTAGTACATGGGGATGCTTCTGAGTTACTGTTTTGTCTAACTTACATGGATGTCAGTAGTATCTGAAAGAGGATTTTTGTACTCTGCTGCCATAAGATTTGAAAAATAAGGAACATTCTGTCATATAACTTGACAAAAGTATTGAGATAGATACAATTTATAATTAGCTTTTTTTTTCTGTCGTTGCTAGTGTAAGTACTCACATGAGTCACTTTTTTAATCCAAGGCATAAATGGAATTAGAAGATTGCCACGGATGCTCAGCTTCCTTGCTTGCTATAATGAAATAGTTTGTGCTCATTTTTTTTCTTTGTCTTGGAGAGGGTCTATCGGAGTACAGTTTAAAGTGATTTTCTGGATGTTGTAGTAAAATTGCTGAAGCAGATTAAAGAATATTATAGAGACAGCAGTGTAATGAAAAATTCAGTTTCTTATTTTCTGATGAATTGTTATTCATCACAGGATTCATCTAGCATCTCCAGGTATATTCCTGCTCATTTTGCATGTATCTTTTAGATTTGCCTAAGGTTCTAACTCAAAAACACAGGGATTTTTAAAATTTTTTTTTATTTTTTAAAATCCCCACCCCCCACCGAATGGTATTAGTCCATGCTTCATTTCTGGTCAAATAACACAATAATGATGTGACTTGTTCTTCCGTAAAAACTTGTAGAAGTGCACCGAACATCTGCACATAATCAATCCATTCATGCAAAGAAAGGTAAGTGACTTATCACACTGGATTTGCAAGAATTTCTCCTTTTCTACAGGAAGCTTCAGAAGTTTGCTACCACTGAGGGCAAAACCCCACATCCTGTTCATCTAATGAGCAAGGTACAGGATAGATACTTAAGAAAATATCCATCTTGATTTTTAGATTAACAGGTAAATGTTTGCATAGTGAAATGAAAGAAGGGTAAATGTTCTTTGCTGTTATTACTTGCTGAATTCCTGTGACAGCCACGAAGCACTAAGCGCTGCCAGTGCATCCTGGAGGACACAGCAGGTATGACTCGGGTTGAGGTGAAGACACCTACATTGAGTGTTATGGTGTGTACTGGGTGCCTAAGCTTCCAGTCAGTATGGTCAGTAAAGCCCAGAGAGCAGTGGTTCAGCTATTTACCAGTATGGGCTTAATTCCATTGCCTAAACATAGATGTATAGTAGTATTTGAGACACGCTAGAGAATCTGGGACATCTTCATGGGCAGGTAGGTGCCATACAGGCTTGCAGGAGACCTGGTCCATGCCCTTTTGGACAGGCAGCTGGGAGCTAGGATGGGTATTCTAGTGAATATGACACTAGACAGCTAGTGACTTGTCTATGTCCTATGTTTATGACAAGTGGATTGTACCCTAGATGTTGACTTAAACATGAGTTGAATCACTCTCTAGGCTCCACTGATTGTATTGACGAGGTCTGCATCGATTATAATGGTAGTGTAGACACTCTGTGGACACCTATGCGTAGACACGTAAGTGGGAGTGTCTTACTCCCTGTACAACTTCTCTTCTACAGAGCAACATACAGAGTGGGAAGGGTCGAGATGGATAGGTTTACATTGCCGTGTGTGTAATATTTTAATTTATACATGGTTGAAGAGGATCTTAATAATTGATTTGAAGTTGAGAAGAGAGTAGTGATCACTGAAATTAGTGGAAGAGGGACTTGATGGATAGAAATTAATCTTCCAGAGAGAAATAGGGCAATGTTTGGATACAGCTGCAGTGTGGTGGATCCAAGAGAGTGAGACCATGGAGAAGGTTTCCTGCATACTGACTGAGGGATGTCAAAAGTGACCAGGGTGCAGTTAACTCTGTTAACACGATGACTTCTGAATAGGAAAAGATTAAAATAGAAGGACAAGAAAACAAATCCTGCTCCCTCTGTCCTTGCAGGGTCCAAGTTTTTCATTTTGGTGACTTCCTGGTTTGAATAGCTTCCACAGAGTTCCTCGCTGCTCTAGGGAAAACCTCTGTCTTGACATGACCTCTGATGCTCACCTGGCTTCCTCCTTCCTTCCTCTGTGTCTCTTACTTTTGCCTGTCCTGTGGTCTGGAAGGTTTTCCCTAGGTTAGCACGGCCCATTGCTTTTGGGGAAGGAACAGGTTCCCTCTCCCACTAGTGACTTCCACCCCCTGCAGCGTGCTGTAGCTGGTAGCAGGCAGGCAGACATCCTCCCTTTCTGCATCCCACTTGCACAGAACAGCCTTATAACGTACTCCCACAGGAAATCAAATAAATGAAACAGATACCATTCATCCCAGACTTAATGGGGATAAAGAAGGAAACAGAGGAAGCAACGGAGAAGTCATGGTGCTTTATAGAGAAGGGTAGCAAGAATCATTAGACGAGACCCTGGCACTGAAGTAGCAGGAGGAGAGTAGATGGTGTGAATCAGGATATTGTGTTGAATGTGAAGTGTTGAAAGCCATAAATGGGCCAAGGGAGATGGAGACTAAGTCGAAGCCTCGAACTTGAAGGAATTGCTGGAGACTTCAATGAGAGCAAAACCAGTAAAAGGGACAGCTGTGACGTTGCTGGGAACAGCAGATGAAATGGGAGGAGTGAAACGTAGCTTTTCACTATTGAATTTACCTTACAAATAATGGGAAGAAGGAATATGAGAAGCAGCTAAGAAGGTAGATTAGGATCAAAGGTGGGGTTTTGGAGAAGGCAGGAGGTCCCAGCAGACTGGCGCTTTAAATGCAGCTCCTCTGGATATATTGAATCAGCGTGCTAATGCCTTCACTTAGTTAGCAGCACAGTTACTAGATTTAGGATTGTATTTCTCCACCGCTTATTAACAAAAGCCCATTCCTGCTGAGTACCAATAGCTCTTATTGAAGTCAGTGTCTCAGGGGACTAGGCCCAGAAAGGACAAGGGAAAGGCGTCTTTCTGCTCTTACAGAGCTGCCCTTGAGGCAGGGATGAATAGGACAACCCTCGGCGCTGTGATAAGAGCTAAAGAAAGGTGGAAATTATTTTCTTCTTGCTACGTTGTTTGTTTTATCCTTAGTTGCACTAGGCTGTTAAATCTGATATGGAAGGGGAGGATTTCTCTATCATAAAGGGTCTTGTTATTGTAGGATTTTGAACACATAGGTAACTTGTTTAATTTATGTTTGTGTGCTGCGCTGAAAGTGGCTGTAACCTTTTTCAAACTCCATGGATGGATTTGGAGCAAACCAACAATGAGTGGTGGTGTTATGAGAGCAAGGTTTTGGTCAAAGGAAGCAGTGAGAGTCACTTTTTGGCTATAGTGGTCCATTAGCTGCGCTGCACTGCTGTAGTACAGTGCACAAATGTAAAATGGAGTGCAATGAGACAGGAATGAAATCAAGATAACTTTCAGTTTGGTACACTGAGGAACATTTGGTGTGCAAATGTGCCAAGCAGCTAAGCTGGCTATGGCCTAGGATTTCAGAAAAGAGCAGTGATTTCAGATGCATCAGTTTTTACGATTCATTAAAGTCTGTCCCAGTTCCCATATCTCAAGACTGACACCCTGTCATGGTTTAACCCCAGTCAGCAACTCAGCACCACGCAGCCATTTCCCCCTCCCCTCCCCCTCCCAGTGGGGTGAGGAGGAGGAAAGCAAAGGGAAAAAAAAAAAAGTAAAACTCGTGGGTTGAGATAAGAACAGTTTAATAACTAAAGTAAAATATAATACTAACAATAGTAATAATGAAATATAATAATAATAGTAATGAAAAGGAATGCAACCAAAAAAGGAAGGCGGGGGGGAACCAGTGATGCACAATGCAGTTGCTCACCACCCGCTGACCGATGCCCAGTTAGTTCCCGAGCCGCGATCCGCGCCTCGCGGCCAACTCCCCCCTGTTTATATACTGGGCATGACGTTCCATGGTATGGAATACCCCTTTGGCTAGTTCGGGTCAGCTGCCCTGGCCACGCTCCCTCCCAGCTTCTTGTACACCTGCTTGCTGGCAGAGCATGGGAAACTAAAAAGTCCTTGGCTTAAGATAAGCGCTACTTAGCAACAACTAAAACATCGGAGTGTTATCAACATCATTCTCACACTAAATCCAAAACACAGCACTGTACCAGCTACTAAAAAGAAAGTTAACTCTGTCCCAGCCAAAACCAGGACACACCCAGAGCCACGAGTCACTTGGGAACCTTTAGGCATTATCCCTTTATGCTGAGTCCAGGGTCACAAAGGTTGTCTGCAGCCTGGTAATTCACAACAGAAATAGGAAAACTGGGTCAGAAAAATGCTTAAGAGATTACCATTTCATGAGATTAAGGCATTGGTGTTGTCAAACGATTTATGATTTGAAGTTCTTTTGTTTTCCTTCTGTGTGGCAGATGATTTCTAGAAAGAGCAATCAATTGCAAGTTCAGGCAGCATGGGAATAAGTATCAATAACTATGGAAAATTGTACTCTTCTACACCAGTATACTGTGAAATCAGCCAAAACTTCTCTGTGTTCCAGCCACTCTTTGAAGGTTTTATTTCATCACCTTTGTGAGCTGAGAAACACTTGTTATATTAGAAAAGTCTGATGGGGGAGGGGTAACACATGGTTTAAGACTAGCAGAAGTCATCAGCGTGGAGGTAGACACCTACATCTGAGCTCACGTGTGGACTATTCCATATAGTCAGTGCAGAGAAGACACCTGTGGGATCAATGCATTTCATGCAAAATGAGGAAGGAAAAAAAAGAGGATTTACTGAATTGTTCCTTAAAAGTACTTCTCTGTCGCCACTGAATTTAAAAGGTGTCTTAAAATAGTTCATGTGTAGTTGCCTCTCGCTTGTCTGACATTTAGCAAGAAAACATCCCAGAATCTGGGAGCCCAAAAGAGCAGCCAAGAACAATGTCTGGCTGTTGATTTTTGGCTACTTAAATAGCCGGAGGGAAGCTTAAACTGCTCAGCTGCATTGACTTATTCTATGTTAAAAAGCCTATGCACATACATGCTCTATATCTTGATTGCAGAAAAAGAGCACAAAAAGGTGAGATCATATACAATTCTGAACAGACTTACTCCAAATCAGAACTCTTGAAGCCTTCCAGAATCTTTGCTGAAAACTGTCGGCTTCAGTGTGACCAGGGTGGAACATTTGGAACATTATTTAACTTTTGTGTTACCATAGCACCTAGAGGGTCCAGAAAAATCAGGGCTTCATAGCACAAACACAGACAAAACAGACCTATCTCAAAGAATTTACAGTATACATACATTTCTCAGAAAGAATAATATAAACTTTAGATAATAGTGTGCCACAGAAAATTGCAGTAGAGATGAAGGATATTACCAGTTAACTAGAGCACTGCAGTAAAAAATAATTAGATTAAAAAGTCTGATTTTTAAGAATGGATCACTCCTTTTATTATAAAGACAGACAAAAAGAAGACGAAATAAAGGTTCTTACTCAGCCTAGCCTGGAGGATGCTTCATGGCACCAAGTTTGAGTTGGCATAGATAAGATAAAACACTAACAATTGAGAGATTTCACAGTATCTTTAAAAGAACTGGTGTAATGTATCTAACATCACTGAGCCATGACTCACAAGCCCTGGTTTTGGATTTAGCTTAAAAGAACAACTGTTATTTGTTGTGTTTCAAGTATTTAATAAAATATAGTTTGAGAATAACACAAGAGTAATCGTCATCAGTTGAAGTCTTGTAATTACTCATGTATAACGGATTTAAGGGCACTTACAATCTTTGTGCAATTTCTGTGTTATTTAGGGGTCAAAGCTAGGGAAAAGTATGCCAGAAGTCACATGTAACTTGGGAATTATTTTCAGGAGACTAGGCGGGATATAATGATGGCAGTGTTGAATGTCCCTATGCTTGGTATAATTGCTCAAGGCAGTTATCAATAAATCCACACATATGGAGTCTCTTTTGTGACAAATTATATGTAATTCAGTATTGATAGAGATGTATATTTCCTTATGTTAGCTTGCTATCCTTGAGTTAAATATGCTATACTCTTCTCAAACAGTAAAGCTTGAAGAAATAAATTCTGTTGCATATTCATGAAGTTCTGTGGGTTAAAACCAAAATTGAATGTTCCTGATTCTCATATATTATAAGGTCTTTTTTATACTCGCCCCCCCCCCCCCCCCCCCCCCCCCCCCCCGCAATGAAAGAAGATTTTAAATGTAAATGGAGGTGAAGGCAAATAAATAAGTACTTGATTAAGTTAACTGTTTTAACATTGGCTGCTTCATCCACCAGTGACAAACTCAAATTGGAGAATGTGTATCGAAAAATACAACTTGATTTTGGAAGAGCTTATAGGATCATTGAAATATTATGTAGAAAGGGACCTCTGACAGTCTCTAGTCCAATCTTTTGCTCAAAGTCAGACTAACTTCAAAGCTGTAGCAGGTTGCTCATAGCCTTGTGCAGTTTGGATCAAAAACTCTGCAAGAGTGGAGAATCCACAGCCTCTTTGGACAACCTGTTCCAGGGCTTACCATCTACAGATCTCCACTGATTAACACAGAAGTTGCGTATTCTTCATTTTTCTTTGAAACTAGTCCATTACCATCAAGAGAGAAAGTTGCTAAGGGCTTGCTTCCAAACCCTGTTCCTTCTTAGCCAGTAAATGACCCGAGGAGCATTTAGGTCAGCAGTGCAGAATAACCTGTGATAAGTGTATTAATCCACAGGCTGTGAATTATTGCAGGCCACTTTGGAAAGAGGTTGTGGCTGCTTTTTGAGCAAGACTTCTTTGTTTGGGATGCAGAAAATACCAGCAATGGATGCAGACTGGTGGTTGAAACGTGTGACTAGAGGGAATTGTCTCTGAACTGTTAACACCCTTTTAAAATTGTTTTACTTGACAAAGCTATTTGTAGAGGTTTGCTGATTTAGTTCCCTGGCAAGAAAAGCCTAAGTGAGGAGAGCTGGTTTATGTTTTCACAAACTGCTTTTTCTTTGGAAAGTACTGATTCAACAGAACCATAGCATCTTGGGGAACACACCAATTTTAACATCACTTTCCCCAGGAAGGGCTTTCGAAGTGCCAGGTAGTCTATCTGGTCAAAACAGAGGAGATCCATGAGGAACCAGGATGTTCCTCTGCGGTGGTGGAGACAGCTGTGCAAGACAAATAAGATGAATAACCCTCTGGAGGTGCCTGTCTTATCCATGAACTATAGAACAAGCCCAGATGCAAATCTTAGATGAGATGCTTAGCTTCTGCAGGGCTGAAGTCAGAGAGGTGAAATTCTTCTTTGTCATATTTTAAAACAGTTAGTGTCTTTTCCTTTAATCTTTTGTGGATGTAAATTGCTTTGGAAATCTATGTGCCAGTTACAGGAAAAGGAAAGAAACTGATGTAATGAGCTTCTTAAAAATCATGTGTTCCCCTCCCTAGGAAGGGCACAGCTGGACTTGGTTGCACTTTTGTGCCATTCACCTGGCAGATGATCATTAAGGACCCTGTTGAGCAGATCTGATCTCTCTCACGTACTGAGGTAGAATCACTTCTGTTTTGAGCAAATCTTTCATGTAGCAGAGAGTCTTGTCCGTTGTGCTTCTGTGTTAAGTTTAGCCCAGTCAGTGGTTAGAAGCACAGAGACCTCTTTTCCCTCAAGTTAAACCTGCAAACTTTCTAGTAATCTGTGAGTTTTTACATATGTATGGTCTCGAAAGAGACAGTGGCTTTTCATGTAGATGACTGAGCTGGATTCCCACCTAGTACTGTTTAAATGCAATCCACAGTGATGAGACTGAATATGATTTCTTAGGGATGGAGAATTGCATCACATAACTGTGCTTTCATGAATAAAGCAACTGGGATGGTTGTTTCGTGTAAAGTAAAGGTCTTGGAGCCTCAATGAGCTCAAGTGCTATTTTAAATTCATTCATGGGCTTCCATGATCTTGCTGACCTTTTAGTCCTGCCACCCCTGATGCCAAATAGGGTGAAAAGGCAGATTCTCAATGAAAATGAGATTTTTTTTTTTTTTTTTGTCTGTGATTTAAGCTTTCCTTAGTGAAACAGACACAGCACTGAAGACACTGTCATGTGAAAAGGAAATGTTTTACATTAGTATGGACTTCTTTTATCACTCTCTACAGCCTTGGTAGAGCTGGACATGTGGACAATATATGTGTTTTCAGATCGTCACCCTTCCATCTCCTCCAAACCTAAGATACTGTGAGAATACCTTCAAAGTCAAGAGGATTCAGAGCTAAAACACAGAATCAGTGTGAAAGTATTTGTTTGTGGATGTGTACACAAACATTTTATTTTGTTGTTCAGTACAGAATTAAAGTAACTAATGCCAGAGTTACATATTTTATCTAACCCAGCCTGTTCTCTTGGGAGCATCCATCTTTCTCCAAACTTTTGTGGTGCAGTTATGTCCTTTTAGAAACCATTTGTTCATTAGTGCAGCAGTAATCATGGAAATAGGTCACAGCCTCTTTAGAGTTAAGCTGTTATGTCCCCACAGAGAATGGCACTTAAATATCGATAGCGTAACCAGGAAAACTCGGCAGTTATTTCCCTGTTTTCTGCAATTCAATGAGGAGTTGTTCGATGCAGACCCTGTTGCACTCCAGATGAATGGCAGTGATTGTGAGAAAATGATCTCCTATTAATGCAAGATGTCACACTGAGAACAAAGACTAGTTCTTACCATGATGGGATGAGCTCACTCTAATCCCCAATTTGGGAGACTTTGATGCTTGTCCAGGTGCCAATTTTTCCATATATGCCATACCAGAAAAAACTTTTTAAAAAATGTTGAACAGGGCAGTGTTAAACCAATTCATGGCTTCTGAATCTCAAGGTCATATTGGGTGAAATGTCATATAATTACCCTTTTGCATGCTATTTCCCAGGGGACCACCTCCCCTATCAACAATTTGAGCTTTCAGGGTGCTAAGAAAATAATTCATACTAAATTTATCATCACAAGTAAAGAAGTGCAGACCTGTTTTTGAAATCCCCAAACTGTTTTCAGTTTATGCTTGCATAAATGTCTAAAATATGTCAGTTTAATTCAAACTAGCATTGCCTCCAGGTTTTCTGCACCGCAGAACTTTACATCCCCATCCTGGGATTTTGGTGTGTGGTCAGTGAAATCCTGGGAGAACTCGCTGTGCCTTCCTGATATGTTGTTCCTCTGTTTGCAGTGCCCACTCATCTAACAGAATGGGAAGGACCAGAACATAATGACTGCTCTGTTCGAGCTATTATTAATGCTGTGATAACTGGAGATTTTGTATCATTTATTTGGTTAATTTACAGTTTAACTTATTTTAAAAAAAAAAAAAAAAATCCAAACAAAACCCAAACCACTATCATTGTAGCTTGGAGATTTACAAATAGTGAGATCTGGTAGGATTTCAAAAGCTAGTAATCTGGTAAGCATACTCTTTTCTCTCTCTGGTTCAGTAGTATTTCATGTTGCCTTCCCTGTTCCATTAAGATGCCCATTCTCTTGGTCCATCATCTCTTTGGCACATAACTTTCTTTTGTCCAAGATCCTTAAGAAGGCGTTTGGAAAGTCAGGCAGCAAGGTCTAATAAAAAAAAGACATGTACTACTCATTGCTCTAACAGCCCATCACCCCAAACCTTTTCCCTCATGATCTGATGTAGATAGCAAACAGAGGAAGGTCCGGCGGGTGCTACCCCTAGTGTCTTCCACAAGATTGTCCTCCCTTTTCACCATGCAGAATCCTTTCTTTGGGGGAAGCAGGGGGAGTGCAGAAACATTTCTTACGCTGTATATCCCACCAGAATAAAATGTGAACATTGCATAAGTAATAGGATCAAAGGTCATTAAAAACCTAAAAGAAATAGCGTAAAATTAGAAGGGTATTGGGAAGACTTTTTTTGGGGGGGGGGGGGGGGATGTACAAGGTCTCAAGAGAATAGAAAATGAACTCCCTGAAGAACAAAGAAATAAAGCATTCAAAATAGTGCTGGAATTGCCAGACTCACGTTCTTCAGGGAACAGAAGTTTTTATTCTATATGCTGCTTTGTAAGGACTAACGCCCCCAAAATTTCTGATTACGGTCATGAGTTTATTTTAGTGTATGTATGCTATGATGTAAATTAGAAGCAGAGTGATTAGTAAAGAGAACTAGGCTGATGTGCCAGAAAAATGTAACCATTAAGATAAAAATCAAAGCAACGTTCCTTATACCAAGAGGCCTGTAATATTCCAGTCTAGATTTGAAAAAAAAATCAAAGGCAGAGTCATTGAAGGTTCAGAAGCACTGCATTGGAAAGATGGGGCACATTTTGAATATGACAACATAGGTTCAGAAGCAGAGAAATCGCAGCAAAGACATAAAAGATATCCAGTATTTTCCTCAATTTTAATGGCAACTTTGAGTTATGATTTGTGTTTGTGTTAGCAAAGGTGCGTGGCTAATGAAGTGCTATCATGAGTCTGGCTACATCACTAATTTCTGGAATATGCTTTTGCTTACTCTGGAGGCTATTCTTTATTTTTCCTACCTTTTATTAACTCTGGATGGAGAATCTTTGTGGGTTATCATCAGGCTTTACCTCAGGAACTTTTCTGAAGATTGTATAATTATCACCTTTAATTAAAACTGTTGGAAAGATTGTTAACAACCATGGCTATCACCACAATAACCACAAAACCATGAAATGGTGCGGTCTTGCTGGTCTTCATATCTCTTCCAGAGATGTGCTCCTGCTCTTCTTCTCAGGTGATATGGAAAGAATTTGACACCTGTCGTGGTATCTGCCCATACTTGTGATGCCTGGCAATGTAGCGATACCTCTTCAACAGCCGTGTAAAAATTGCAGTGCTCTTCTTTTAGAGCACTCCTCCCCCTCCACTTCCCAGCGTGCTACAAAGCTTCAGGTGATAAACATAGCTTGCTGGCTGCCAGATCTCTTAGCAGCAGTAGGGCCTGGTGTGTTATCAACTAAGGAAATCCCCCTGATTTCATACGATGCCTGTGAGCTCTTCTGGGGTGCTCCTCCTTCGGTGACTACCCATTCTCAAATTCAGAGCGTGTCACAAGCCTAACTGCAAGTATAGAGGGCTCTTCTAAATAATAGCGACTTAAGCGACACTGTGAACTCATACTAATTACATTTCTATCGTTCATCAACAGTAGGCTTTTGTGTTAGTCCTAATGTGAAAGTGGTGTTATTTTAGCCCAGTGGTGTTATTTTAGTGCTCTTCTGTAGAAGGTACTCATTGACTGAAGTGCTTGAAATCAAGCCTTTTTACGTTGTTTTGCTGAAGCTGTTGTAGTCTAAGAAGAAATGAGATACATGTGAGCCACAGCAAGGAACAAGTGGCTACTTGCACTGCAAAATTGAAGGCCAAGCACAATTTAAATGCAGAAGTAGATAAGTTACTGTGCTGAATTCAGAGCTGAGGGATGAAGTGGCATAAGTTACATGTAACTAAGTAGATCTAAGTGGATCTGACTGAGTCTGAAGGAGCAGAAATGATATCTTGAAAAAGAGGTCCTAATTACAGTAGTGTAAGTGATGCTAGGACAGTTTTAAGCACCAATCATGGAGAAGATTAGACAACAATATTGAGCAGTTAAGCAGAGTTGCTGGGAGAGAGCTACTCAACGGACATACTTATGTTAGTTGCTTTTATTGCTGAAACCCTCCTTCCTGTTTTTCTTTGGAGTGCTGCATCCTTGGTCTGATGCTGCATGTGTGGTGTATAGAAGATGCCACGTTCTGTGCATTCTCTGTGCCTCATCAACCTTATCTGATGGCTAACTTTCCTCTCCATGCATGCAGAACACATGCTTAATGAACGAGGAGGGCTGCTGCTCTGTTTTCAGGCATTCCCCGGGCAGCAGAAGAGCACAATGTGCTGTTTTTCTCATGTGTTTTCCTTTGGTGAAAGCAACAGTTAGGCATGGTAGAGCAGAGCAGCAAAAAATGCTGCATTAGATATGCAAAAGTTGATTGTGCGTACCGTGCATTTTATGGTGAGAGATTATTCCAATAGTAGAGTTTCTAGGCACTTTTGTAAAATGCTAAATTCCAGGAAGTTCCACCCATATGAAACGGGAGATGTATAGATACCTTAGTTGCTAGTATCAGATCAGCTCTCAACTTGACCTGCTGAGCCTTGCCATTTCTGTGTTGTGCACTAATGTTGCAGAACATCTCAGCATGTTCTGTAATTTATGATAAAAACCAAGGCAATGTATAAGATAGTAGATAGTGTCTAGGATTTTTTTAAATACAGGAAAGTATTTTTGCACACACAATCTTAAGTATGAAAGAGCCAGTGACGGAAAAGTTAACTTAGACTGTGGTATCGCTCAATGAGAGCCCAAAGAGCATAAAACTGCCAAGACTGTGCTGTCAATACTTTTATATTGATTGTGTGACCTTAATAGAAGTTTTTAAGGCTTTGTACACACAAAGGCCCTTTGAGGCACTGGTTTTCTACCTCATGCAATTTTTTTCTTGCTTTTCTCTACTTTTGTAATGCAATAATAATAGCACGTGGGGATCAGTAAAGTAGTTCTCTTCTTTGTTTAAATATGCCAGGTCAGGCATCAACATTGTTGTTTCTGCCCCAGTGCCCTTTCGGTTCTAGTTTGTGCAGGACTACTTGTAGCTCATGTGTACATTAGTTGTTAATACAACTAATTTTCTCCACTTCATTGCTTGACTAAGTTCTGCTGCCTCATGACACCAGCACTTAATTAAAATTAGATTGGTTCATACTGGGGCAAGGAGCACTGAAGAGGTGATTCTGCCCCAGAGAAACATGCGCTTATCCATGGATCACTGATGCGTTTCATTCATTTGGCAAGATTTGTTTTGGGTGGGTTAGGGGGATGGAGAGAGTGCTTCAACTGCTCTTCAGTTCTGAGAGCAAAGACAACAATAACCTTGGCAACTAAGGATGCTGAAATACCACTTAATCCGTACTCATAAGTCAATAGGGTTTTGCCTAAGCAATAAATTATCAAACGTCTCAGCATGTGAGTGAAGAAACTATGAAACAAATAGGGTGCTGCGGTTCAGATGAAGTATTCATGCAGCAATTAACTGTGTGGCTGCACAACTGCAATGGATTTGGTCAGGAATTTTCCAGCAAGGATTTCTCCTGTCAGAAAATGCTGATTCACAGAAAACCAAAACTGTGGGAGAAGATTCGTTTTGAAGTCTCCCACTTCAGAACAAGTAATTGTCTGCCTTTGACATTTTCTTTAAAAAAAAAAAAAAAGTTAACAGAAAAATCTTTTATTAGGTAAAAGACTGTAAATCTAGCAATTGTGTACTACAGAGTGTTCTGGAGCAAGCAACTGTCTGAGAGAAAACCCCTACTTTCCCTCTTGTTGTGTAGCGTTCAGCTGGATGAGCTGGTGGGTCTGAGTTGTTCCACGGCTGCGTGAGTGCCGGGTCCAGGGGGAGGGAGGAGGACAAGAGGAAGGAGTGGAGTCGCCCCTTTCGGCTGCAGCCTCCGCTTGGGCTGGATGGAGTAGAAGCTGAAATCACACCTTGAGTTAAGGTTTTGCTCTGAATCACCTCTGGAAGACCTTCTCCCTCTCTCCATTTACTGAAGAAAACCTTGGAAAATCAGGTTTAGGAGGCTAAAGTCAGCATTTCTGAATATCCTCCTATGTTTGTTACAAAGATTGTAGTCACTGTGAATCAATTATTGTGAATGATCAGTCTGTGGGTTTTCAGCCAGTTGTAGTGAACCAAGCCCTGTTTGTTTGACTTGATGTGTATCTATGTGGTGCGGATGCAGACAGCTAGTTTTTTATACAAAATATATAATTTTGAAGTAAATACAAATATGTTAAAAGGCTGGAGAGAAGACATGGTTTTTTAAGGCTGAGGGAATGAGGGACTTTTTCTTCTACTTTTTCTCTTCCTTCTTTTCCTCTGTTGCTGCCTCATTTAGTTATTCCTTAGTTCCCCATTTTTTGTTTTGTATTTAGGCTGCTTTCCTGCACAGCATTTGGAAATGTTTTCAGGTCATCTATAGAGCCCCGTTCCTTTGGCATTTCCTGTGTGTATATATACACATATATAAAAGAACAGTTAACATTACAGTTCCTGTCATGTCATCTTGAAAGGTATTTTCAAGGCTGGAGAACAAGATGTTTCATCTTTGCCAGCGTGGTACACTAGTCCTGCCTTGTGAAGCTAATCCATCTGCTGACTACTGTTAGCATGTTGGTATACGTTCTCATTTTATTCCGCTTAGTTTTTCTCTTTTTACTATCTGTCTAATAGGAACGCAGCTCAGCCAAGCAGAGCATATTTAACCTTGCAATGCTTTGCTATATTGGTTTGGCAAGCTCAGTGGGGATATAAGCAGTCCAATATCCATATGAAAGATTTGCCTCCTGCAGGAAAATCTGTAAAAACTTAGCCAAATGTTCTCAGAAGCCAGGGAAATAAAGCTGGGATCTTAGAGTGGCTAATTGGATCTTGTGCTATCCCCGTGGTTTTCCAACAACTGAAAAAAGCATCAGAAACGTTTTTGTATGTTTTGGGTTTCCCTGTTGTTCCCCCTCAGATCCCTTTCTTGGCATGAGTTTTTCCTAAGAAAGACACAAATGCTTTAGGAAAGAGTAATAGCTACTACCTAAGTCTGACTCTCTTTTCTTTTATTGCGCATTGAAGGCCTGTCAAGAAAGGATTTATCACTTTAAAAGTCTATGCAAATAGAGATGAAGGAATCATTTCACTTTTGTAGATAAGTGTTAAAAATAATTTGTGGAGATCATAAGGCAAAAGATTCTCAAGGATGATTTAGTGTTGTCGTGACAGATTTAAAAAAAAAAAAAAGAAAAAGAAAAAAAAAGGCTGGAGATGTTCACTGAAATGGAAATCTTCAAAACCTGTTAGGTGAACCTCTCCAACTGTGCTATCCGTATCCTGCATGCCCTTTGCTCTCACTTCCAAGATGAGTTAGTGGTGGAGGGGAGGACTAGAAGTGGTCCCTCACACTCCGCCCTCTGTCCAGGCAGGGGCTCCTCGCTCTCGGGCTGGTTTGGCTGGTGCCCACGCTGCTGCCTGCACATTGCTGGATGCCTGGAGGCTGCTGCTTATGTTTTTAGGAGAGCCAGCCAAGGTTGCAGTAGTGCTCCCCCACTCCCTTGAAGTTTCGGGAGGCAGGAAGGTTTAGTTTACTTTGCTGGCCCAACTCCAGATTGGTATGATTGCTCTGTGTGCAGTTACTTTGGCTTCATACTAGTGTTACTGCCAGGTTTGCAGCTGTGCGAGTCCTGCCCTTGCCATCCAAGGGGGTCCTTTCCTCCTCCCCAGTGTGTGTTCAGTGCCTGTGTTACACTTGTCTTTGCATGGAAAGCTCCAAAACTGTGAGCATTTTAGATCCCTGCTGAACTGATTTCTGTTCTGTTTAATCCTTACATGAGCCGTAATGTTACTTTGTGCAATTGGGACTAGTTTAAACAAGTCTCTGAATCTTTAGGGTTGTCTACAGCAGTACCTCAAGCAAGATGCTGTAGCAAAGGGCACCTAGGACTCTGTAACATCCCTCATCTAAAGGTACCATTATATTGGATGTATTTGCACTCGCAGCAGGAACTGCAGCTTGAAAAGAGAAATTTAAGGAAAGGCAACTAATAAGAAGGCAGAGGTAGGCAAGGCACTATTCTGGAGATGTCTTATTTAATGAAGGCAGTTTTGTACTTACCCTATGTCTAAGGCTGCCCTTAAGGCTGAGTCAGATTTGGTAGGCTTTCACGTAAGCAACAACGCTGATCTGGAGCGTGGTGGTTCGAGGTTGCACTCCTTTGAATGTGCAAACAGCACTGGTTGTCGTTTGCCGTTTTCCAACAGGGTTGGATAGTGGAAAGGGACACTGCATAATATGCTGAAGCACCCCTGATAAATACCCCAGGGGAAGAAGGAAGCCCACTAGGCACTGTTTAAATACGGGCCTTTGGCATTCAGCTGTGTGTGCTTAAATAGCGGTACTTGTCCTCCTTTGCCTGGAGTGATACATCAGTTTGGTGCGTACGATTGCTGTGGCAGTTAGGTTCGTTGTGGATTTTTAATCTTATGGTGCAGATCAAAAACATTTTTCTCAGATTTTGCTCTGCTTCTATGGAGTTTGCTTTTTTGGTTTGTTGTGGTTTTGTGGTTTTTTTTTTTGTAAATTTTCTGCCATTAAAATCACCTCATTTTATTGCAGTATGCTAAGCTACAGGATTTGGAGTTTTGTCATTTTTAACAAAGATTTATTTTGTTTTATTCCATTTCCTGCAGAAAGATGCCTATTTTGTCACTAAATCAAGAGCTGAAGTGAAAATGAAAACTGGTGACTCCCACAATGCATAAATCAAGATTACAGTTTCCTTGATGATTGCTTGGACTTCCAATTAATTGAACATTTAAAATGAACATTGATGCTCATGAACAATAGAGTAAAACATGCTAGAATTAGGCAAAAGAGCATTTGTAGAATTTTAATGAGTTTGGAAGCAGCTTGTGGGTGTATGAAATTTCTGTCTAATCGCTTTCTTTAAATGAAAAGTGACGGGTAGGTATTGTGTCACATAGCAATGTCACTCTGCTCCTAACAGTCCTTCAGTAGGCAGCAATCCTACATTAGGCAAAACCAACCATCCAGGATACAGCCTTATTTTCCTGCAGCTATTAGAAAGGCGTGTTGGCTTCCCTCAGCCAAGTAGGATGTGATGTGGAACAGCAGCTGCAGCAACTCAGACTCGACTGCCATGGATTCAGGTGTTAAGGTAATAAGACGATGATCCAGAAAGCTCAGAGGGAGAAGCTTCTGGGTGGTTTTCAGCCTGAGGGAGCCCAGATCTATTTTACTGGAGTGTAGCCTGACCACTTGATAGTCCCTTACAAGAGCAGGGCCACCCAGCGGCCCGCAGGAGAGGCTGCTTCTGTAACTTGATGGTTAGGGATGTTTGTTAGGATGGAGGAGCCAAGATCCAGCTTCTGTTCTTGGTTCTGTCATTTAGCAAATGTCTCCTGCTTGAACTGACACCTATTACATGATCGTGCTATGCATGCTGATCCTCAAATACTTACATAAAAGTTAGCACTTTATAAAGTACAAGTTAAACTTGATTCTCTAAATAGTTGTGTCTACTGGGATGCAATGAAAATGAAATATTTTTATTAGGATCTTCCCATTCCACATAAAGGCTGAAGTGTCCTGTTTGTTTATGATGAAACTGAAGAAAAGAGGAATTATTGAAACTGATACTATCTTTTCTGCCTTCTGAGTATAACTTTAAAATTTTGGAGGTAATTCAGGAACCTGGATAAAACTGAACATCAATGAATTTCAGAAGGTCACTTTATAGCTGAACTCAAAAACTTTTTGGAGATCCTTGTGTCTTTTTGCTTCCAAAACAAAATAAAGACATTAGTGGCAAATCAATCTTTTAAGATATCCTCTTTCTATTTCATTTTCATTATTTAGTTCTGGAAATCACCGAATCTGAGGTAAGAAAATGTAAAATCTTTTTTCTTCTTTCTGTCAGTTTTGGAAGTATTTTTGCCACATGTGAGCTTTGCAGTTCATACAGCCAGGCTTCTCCCGCACACCACATACTGCACAAGGGTGGGAAGGTGACCCCGTACCTTCGAAGAAGTCGCTGTGTTGTCACTGGGTAGACTCACCCGTGCTCCCTAAATGCAGTGCCACCTAGCTCAGCCCTCCTCCCTTTCCCTTTGCGTCCTGGAGTTTCAAAGCCATCATTTGGTCTCTCACTTGGGCTGAAGGAGTTTGGTAAACACAGCTACTCAAGGTTTTTCTTCAGATTGATTTTGGTACGCGTTTATAGACGTTGCTCGTGAAGTGGTGAAAATGAGAAATCTGGAAAGTGAGAGCCAGCCTATGGAGCGAGCAAATGAAGATGGGAACAATGAACTAATGTTGCTTTGGGGAGGCATGATGGTAAGGCTTTGGCTTTTCAGTTTTACAACCTAGACTGTTTAAAGCTGATTTATACTCTTCGACCCAGTGATGTCTGTCTTCTATCCATTTATTGGAAAGATGACCACAATTTACGTAGATGTTTTCATACGGTTAATGTGTTGGCAAAAAGGGGATAGCGTATCTCTCCCCCCAAAATCCCTTGGCTCACAGTCACTTTCCACATTTTCCTAAGGATACATTAAATGATTTCTCTATTTTCTGTATATTGGAGTATCTTGCTTATGTGCAAGATTCCTGGAATCCATCATAAGACCCTTAATACTCTTAGTGATACAGATATTGTAAAGTGGCAGGCAAAGGAAAAAGAAAACTTTTTTCTTTGTTTTGTTCTAATGTTCAGGCCTTCTTTATACATTTTTTTTTTTTTTTCCCTACCATTCCTCAAGTTTTTTCAAAGTATCAGTAATGTTAATGCTGTTCTCTATTGGTTTTTATGGAAGGTTGTTTGATTTCTCCTACTTTCACTGAAGGAACATATAGTGTCTCTTTTTAATAAAGGTGTTCTTCATCCAACTATTCTCAGTACAGAAAGCTAACAACATACTTTCGTAGGCAAAATCAGAGAGCATCAGCAATTATGGGGGGGGGAGGGGAACCAAAATGAAAGAATTAAAACAACAGTTGATCAGATTGTGGTTTTGTCAGAAACAGAAAAGAGGACAAGTCTAAACTAAAAAAAAAAAAAAATCTTCTTTGCTTTCAAGCATTTTACTGTGCTACTGGTAAAATTGTTCAAATTAATGCCACTGAAATGTATGATACAGTACCATTTCTGAGTAGTCTTTCAAAATTACTAAGAGCTTGTAGTGTCAAGTACTTCTCAAATACTGGAAAGAATGAAAAGAAAACACAAGATTATGCAGATTTTGAAAATAAAATAAATTTGTTTCCAGTAATGGGACTTAAAGCAACATGCAGGTTTCCAGAAGCTTTATTACCAAGTACTTTTATCAGCATAGTGAAGAAGGATGCATAGGTGAAGGGCAGGCTTACAAGTAGTTACCTGCCCTCATGTGTTAGAGGATAATTGGGTCTCACACAACACTTAGATCTGTTACTGTGTGCCACTTCAAGGTCCATTAACATTGATAATATCTTAGCAAGCTTTCAATGAATTACAACATATGGATCTGCAAATTGCAATTTAGAAGCAGATATCAATTTAAATCATGGGAGTTTGATTCCAGCCACCACCCCTGCTGATAGCACTGAACACCCATGAAAGCAGCGCTTCGCAGGGCTGGCTGCTCGTTAGGAAGTGTTGTGGTGTGGCTGGTGGCAAGGCTGTCAATCCAAAACACTTCACATGAAATGAAAGAAAAGTCCTGTTTTTAAACACCGTGACTTGAGTCTCTCCTCTGTTCATCGGGATGGATTATCTGCTTTAGGCCATAGGAAGCTTTCCATGTTAAAAGAGAAGAGATTCAGTCACAGGTGAGAGTGGTTGCACTTTTTATAGCTATCCACAAGTTGTATTGAAGTTTAGAGTTGGTTTTCATTAACCTCCACTCAATGCTGGATGGTTTCTAGCAAGTGAAAATGTTAAATATAGTTCCAGAAAAATCTAATTTTCTCTAGTAAATTACCTGGAGCTGCTGCGGATAAAGTTGATCAGCTTGGCACAAACTCCTCTAAGAAGGTTTGCCAGTGGGTATTGTGGCCAAGACTGACTTCCCCCGAAGGAGGCTCTCCTTACAAAAAATAAAGAATTCAAATCTACTGGAAAAGAGCCCAGATTGTTTATTCCTAGGCTCAAAATGATGGCCTTTCATAAAAATCTGTAGACACTCAATCTGCATATTCAACTAAGATTCACAATATGAGTGAGCAAATGCAAGTCCATATGTCTGTTGGAAACCCTCAAGGAATGACGGCTCCTGGTTTTGCTCTTCTGCTAGCAGCAATGGCTTTCCCAGGATTCTGACTCCTTTATACGGGGCTTTTTTCAGCAAAGGATTTGCTGCCCTTGCGACAGTGGTGAGGCTCCTTTTTCCTGCCAGACAGCCTGTGTCAAATACTGAGCACTTTTCATGAACTCTTACGCCTTTTTGGTCATACTATCACTCTCCTCATTTCATTTTTGGGATACGGACTGCTCTGTTAGGATCTGATTGTTGGACAGGATCTAATAGATATCTGAGGAGGAGTTGCTCTTTTTACACTCTAATGGGCAGCATTGCCAATTGTAAGGTTTTCTGCAAAGTCTTCAACTTCTATGATGTTTCTCTCATTCTTTGCGTTTTGGTGGCTGTTCCTTCTCCCCCCCCCCTCCAAAACAGGAGCCGTGTTACTTCCAAAATTGCTTCTGGGTATCAAGAAATCAAACGTCTCATTATAAAGCTTATAACTGTATACCTGGGTGTATAATTGTACCAGAGAGAATGCCAAGCCATACTATGTAACAAACCTTTCCTACTTTTAGTATCTGGTGTTTCAGGGAGCTTGAATCAAAAGATGGAAAGGCTCTCATGGTCTACAGTGAACTTTGGACCAACCCAGTAGGGTGCAGTCACTGCTGTTAGCAGATCAGTATTTTGCAAAAAGTAATAACAGCAGCATCTGTAGAAGTTGTGAAACCGTGTGCAGCCGTCCATAAACCAGCGCAGCCTACCCGTCATAGACAGAAGGGGCTGGGAATGGTTTGTGCCTGTTCCATCTGCTTCTTCAATAGCTCAGGCTTTGAAATAAAATGACACATCTTCAGTAGGCTGGGCGCCAGGTGACAATAAAAATTGAATCCACTATCTGAAATAAGCTTGATTTTGTTTTTCATTAGCCACTTATATGCAGTAAATTTGCTTTCTTTTTTTTCTTGTGCAATCCCAGAAAAATAGTTTATATACTGTATTTTCAATACAGATAACTTGCATTTCATGCTGTCCTAACACTACTGTATTCTCCTTTAGTTTATCCTTATTTTAAAATTGATGCATCTGCTTCATATAGCCCTCATTTAATGCTTGACGTACTCTTTGATTGCAAACTATTGCCGTGGCATGTTTGCAAAGGATTAGTTTTTAACTGGATTCTTAAATCAATTTCATGAGTATATTGGAAATAAAAAGCAAATCATAGATCATAGATTAATTGGTTCCCACATGACTCTGTTAAGGATTTTGATGAAAACATTGCTTACTTTGTCATTCACTGGAAAAAATCTTAACAAAAATAATTAACACTGGTGTCAGCTCTTGATTTTCCTCAAAACTGAGGTTACCTTTCCTTGGTCTTGATCTCGTATATGCTTACCTATACGAGAATAGTGCCAGTGCAAGAAGACATACGGTTAAATTTAGATGCATAAATCTTCACAGATCCGGGCTGAAGCTCTATTCTGCTGGTGGCTGAGCATTCACTCTAAGGGCTCAGGAATGCCCAGTGTTGGTCGATGGTCAGAAATTGGCTGTTTCTACAAGAAACAGCTGCTGGAGCTGGACCTGCTCAGCCTCAAAGCAGTAGTGATATTAAACTGTTAACGTAACACTGAGGCGAAAAGGCAGATCCCCAAACATCAGAAAGTAAAAGTTCCAGCAAGAGTTTTAACATTGTCTCACTGTACGTACTGCATATTTTACAGTATTTGTTAAATGGCGTAAAATGTAGTATGATATTAAGCTGTATAATCAATGAGAAAAGCAAGATGAAAAATATTAAATATACACTATAAGGCTGAATTAATATTGCTAGTAGAACACTTGTTTAAAAGTTTAGTGAGATTATATTAACACTTCCTTTTCTGTTTAACTCCTAATCAGTAAAAAAACCCCAAGTGTTGTCAATACTGTATTTGATGAGTAGAATATTGGAAAAAGAAATAACATACAGCCTCACTCCTTTTTAATTAACTTGCCTGTTTATCCCTGATATAAGTTCTCAAACTACTGTATAATGATCCAAGCATTTGAAGGATGTGAAACGCTTACTGTGACTTGGCTCTTTACATCATCCTGAATCGTTAGGGCAGTAATCAGATCATTTCAGATGGTTTGACTGAACTATCATGTGGAGTTGCTGGTCTTTGATGCGGTCATTTCTCTTTTTCCATGGCGGGTCCAGAGGATGGATCCATGACCCGATGTTGTAGGGTGGTGCTGGCAACAGCGTGTAGAGGCCATGCAAGACTCAGGGTGTGGTGACCAGGGGATATGTCTGGACGCTTCCTATTTCTCATTCAGTCACACAAGCCTGTAGCAAGATTAACAGATTTGGCTTTGAGGAGAAAGCCTCAGCATGCCAAGCTTCAGAAGTCAGAAGATTTACAGTTTGAAAATACAGTTATGTTTTCTTTAGCAAGTATTAAAGGCTTGGGAAAAAACCCACCTCTTAACTGTACGGTTTTTCTCTCCAAATTTTCGAATGAAGAATACAACTCTGAGCAGAAACCAACCATGGAAATTTTAAATCTCAAACAGATTTCTTTTTGAGATTACCAATACATGAGTAGGAGCACCTAATGGAAATTGCTTTGTAAATGTCATGCCTACTGAAAGTAATAGCAAAAGTCCAACTTGCATTTTATTCTAATCGTTCTGATGAAATTGAAGGAGACAAAGATTAGCGATAAACCCACTGGAACAGAAAACTTCCATTCTCACGGTACATCAGAAGAAATAATTTTGAATTCACACTTTTGTCTGGGTGGACAGAGATGGTGGGACTGTTACCTATTAAGTTGTAGGACACTTGCATTCCTCAAACTTTACATTGGTAAACATTCAGAAATTGCTTTACATAAAAATGTGTATAAATGCAGTTTCTGTCACATGCCTGACAAAATCAGCCAAGCTGCTGGAATGTGCAGGAAAGCCGTGATGGAAACAGAGATTATGTGCTAAAACTGATGGATCATCATGGAGGAACTCCAGTGATAACTTAGGAGTGTGTTCTTGACTATTTGCATATAAATTATCTTTCTGTCTATGAAATAGGGCAAGTGGTGTAGTGATTTAAAAAAAAACAGAGTAAAAAGAAATCAAGGTTCTGATCCTGCTAAGACTTTCTCAAACACTTTATTTTATATAGTGTGTATATTTCTGTTACTATCTTAAAGTAATAAAAAAAAGTGCAATGAAAATCTTTCCTATATCAAGAAAATGTCAAGTTTCCATGGTGAAGCACTCAGGATCAGTCAACATCCACTGTTAAGGTTGCGTAGGGTTGGTATCCAACTCATAATGTTGCTCCTTCCTAAGTTTTGAATTTTTTTTTGTAATTTGTCATCTTCATAACAGTGTTTCCTGTAGACTGAGCTAGAAATAGATAAGCATGTAAAAGACTTGAATAATGTCTTTGCAACATATTCTTTCTATTAGTGAACCTGATGCAGAATTATTTTTCCGGTTAAGAACAGTATAGTGCTAAAGCAAATGATGCTGCTCATCCTTGTCGTGAGATTTGTCATTCTCACTCTAAGCAGCAGAGCAGTTCCAGTTTTGGCCTCCTCCAGGCAACAAATTTCTCCCTTTGCCTTCTCATTCTCAGGACTCGTACATTACCAAGTAATGTTTTCATATATTGCATTCTAAGACAGTACCAATTTTTCTTTGCATAAAAGTGTGTACTCTGCTGGTGGCAGATACTGCATGGCCTTATTAACTCCTGAATCCCACTGGCTAGGCACTTAAAATAACTTTTTTGAGAAGCTACATCTTCTTGAAGGCCGCAAGTACAACTTATCTGAATTTTTTTTGTCCTGATTACTGTATTGAGACTCCTTACCTATTTATCAAATTTTTTTGACTGATTACTTTCAGAGAAGCATCCATAAAATGCCAAATGTGATGGAAGTTGGCAAAGACAACTGGCGCTGTGTCGGAGCCCGTGCTGAGCTGTTCAGCTTGAGGTGTCATAGAAATGGATTAATGCAGCTCATTTGTTGGGGGGGTTCAGCCAAATAGGTGTGTGATGGATAGATGGCTCCTCGGGAATCAAATTACTGATACATACAGAGCCTTGCTACTGTTCTCACCACCCATGTTGTCAACTGGAGGAAAAAATATTTCAGTGTAGTCCTTTGATGTAAAACCTACACAGGGATCGCTGTTCAGATTGCTACCCAAGAAGGTAGCTAGAAGTCAGGACAAATCTTCATGAAACTAATACATGGGCATTGAAGCAAGAATTTTCATGTGATGTGAGGATACTTGAAGACATGCTCTCTATAAGGTTTAAAATGTTCATTTGTTTGTTTGCCTGCCTTCCTTCTCAGGTCACCTTCTTCCCTCTTCCACTCCCCAGTCTTCCTTGAATTTAAAATTGGTGAAGCTGTGATTTATGTTTCCATGAAAATTGTGGATGATACATTCATGTCTCCACTGGAGTCCACCAGCAGACTCTTCAGCTGTCTGCAGACTGCAGAACTGCATTAGATCTCAGGATCTCAATACATCTGGCTCCTTTGACTAAATGAGAATTCAGGTGCTTTTAAAATGAATTTTCAGAGACCATAAGCAAAGTTTATTAGTAAACTGATTTTCTCAGGACTGGGAGAAATACTGACTGTCTGCACAGCTCTTCTACCACAGCTGGTTGTCCACATCTTGCAAGACTCAAACCAATAACACCTTACTGACCCAAGAGTTCAAACTTGCTTGGGGGTGGTAGGAAAGAAGATGGAAGATGGTGTTAGTGAGCCTTGCGGGTGGGGCTACCTGCCCTGGGCATAGGATGACGGGTTTTCATTATATTCCGTTAAAAGGATGCACAAGAGAGTGAACAGCCACTGGTTAATTTGCTGATAAACTAGATCTTTTTGCCTACCAAATTTTTACTGCTGGCATATGTTTCCCATTTTCCTGTGCCATAAATTTCTGTCTGCTATGCAAGACAGTGCATTCTGGTGTTTTATGATGCTTTAGACTAGTTTTTCCTGAGTTCCTGGAGCTCTCATGTTAAGATCTTAGGGTGACCCATTAGCAAGTGACCAGGTAGCCCAACTGAAAGCCTGACAATTGATTCTGATATTTTTGAAGGTATGAGTAAAAAGCTTTCAAATGCTTCTAAAATTTCTAAATGTTCTAAACGTTCTCGAGAGTGTTGTTTTGTATCTGAATTAGTGTCCTGTCTGACATTAACAAATTCACCACAGTGTCACCCTGTTGACCCAGACTTTGCATGCCCTTATTGTGCTACAGAAGTGGCTCATGCTCCTGTATAGGTCAAAAGCAGATTTCTGGGTCCCTCTTGCGAAGAGCAATAATACTGGCTAAGTTGAGTGCTTTCACTTCATTATGTCCTTGAAAGCTCCTGTATTCAGTGGCACAAAAATACCGAAATTGCAGTTTCACGGAGATGTTTATTCTACACTTGGTTTCTCTAGGCTGCAGTAGACCAATTTTGTCTATTTTGTGTTTAGAGAGTGGGGCTGTAAAAGATTGACCAAAGTTCTTCAATGATGTATTTTTCTTTTTTCCTTTTTGTTTTCGATATTCATTTTATCTTTCATTTTAGAACCTCTGGAGGCTGTTGCTCTCTGTCTTAGCTCTATGAAGCTCAGTTCTGCAGCCAGCCTTGTACGCTGCAGAAGTGTGGGAGAAGCTGTGTGGTGGAGGTCTCTGGAAGCAGAGCCAGAAGCCTCCTCGCGCACCGCGTCTGCAGAGCCAGACTCTGTGTTTGTGTGTTGTTTTCTGCCTTCTATTTCCCTTTTCTGTTTCTGCTAGAAGATGCTATTAAGCAACTGCTTTGCTAAAGATTTGAATTACTGGCGATGAAGATTTGCACTTAAGTAAGTGTGATAATGCTTGTTGATCTGTAGCAATAAACTGTTTTCCTTATAGCTTCTCTAATGTAGGTGATTGCTTTTAAACTGGGTATTCTTTACTAAATTTACCCTTTACTATTTGCACTGCCGCCTGTGTAGGACAGGGTCTGCGCTGCTTGTTCCTGACAGGGATGCAGTAATTACAGACAGCAGAGGATGAAAAAGGCTCTTTATCAGCTAACCCGGCTGCCCTAAAAACTGTGCACCAGCAGCATTTTATTGGCGGGATTAAATGTCAGGTACCTGGCTTTAGAACTGACTCCTGCTGTGTTTTGATGAATACCTGTACTTTCCCAGTGCACAACAGAAGAGTGCCTGGAGTACGCCAGTGCTTTAAAAACTAATACTTGAAACAGTCTGCAGTATCATGAGACTTTTGTCATCTTTCCCATATAGCCCACCTCACCTGAAAGTGTTCCTGCCTTAGAGTAGATTCTTAACATATGTAAGAAATTAGCTTGAGCTCTACAAAAACAAGCCATGTGTTCTCTGCACAGAACAAGAACATTTGCAGTAAAAACAAGTTATGAGAATAAACACCTGTCTCTTGAACACAGTGACTTTGTAGTAGTTTTCATATAAGCAATGGCAAAGAAAGTTTTCAAAGTGCAGTCTTCTGAGATGTGAGCATAAGTCACAGAGGACAAATCCAAGGTGTAGGATTGAGATTTTGATCTCTCTCTCTCTCTCTCACTCGTCCTCAGTGTTCCAGATACTACTACTCAAATAAAGTGGATCCATTAGGAAATTTGTTTCTCCCCTTCCAGTAGAAGGGCTCTGATGGTTGGTGTGCACTCCCACTCCAAAGATCTCTTGATTTCTCCCCCCCTGCACCCTGACATGTATTTCTCCAATGTAGAGAAATAATGATGTGCTTGCATAATTTCTGGTACTCAGATGAGAACATAAATCACAAGGTTCACTTTTGTTCCACACTTGATGTTGTAAACTTTTATCAGTCTGCAGTGCAGATACTGTAATTACAAAGACATAAAATTACATCAGCTTTCCAAGCGCCGCCTTGGAAAGAATGTGCATCCTGAAATTGTTCATACTGTATTTCCATTAGATTGATTAAAAGAGCCACAGGGAGAGGGTATAATGCCCCAGTGACCTGATCACTCTTCTCATTAGTGCCTCTTTTGGAGAATTAATATCAGTGACTGATCTTGCTCTGCTCTGCACCTTGCTTTGTTGTAGATGTGTGGTGAGGCTTTAGGTCTCTTACAGCCAGACACTACGGGAAGGAGGGTTTTCCAAGGTAGGCCGGCATCTAAACAGGCTTATAGGCATAACCTGTAACCCTGTTATTGGTACGGCTACTTTAAACTTGATGTGTAAATTGTAGGCTCAAATCAGCACAGCTGAGCATTTTGTCACCAGGTTCTTCTCAGGTATGTATAGCTGCGGTTGCATCAGTTAACCTTGCAGCTTACTAATGGTCCAGAGTGGTGGGTGAAAAATGTGTCTATGAGAGACACCACGCTTTTCAAAATGAGACTTCTCAATTGTCTTAAGAGGTTAGCAAGGAAGATATTTGGTATATTTTTCTAATGGTATAAATATGTATCACTTCATTGCCTGAATTAAATAAAGCTGTGGCTACATACATACTCTTAGGCACAGGAAGATTCTGGTTTGGGTTTTTTTGTTTGGTAGGTTTTGAAGGAGTTTGAGTGCATTCATTTAAAATGCTATGAAGCAGCTAATTATTTTACAGACTATTACCTAATGAATTAGTATGCCTATTTTTTCCTGTGATTGTATCATTAATGACTGCATGCTATTAGCAAATTATGGAGTCCAGTTAACAAATGCATTTTCATATTAGACACCTGACCATGTAAATTTGCATTTGTTCATCATTTGATTTTACTGAGCTGTTGTGTATCTAGATGTACATATCACATTACTAAAATCAGTCAGGCATTACACACATTTAATGAAGAAGAGTGTTAACAACCCAGCTATGACGCATCTCTCAGAAGGTCAGCATCATCCTCTGGAGTCTTATAAAAGAACAAATGAAGGAAGAATAAATTTGAGCATCTGTTGTGGTTTAACCCCAGCCAGCAACTAAGCACCACACAGCCACTCGCTCACTCCCCCTGTGGTCGGATGGGGGAGAGAATTAGAAGGGTAAAAGTGAGAAAACTCATGGGTTGAGATAAAGACAGTTTAATAGGTGAAGCAAAAGCTGTGCACACAAGCAAAGCAAAACAAGGAATTCATTCACCACTTCCCATCGGCAGGCAGGTGTTCAGCCATCTCCAGGAAAGCAGGGCTCCATCACTCGTAATGGTTACTTGGGAAGACACAATTCCATAACTCTGAACGTCCCCCCTTTCCTTATTCTTCCCCCAGCTTTATATGCTGAGCATGACGTCATATGGTATGGAATATCCCTTTGGTCAGTTGGGGTCAGCTGTCCCAGCTGTGTCCCCTCCCAACTTCTTGTGCACCCCCAGCCTACTCGCTGGTGGGGTGGTGTGAGGAGCGGAAAAGGCCTTGACTCTGTGTAAGCACTGCTCAGCAATAACGAAAACATCCCTGAATTATGAACACTGTTTCAGCACAAATCCAAAACATAGCCCTGTATTAGCTACTATGAAGAAAATTAACTCTACCCCAGCCAAAACCAGCACACCATCTTTAAAAGGATGACTAGAAAACAAATGAAAAGTTAACCTTATTAATTTGTTTATTCTTCTTTGCATAGCCTGTATAGCTTGCATCTATGAATGTGCCCTGAAAGAATGTTTATCTGTTGGTTTAGATTCTTTGGCATTTTGGGAATAAAAAAAGGATTAACTTGATAACTTTAAGAAGAGCTGCTCAATATATGCTGTTATCACTTTCAGAAATATTTCTGCCATGCCCTTCTAATAGTCTTTGGATGATTGGCTAGTATGCCAGTCTCTAACAGCTGCAGAAATACTGTGTGACAGGTTTGTGAGGTGATAGATACCTTACAGTTGCTCTACGCATTGGGGGCAGATTGCAGGCTCACGTAATTCAGTACCACTCCACTGAAACCACTGCTCTCATATGAGGTTTTGAGGGTTTTTTTACATGTCACGGTTCATGATAATTCTAATTGATACTACCTAATGGTTTCAATTTTAAGATCTTATTTTAGGTTGGTTTTAACTACTAGGCTGTAGCTTTTGTCCGGGTGGGCTGAAGTATTCCCATCTGATTGCCTATGTCTGCAGGACCTAATTCTGGGGGTAAGAGGGAGTTCTCGGGAGAGGAATACTTGCTTGCTGTACTTCTACGAAAGCCGTTCAGCTATATCTGATTTAGATTTAGAAAAAAAAATTATTTTACAGTTATTAAAAATTCTTGAAATTCTAGGGTCTGGACTACAGACTTGAAACTTGGCAAGCATATCACACACACATACACAAGATTTTTTAAAGTAATAATCTATGAATAATTTCTTCTTTTGTGAGTTAGCTTACCCAACTGGAAAAAAAATATTTCAGGGCAGCTGCAGAATAATATTTTATTTCCTCACCAAACTGGAAAAGAAAATGGCTTTGGATAAATGTTTAGTTTAACCTGCCATGCTTTATCTGTGATTTTTTTAATGTTGAAAAGAATAGTAAGATGTTTTTTTTACAGATGCCTTTAACTTTCTTGGCAAGCCCTTACAAACTTAGCAAGTATTCGTTGCTCAGACATGTTTGCCGTGTGGCCTTTTGCAGGTAGTGCTGAGCAGACGCCATGGGGTGCTGTCTGGCAGGCTCACTTGTGAGTAACAGGCGGGCTCTTCTTTCTGTAGACCTCCAACTCAGCAACACACACAGCTTATTTTTAGAAGCTTCTAAAAATGACAAGCAGTATAGGACTTTTCCTCCTACGTTTTTATAAGATGCTAATGTTTCCATGGTCCACTGTCCAAAGACTCCTGCATCATTATGTGCAGCTCGTACTCCTGGCTCAGTTTTAGAGGAAAGTGCACTATGAAACACGATAGCAACAACTTCTTTAACTCTCCAGACCATTCAGAGCAGCATCATGAAGCAGTACCCCGGCTAATGCCCGCGGGCTTCCGTACAGCACAGCGCAGGCAGCCGCAGGCAGGTGCCGGGCACCGCAGGGGCATCAGCAGCGCTGCCCACCCAAGGCGGAGTTGTGCTCCGCTGCCAAGGCTCCAGCCTCTGTTTTGGGTGCTCTGTCGGGTCCAGCCTTGGTTCCTCTGTGCTGTCTTCCCGCACTGTAGCAATAGCTGTTGATGTACCATTTGCTACGGACACAAGAAGCAGCAGCAGCGTTGCCTGTGCACCAGATTTGGCAAAATATACTTTGGGAGTATTCCTGCTGACTAGTAAAATTGTGTCATTTCTGATTAAAACAATATGTATTGGAGCACTGGCAAAGAGCACACTGGTGTTTGTATTCTTTATAGGTACTGAAGGTGATCCAGGGTATTACAAAGCAATACGCCCTATCTCAGTACCTGGCAAACTGATTAAACTGAAAAAGAAAAAAAAAATACTGCTATCAAGCAGCTGGAAAATCATGATAAGATGAGGTCAAAATAGCGTGACTTCTGCAAAGGCAGCCTGTGCTTCACTAGTTAATCTTCTTGAATTGTTTTAATGTAGCAATAGAGGAGCAAATAAAGGGAAATGGTTGGTACAGTTTATGAAAATAAGGGAAGGTCAATGAAGCATAGAGCTATTAGAGTAGAGAGCAGAACAAAAAGGAGCGAAGGCAATTATAGCAGCAGTGATAAGACTGTAATGTCTTTGATGCAGAACAGCAACTACCTTGCCCGAAATCTGATTAAGACTTTCAGGTTCCTCCTTATCCACAGAAATTCTTACAATTATAAATAGTGGTTGTAGTATAAAAAACCCTCTGAAAACCATAAGAGGAAGGCTATTTAAAGAAAAATTCTGAACAATTTTGAATAAAAGTATGCAGATGTTCAGAGTGAAATTTGCTTTAGTATTTGTAAAAAGTTGCATGGAAATGTTTTCCGTATTATGACTAGCTTTGATAATATATACCCATGAAAGAATAAAAAGATACAGAACATGTGAAGGATGCCTGTATTTGAGATAAATTTTTAATCTCTGAATTTGTCCAAGAGTAGGATTTAGATGCTTTTGGTCTGGTTGTTACAAAGAATTTGTGTCATTAACTGTTATCTTTTCTGTTTTGACCCTAAAAGACGATGTAGCAAAGACTTACCATAGCCACTGAAAAGTGATGTTTTCACTTGAAAAGCCTTTGAAAAGTTACAGAGCCACTGTTGGGTTTCTCTTCACCTGATTAATTCATTTAACTGGATCTCAGCTGCTCTAGGCTTTTGCTGATGGGAAATGCGAGGCTAAAGGAGGCCACTCTGCTGCCAGTGTCAGCACTGACGGTATTCAGGGAGGCACTTCCATGGTGTCTGCTTCTCAGATGAAGAGGTGCTCAGCCCAGAAGGGCTATAAGATGTAAACTCACGCAATGACAAACTATTACACTTTGCTGGGTTTTCTCTTTGTGATAGCCCAAATTTGATTTGGAGTCAGGCATACCTTCCAGAAGGATGCCCAGCTTTGGCTTGAAGACAGCACAGACAGAAACTGTACCACTCTTCTCAGCTGTTTGCCCCAGCAGCTAGGTTTTGCACCTTCTTTCCAGTATCAATTTCTCTAGCTTTTCTCCGCGCTTTCTCAACTTAATTAAAGAATATTTTTGCCAGGCAAGAGTCTCTCTTTATAAAGGTATTTATTGACTGTAATCAGGTTTTTTAAACTAAACCAATTATACTTTCACAATGAGGTATTTTCGAAGATCTGTAGTCTTTCTACTGGCCTTTTTTTATACAGCCTTTTCCATGTTTTCTGTGTCTTTGGAGAAGATATGTAGCAGAAGGATGCACAGCATTCCAGCACTGGTCACAGTAGTGCCTCTCACAGAAACAAAATCACCTTTTCCCTCCCGTTCATAGCCCTGGTTTCTCTCTTCTTATCTCCTGTTTGGTTTTTTTTTATTTAGCACTTGAGTAACTTGGGTACCTACTATCTCTGCATTTATACCTGCCACCCAATTTTCTTTTTCATCCTAGAGAATCCATTAATTAAAAGATTATGGTTACATGGTTGTAATTCTGGAATAGATTTGGAAAGGAAAGGATTATTACTCTATATAAGTATATATGTGCAAGAGCACTGGATTACAAAATATCTTATTAAATAGAATATACCTTTACAAAGGTTACTAATTTAGCTTTTTACATGCTGAATGTTATTTTAACATAGCAAAAATACTTAGGCAGTTAAGGTTTGATGGATGTATCCTATCCTTTCTACAGCTCAGCTAAATTATGAATTACAAAGCTAAACTGAAATCCAAAGTCATATTTTGGTTTGCGAAATGGGAGGGAACATTGTCCAGTGGAACTTTGCTTCTATGTGGTACGTGCTAAATGACCTATTATCCATCTAAGGGAAGATATGTCGATCATACCGTTATTGGTGGAAATTCAGAGGGTTTGTAGACCCACAGAGAAAGATCTGTGAATGTTCTGGGGTTCCCCTTCCCCTCATCCTTGCTGCTAACTTGGGTTATTGTCAAATGTTTTGCATTTGGTAAATCTCCTTACAACTTAGTGGTTTGAATTACATTCTAGTAGTGAGCCAGTTTTTCCCCCCAGTAACTTCAGCTGCAGCACCGTGATGCAAATAATGTCGTAGCATTGCTGCTGTGCAAAGGCAGCCTCGTGTCCTGTTTGATCCCTTCAGGATGAAACAGATACCCCCCAGCTCCCTGGGACCGATGGGTGGAGTTGATTCACTTTCATCCGCAGCCAAGACTCTTTCCCCCTTTCTCACTCGGTAGAACTGGCAGCTGTTTAAAAGAAGTTTTGGCTTTTAATCAGAAATGGTGTGGTACAAATGTGAGATACAGGTGTGTCATGCTCTTTTTTTCCCTTTTGGTTTGCCTGGCTGCCACCACTTGAGAATTTGTGTGCACTCATTAGAGGCATAACATGATGATGGAGGAGTACTCCCTGGTGAACAAAGCCCCTCCTGCTAAGATTTCTCTCTAAAGATGATCTTAAAATGTGACAAATTCACTTTGATGTCTCATCGTATGGGATTGTTATTCTTTCAGAAGCACAATCTTGCTGTACAAGCAGAGACATCTTTGTGTTGCTGCTACAGTCAAATGTTACAATTTTAATTTTACAAATTTGAAAATGAACTTACTCAAATGCTCTCAGTTAAAACTCCATTTCTGATATAAAACCACTGTGTTCTGGCTGAGGACTGTATCTGATCACAATAATGTTTGGTTCATTATTCTCTAATCTGCAGCTTGTAAACTGGTTGTCTTCCTGTGACAGTGATGTACGGTCCGTGGCATGTAACTGAAGTTAACATTTATATTGAGCTTAGTGATTTAAGTACAGTTAATCTCTTTATTAATGCTTATTAGTAGTCTGCATGATCATGTTTTCATTTCTAGTTGACAGAGAAAGAACATCTGATTAATTACGCAGTGAAAGCAAGAATGCGTCTTTTTACCCTAATTACAACTATTTGCAACAATGACTATTGTTTTTTGTAATTCATAACAACAAGAAATGATGGAGGAAAAAAGCTATATACAGCATTTTAAACAATTAGTGTATATCTCAATATTACCATAATGCATGGAACTCTTCTGCAACTTCATGGGATAATACCACTGAAAAACAACCCAAGTCGCCTTACTCTGCTCTGGACAATATCCCTGTATGCAAACGAAATAGCACCAGACCTCCAAGTCTTTACTCAGTCCTCAACCGATCGTGAGGACCTTGGGATTTCTCCTTGGCCTTTTCAGTGCAGACTGTACGTTCAAAGTCTGCCTGGCACAACTGTTTCTGTTTGAAGCAGGTCCGTCCCCCCTCCCCCCCCCCGCCCCATGTTAAGAAGTGGTGTGGAGTGTTTTGGCAAAGCTGCTGACTCAATTAAGAAATGCTGTCAGTCTTGCCTTTCTTTTTGAAGAGACAAATTGGTACTTATAAAACTGGGAGCAAAACCAATATAACATGTTACTGAATGTTAAATTTTCCATCTGAAGATTTATTAAGCGTTCAGAAGCATTTTGCTTTGGTTCTGAATATTAAAGGGATAATTGTATTTCCGGAGTTGTCTGCGTTTGAGCTACAAATCACCGAGTGTTTTAATTCAGGCCAGGTAATTGTGTCGCTTTGATTGATTGCATATTTAAGGCAAAAGAGCAGTTTTTAATCCAGGCTGAACGTTTTCGTCAGTTCGCTCTTGATTAAAAGTGCCTCATGGTGACACATTGTCAGAAAGAGGTTTTTTCACAATCTTCTTGGCTAGTAGGATATCACAAAGTAATAACACTCCAATGTTTTGCCTGCTTCTCTCCGTGGGAAATGTATTGTGAAAATTGCATGCCCTCCTAAAATGGCCCAAAGGGAAAGCCGGAGATGTGTATATATATGTTGTCTTTAGAAGGAGCGTGTTTGCATACTCTTTGAATAGAAATGTCCCTGCCAGCCTGAAGTAATACACGTCCCACTTCCTGATGCTGTTCTTCTTCCTGGGGCTTCAGTGCAGCTGCCAATGTGGTTATGGGGACCAGATGAAGAAGGTGTTCATGAAATTAACTTTTTGTTTTACTATGAAAGTATTAAAAGACACTCAAAAATGTGTCATAGAGTATTAAGGCACACTGCAGTTATTTGTACTAGCCGGTCTCTGCATATTCGAGCTACTGTCTGCAGAAGTAATGCACTTGAAGATGAAGAAGGCAGAGGGGACAATATGTTGGTGTTTGTGGATGTAGAAAATATCAATACTAGTGAGACCGGTGTTAAAGAATTTCATATAGTGCAAGTTCCAAGTACTTTCAAGTACAAGCAGGCTATGGCACAGCCCCGCTGCCGTGCAGCGACTGGTGAGAGTCCTGGGCTGTGCCAGTGGCAGGTGTCGCTACCATCGAATTCACCGAGTCTTGCTTTCGGCACAAGTTTTCTCATTCTTAAAGCAATTAATTCTGCTTTTGTCTCCTGCATTAATCCGGATGCGTGCACTCTCTTTCCTGGCTGCCATGTAACGTACGATTGTAATTAGATGCTGGCTTTGGCTGGGGAAGTTGCATCATCAGGAGGGAGGAGCGGGAGGTTTCTAAGTTCCTTTCTTAAGCTGATGGAGTCAGAGCATCACAAATCCTGCTGTTAGCATGGGAAGGCCCAAGTGCTAATCTCATCATTTGCAGAGCTTGAGACCTCGGTGTTTCACATCACGAACAGTTGTTTAACGGATGTGTGGCTATAGTGGGTATATGAGATTGTAGTGCAGATGAGAGTTATTGCAGTGGATACAGGACAGACCGAATGAAAAAGGAACTGCAAGACCAGCTGAAGCCAGGCTCAGCAGTGGGTAGGAGAAGCTGAGAGGAGAACTGAATAAACAACCACTACATGAAAAATGCCCCATTTGGGAAAAGGGAGAGGTGTGAACAAATGCTGATGTTAAAAATAAGTGATTAGAGCAGGCAGTCTTAGGGGAACGCTGATGACCCCAGCAAAGACAGAGGGACCGAACCTCCCTCACGTAAATAATATGTTGTGCTGTTGTAACTGGTGTAGCCAATGTGCTAGGCTGCAATGGGAAGGAGTTTTCTTTAGTATGCTGTTCCCAGAGATGGAAATTGAGTGATAAATTTCAGTGGCCAGTCACTTAGTGCTTTCAAAATTATGCTTTTTGACCAGTGATCTGTGCAGGACTGCTATTCCTCACTTCTTCAACAGATTAATCATCCAGAAGCGTTTTCATACTAATATAAATATGGAGTGGTGGTGATGCTTTAACTGCACTGTTGTAGTTCAAATGACAGGCTTGCTAGCATAGAAAAGATCAAAGCAGCCAAAGGGTGCAGCTGTAGAGGTGGGCCTTCAGGCTTTGAACATGGTGTTGATCAGCAGAAAGATAGCAGTGTTATGTGGGAGAAAGGTGCAAGAAGAATAGGGCCCAAGATCTCATGAGTCTCTCTAGAGTCGAATAGCCTTTCTATCAATAGCTAGGGAGAAACGATTTCATGTCTCTGCCTCAGCTTCTCCAGATGTAGAGCGGAGATGTGAAAAATACTTTGTGTGATGAGGCAGAGTGTGAGAAGTCTTCCTGAGGAGTTTCCATGCCAGTGTTTGTTCTTGGCATGGACCTTTTGAAATTTTGAGATGGCGACAGCAAATGTTCGACTGGATACTTCTCTGGGATGTGGAGATAAGTGGTAGACTTTTAATAAGTATTATAAATATTAGTTTGGTCATAAACACGCTCCTCTTGTGCTGTGAGCCTTACCGACCAAGAGCTGAGGGTGTTCAGAGGAGGTTAAATAGCAGTTCTTGTCATTATTCAAGAAGTTGGATATTTCATGTCTTCCCGTTGCTGGAGTTCATTTTATTTCATACATATGGATTTAGCAATAATGTGGTAATTGCATTTTCTGGTGATTAACATTGCCCCGGTGTAAAATATAAGAGCCACAGCCTCCAAGAGCACTGTCTTCCAAAGTCATCCTATCACATGGCCCATTGACAGAGGCAAATGAAGTTAAGTAATTTAATTAGCTATGATTAGCATTTAAAGCTGTCTACCCAGAAACCAATAACGAGGTTCACAATTCATCCTGTATTATTTCACATAAGGCTTTAACAATATTAGGTGAAAGCAGTCTAGTTCAGGGAGGTAGTAATTCAATCTGTCCTTCTCCTCCGAATTCCTGGTTTAAACCAGTAATGAGCAAAGATGGTTGTTATTAGGCAGCTGTTAAATGTCTGGTGGCGAGTGAGTAGGTGACAGCAGCCCAGTTGCTCCAGGACAGCTGTATAAATGACAAAAAGCATCGTCACGGCTAGCGCTGAGCTCTGAGCTCCCGCCTGGGTTGGCAGGAGCAGCATTCACCTTGGCCGGCACAGTGCCTCCGGCTGGTGTCAAACCATGCCGGGAGAAGGTGTGGGAAAGGCTGCTTTCCTCCCGCTCCCCTTGTCTGGGCTGCAGTTAAACACAAGTCTGGTTCTCAGAATTGCAAATTTGGCTTCTTCAGAACTGCTTAATTCACTTAGGAAAGCAAACACCCCACATCCCACCCCCCTGTTGCAACTTTAAAGGACGCGCCAGTTGGGCATGCAGCAAAAGCCATTTACAGTTGGAATAAAGCAGGACCTGGGGTGGTGGTACCAGGCCCAGCTCCTTTTGAAACCCCGGGAAAGGCTGCCCCAGCGTGGGCGCCTGTCTGTACCCTTTTGTGCATTAACATACATGCCAACTGGGTGAGTGCAGGCAAAGGCAGAGTCTGGCTTAATGGCACACAAAGCAAATGTCAGCTAAATAGGTTTTCTTTATCTTAGTAAGTGATGCGATGTTGGCTACGGTACAACTGTGCTGGATTGTGGTGCAGCGGTTTCCAGCTCTGCTCTCTGCCATCCGTCTGCGCCGGGTGCTAAGGCATCGCTGCCTGCCTGCCTGCCTGGGTGTCCCCCTCTCCCCAGGGGCAGATCGGCGGTGCCACCTGCACACCCCGTCAGAAACACTCTGGGCTTACTCAGCAAAATTGCCTCCTGAAAGCCTGTTTTCACGATTTTCAGCGGGGCCTATTACCCAACCTAAATGGCACCTTGATTTTCATGTTTCAGTGCACCAGCAACCAGAAAAAAACAAGGTCAAACCATACTTTAATGCTGTTGGGATTTGTTACCCAAAGAAAATACCATGAGCAGGGTTGCCATTCAAGGTGTTAATGAACTTTCTTAAAGCATTAGTGGAAAATCCCGTGTTCTTTTTAACATAATTTTTAACTCTTGCAACCCTTCAAAAAGCAGGGAAGTAAAGCAAGGTGCTTCTGCTTCTTACTTTTTGCCCCAAGAGAGAGACGTTTCCAGCCCCCTGGACCAGCTCTGGCTTTTGTTCACCTCCTGCCTGGTGCGGGGGGACTGGAGACGGTGTGTGTGTAGCACAGAACGGAGGCTCAGCATATGGGTCACGCCAGCGAGAATTAAGAGGGGGAGTGAAGCGTGAAGACATGTTGCCCCTGACACCTCGGTGAGAGCTGCCGTTTGGGGTTGTTTCTCTCTCTGCCCTGATGGATTGGCAGCAGTGCATGGCATAAAGCCTTTCTGTAATTTCCCTTGCCTAGAGGAGAAGGGTTTCCCCCCTTTAACAGCCCCAGTGCCTTTTTGTAATCCCATACACCTGCTCCAAAACACCTTTGCAGTAGCTTGGTGCATTATTTTTATAAGGTCTGTAAGTATCTTTAATAGCCGGATATACAAAATGTGCCATTTGTCTTTGTAATAATGCTTTCTTTTTTAATCATGTTCCTCCTTTGCTATTTTTCTGTCAGCCCTTGGCAATGTTTCATTTTAGCTCAAAGTGAAAGAACAGCCTCTTAAAATAGACTGTAATCCTCAGCTATCGTTTGATCAGTTTTGATTTAATTTCACTGCAATGAAAATATAATGGGAGGCTGAACTCCAGAACTTGCAATTCAAGGAAAGTCACTGTCAACATTACCGAATCTGCGTCCAACCTTTCGAAACAGCAATGGGGGTCTAAGCCCAGCAGCTCTTTACAGTGTGGTCTGCAGCTCTGCAATTACCTGCTCAAGTGCGAGGCATATTTTTCAAAATTTTTCAAGCGTAATCTCTAAATCTTGAGTAGATGCCTTTTGGGATGCTTATATGAAATGCCTTGGGTCTGCCTCTCTGATGGGCTGATTGCCTTTCATTTTCACTTAACAGCAGCGCTCTTCATCCTCGAGCCTGTTTATCAACAGGCTTTGAGGACTTCATCAAAAAGTTGGCACTTGTCCGGTGTGTTTTGGGTGCAGGTATTTTTACCTCTGTGTAGGAGAGAAAAAAATGCCTTATTCTCCCCCAGACTGCAGATACTCTACCTTGTCTAGGTCCTCCGATTTTCAATAGCATAGTATTGTCATGACTGCTCTGTCTCTGATCTACTTGTCCTCCATCCAGCTTCAGCCTGTCGGGATTCAAACACAATTTCTCACTCCTCACAGGAATTATTTTTGGAACTTTTAAAATACTCAGTGCCATAACACGGCGTTCCTGTGCAGCTGCAGCGAGCTGCCTGTGTCGGGAGGAAAACTTGGAGGAAGAAAGAGAGGCTACAACTTCCCCAACAAAGCTGATACAATGCCGCCTTTGTATCTGGCCCCTATTCATGCATGACTGCGGCATAAGAAAAGAGCAGCCCCAAACTAGTCCTGCTCTTGGGACTGGTCCAAGACCTGCCTGGAGGTGAGAGGGGGGTGCCCAGGGGGAAGGATTCTTCACCAGTAACCTGTAGTCTGCCCCCATTTTATGAGGGGTTGAAAGCTTTTGCCGAAAGATGCAGAAGTTAATGTTTGGAGTTGATGATGCTTATTAGTTAAGCCTGATAGTAGTCCCTGAGTAAGATGAATGGTGGCAGGGCACATGCTATTTCCATCTTTCTTTGTTTTCTTTGTTTGCTTTTTGCATAGCTTCAGCCAGAGAAGCAAAGATTAGGTCAGATGCTCAAGAAAACTATTTGTTCTTGTGAACCCACCAGTGGTCAGTATGTCAGCCTGGGAAAGCGTCCCTGTTCCTGCTGGCCTGAGAGCCCTACCATGCTTGGAAATCCCAGAGTTGCTTGTGCTGCCTCCAATCTGCGTAACAGTGGGATGTATCTTGGTGGCCATGAGGGTAGACCTAGAAACACCCCTCCATCTTTTTCAGCTGGCCACAGCAGCAGGCCAGGTTCAAGGACTGCTTGTGCTGTTTCCTCGCTTCTTAATATACTGAGTTTCTTTGTTAAGCAGCCAGTTGCCTTGATTCCACAAATAGAAATTAATCAGCTCTCTGTGCAAAAGGCAGATACAAGAATAGCATTGATCCATTTGAGTGGTATCTTTTGGTTCTCGTACAATTTTCTTTTGAGTTATATAAATGTGTGTGTATATATATACATCCATACAGGTATGCAGGTCTTGCAGGATATTGTTCTTCTGAGCAAGATCGTTTCTGAGATGTTAAGAGGTTGAGGTGAAAGAGAATGGAAATCAGCTTTCTAAAACAGAGGCCAGAAGTGATACATGCTGTTGGTGAGACAGCAGTGATCAAAAACTAGTGTGAAAAAAGGTAGATTGCAGAAAAATGACTGCAGGCGTTCATGATCCCCTGGAAGGAGGGCTGGTATCACACAACCTGTTGCAGTGTGTAGATCCGGTTGACATTTCTCTCGGGAGTGGGGCACCCGCAGGTCTTTTGACAGCAGAAGTTCCCAGTTCAGAGGGGCTGATAGATGGGTCTTAGAGCCCTGTCTGTAAAGTGTGATAATTCAGGGGGTGTGAGCCAAAGCAGGCTATGTGTGCAACCAACCTGCAGTAACACTTTATTTTTCACTGATTTATAGAAGGACCTGGAAGTAAAATTTTCTGTGGGATGAGATTACTTTCATGAATTATGCTTGACTCCAGCCAAAGAGTACACGTGACAAAAAGATGCTTATCAGCCTGTAAGAAATGTCATAACACTGGAGGAATATAGGGTCATACAGTTAAAGATTGTGGCTCCAGTTGCACTCCCTTGTCTAGGAAGGCTGCATAAGTATTCACTTAACTTTCAGCTTGCACTTATATTCTTTTCACTTCAGAGGGATTTAGGCACATGCTGGAATAATTTCCTGAACTAATACTCTCCAGATGCACAAAGGAGCAGAATCAAAATTTTAAGATGAGCAGTTCTTCACTGTATGTTCACTAGTGCTGGTTGAGCCTTGATAAATTTTTTTAACATAAGATCATTAATACTATTTCGAAGGTAAATTTATTGTCTGTACATGCAGTGTGCATAGTCTACAAACCTGCCCCATACTTGCAAAATCAGAAAGAAGTGCTCTCTCATCTACTTACCCAATCAATTTGTGAACTGTCAACCAGCAGCTGTTAAAACATCTCCAGTTGCTCCATTGGCCAAGCGTTGGTGAAGGATGTTTGCTTCTTAAAATTCAAAGTACGTATAGAATTTATACTTATTTGCCACCAGTATGGAGTTGGCCTAGCTTGTACAGGGGAAGGCTGATATAAGCAACCAGTTTTTCCATTTCAAAGGGGAGTGTAAGTAGGTGCGTGGAATCCGCCTCTGCTCCAGACTGGCTGGAGGCTCCATCATCTATGTGTCAATTGGAATCGCTAATGCGTAGCAATTAGTTTTAATGAAGGGAAGCTGCTGATAGCTTAGACATACTGACAGCCCTTCTGTTTATTTTTTTTTAGGGGAATAGATTGTGTAACCTGTTGTATGTTTTGGTTGGAGCTGTGTTTTTGTTTTCATGAACTGCTTTTTTTTAAATGGGTTTAGTTCATTTGAACCAAGAGCTCATGTGCACTCAAAATTTGTTGCGGGTTTCCTCAAGTTATTTTGTGTTGTGTTTCCTCTTTCTGTGTCCACAAACGTGGATTTGTTGGGCCTGTTTTGGGAAACAGGAGTTGCTCATCCACAGCAACTGTGACGCATCCCATTCCTGACAAAGCTGTTGTGCATCTGCTGGCTCTTCCATACCTTCCTGGCTGCGTGGCTCATCCATCCTTCCCACTTTCTGTTTGTCCTCTGCTTCGGTGACTTATTCTGGGTGGATGTCACGTCCTTGCTTGTGTGCTGGCTGCTGGGGTGACACCCACCACCGAGAGTCAGCGGGAGAGCCTGTCCTGAGATCACCTATGGGCTGGGGGTCGCTGCCGGGAGGTATGGGCTCATTCTGGGGGAAGAGCACTTGAGGGTTGCACAAAACTTACTGTGGGATGCTTGGGAAAAGTGCCAAAGGTGGGGAAAGGGAGGGGCTGGATGAGGAACCAGCATGGAAAACTAGAGGAAAAGGATATAAAAGGGGCTGGTCACATGTAAACAAGTGGCTGGTTAGTGCTCGTGTCTGGCCAGGCTGTAAATGCTGTTTGTCTTTGCGTCAGTACTGTATTCGCGATCTGAGTTGATGTGTGTGACTGCACACATATGTATCTATATGATGTGTGAATATGTGCACCAGTGCCCTATTGGGAATACATGCTCAGCCTGGCTTCTGCCTGGGTGTGGGGACACGGATCTTCGGCAGCCTCCCCTCTATCGGGTGCCAGATTCGGCGAGCCTTAACACCACTGGGACCCCCCGCTGCTGCCCTTGGAGAGGTCAGGAGTTGTGGCCGGGTTATGGGAACGGTGTTCACAGCTGGCTAGTTACACTGAGATCGGACAGGACCTACCTGGGATTTGTGAATTTCTGCCTCGCAGAGGTTCCCTCTGCTTCAGGGAAAACGTCAGGTTTTACTTGTACAGAAATCAGAGGCAATTAATGTTTTTCAATTATCAGAAACAAATTAGTACTTCTGGTTTTTTTTTTTCTTCAACCTGGTTCCTGTCATTGCTTAACTTGGCCTGGTTAGAAAGAATCGCTTCTTAAATGTGTCTTTTATATCTTAATTGTTTCATGGAGGCATTTAAGAAGCCCTTCCCCATCCTGTTGTTTATTGCATTTGGATGCTCAGTTCTTATGGGTTGCACAAATTGCTCACATCAGCTGTTAAGCCACTTAACCTTGTGCTTCATCACCAGGAAAAAGTTAATTATATTGGACATCTCCAGATGTTCTCACTTAAAAAAAATGACACATCTATATTTTCTTTACAACTCGTGACTGAGACTGCTGTGGCCTTTCCAGATACTGGAGTAGCTTGAAGCAAACTTCTCTGCTGTACGTTCTGCCAGCTTTCCTTTCTGCAGACCCAAAAAGCTTCGTTAGCATTAACGGTGTAAGGAGTAGGCACAGGACCCCCATGTGTGCTTTCAGGGTCCACAGCTCCTACGGTAGGTGTGACTGCATGTTGGTAGAAGGTCCTGCCACTGCTGTCATTACCATCTGTGGTGCCAACAGGGAAGAACTTGATTATGAATTCCTGGATCTTGTTGACCTGTCAAAGAATGTGCAGGTGTTATCCGGAAAACACTGGAGATTGTCACAGCATAGTCTTCATCAAAGCCACGGCCCCAAACCGCATAGCCTAAGTCTTCCGGTATGGATTGTAGGATTAAAAAAACCCCTGTGCAACAGGTATTAAACACCTTAGTCTGCCTGTTTCTTCCTACCATCCATCTCTGAGGTTCTCTCTGTGGGTCTCATAAAGGTCATACACATTACAACAAGCAGTTATTTTGTTGTAAGAGGTGGATATTTATCATCAGCCTTGGCATCCCATTTCTCCATCTATCTTTCAGTGTGTTAAAAGCACATTCCACCAGCATTCTTCAGCTGCTGGGGCTGTAACTCACCATCTTCTTGTCTAAGAAATAAGAAGAAAGCAGAGGCAAGAAAACATGACTGTCAATACCACCATGGAAATTTTCCATGGAAGAAAATAGTCCAGACATTGTAAAAAGCTTGGCTTTATGGTTGTTCTCAGACTATCCCATACTAATATTAGTGAACCTTCCACATTGATCACCAGAGCCTTGCAGTTTGTCAAAATAACCCCTTCTGTGCTGAACTCCAGGATATGTGTGTGTGTGGATGAGGAGTGAAGAGTAGGTATGTGGGTCTACCTGTGCAACCCCGTTAATAACCCTCTCTGTGTCCCCTGCTTTCTGATCTACAAGGACAGCCACTATAGGATAGTGATGCACATGTCTGTGCACCAAAAACCCTACAGCGTGGCAGTTGAATACTGCACCAGAGGATGTCTGACCCGATGCTTAGAGCTTATTTCCAAAGGTTGCAATGCTGTGGGGTTTGGATAGGTGGAAGGCAAGAGGAGCAGTAGCACAGAACTGATGATGGGCCGACACATTGGTCACATGGGTCACACAGATTTTGCTGTAAATCACTTCTTGTGGAGCAGATCTGCAACATGTGTCAGCTGTAGATGTTTCCTTGTATTTGTTTAGTGGGTTAGTAAATAAAGTCAAGAATTAATTTTTAACTACTGACTTACTTCGTTCCTGATCATAACAAAAGTTATACCGATAATCCTAAACATCTGCAAACAGATGGTTTTTACAAAAGCAAATAGACCATAGCATTCTCCTTCTTGTTTGAGTTCCTATATTATCTTTTCAAAAAATCCTTATTTAGGAAATTTAAAATATTCAGATGGTAGTCGCTTGTAATTATTAGAAGCAAAACTAACCATTACAAACGGAAACTTGGCTTTGTTGTTTATTGTATTAATGGACAATTTTTATCTGAGTTCCTGAAATTAGCAGAATAATAGCATGTTACAGGCATGCCTTTTTTTTAACCTATATATCAATTTTATTCAGAGATTCTGTTGAATTGAATGTAATAGTATGTATTTATCAACGCAGGTATGTCTGTCACACAGACACATTCACTAGTTTTTCCTGGTCATGATAAAAACCTGTGTATTTCAGATATCCCACCAGAAGTTACTCAAACATATCTCAGTGTGGGAGATTTGCAAATATTGACAAAATCTTTATGATAAATTATGGAAGGCAAATTCTTCGAAGCTATGCTAACTGTGAACAATGATAAAACTCCAGGACCAGAAAATTTTTCATCTGAATTTTACCACTAGTTTAAGGAGGTGTTAGTAGGTTCCTTGGAAGGGATGTTAATATTTTTTAGTTACAGCAGGAACTTCTGTGGGCTGTAGCAGAAGCTACTAGCGATGTTTTCCCTGCAGTTGGAAACAGCTTTACCTTTGCACTTCTTACGGACCCATATTATGGCAGAATTGTGATATAAAGGTTTTTATAAGCAATTAGGGAGATGATTGCAGACTCTGCTCTCACTTTATACACTGAGATACACCTAGTTCACTTACAGGGCTTTGCTACTGTCTGGAGCAAAGAAGGCTTTAGACAGAAGAACGGATTTGCAGGAACACATGGGAAAACAATTTCATATGCTTTTTTACAGAACTCCAAGGCTTTGCTAACATTTGTGTCTAAAGAAAGCCTGGATTGTCAGAAAGTGAGAAGTTTGGGTATGAGTTAGGTCAATCGGATGGGCTAGCAAGAAAATATTCCAGACTCTGAAAAGTCATTTCTCTAAGATATTATTGGCTAAAATGGACAACACATTTATAAGCTACATATTAATGTAAATCTTAAACAGCCCTGAAGAGCTGTATGATTTGATTGTCAGGTGACTACAGTAAATGAAATATGGGGGAAAATGTGCAGTCTCTTGTTGGGAAGACTAATTGGGCTTGAAATGGATGTTTTGCCAATAGTTTGCATGTTTCAAACATATCCTCTGATCATTCCAGATAAAAGTGTATCAGTAATAGCATAAGGCTAAAATTCATAGGAAATTTAAAAAACCAAAACATTTGGGAGTGTAGATGCTTCGATTATAGCCATTAAGCAGGTTGGTGTAATCATTCAAAGTATGATGTGTTTCTGTCACTCCACCAGCTCAAAGCAACAGTAGGTCAACCCAAACACTGAATTAAATATAGCTGCATTTTGGTGAGCTTTAGTGTAAAGCTAGACATTTGTTTATTTCTACTTTGCCAGTCACTGCAAGTAATCCTCATTTTATCAAATCGTACATCAGAGTCTGGAGATTCAGGGAAACCATTATACGCAAAGCTGAGTAAATACCTTTTCTCTGAAAATCCTTTTCTACTTGGTTTGTGATACATCTCATCAACTACTTTCTGTGGATAGGGATATACATGTGTGTCTGTAGAGAGAGAAAGCACTTAAACAGCAATCTTAAACTAGCTACTGAAGTTTTAAATTACTATATTTAGATGTTATAAAGATAAGACGGATCCCACCCACTTAAAGAAATCAGATTTAACTTTTACTGGCTATTCTTCTGTCCAGTTACTGCATTCAAGAAGGCGGTTATGCTTCTCAACTTGAAAAAGTTACTTTATACATTAGCTATAGTTGAAGAGGTAGACTTCTGATTGATTAAAAAAGAAAACAAAAAATTGGTATGAACCCTTTTAGATTACTTTCTTGACAAAAAAGTCTGTTCGTGTCAGGATGGAGAAAGAATTTCTTGCAATTCTAGCCTGTAACATGATAAAAGTTAATTGCCGCAATATACATGATGCCTCTCTCCAATCAAGTAAACAAACATACACGTAGACTGAATGAGTATAAATGCTAATGACATTCTAGTGAAAGAGGAGATTGCATATGTTCCTGCTTTGACATTATTAAATTGTAGAGAGTATTGGGATGGGGTTTCAAAATCAGTTACTACAAGTTGCATATAATCAAATAACACAAATTACAAAATACTTCTGTGGTTGCTTATATGCATGACGTATTCTGTTTTATGGGTACTCCTAAAAATACTCCCTATATCTTGCACTACTCAGGTGCACAATATTATTTTTTTATTTTAGTATTTAAGATCCTCAAAATTATCTTTGGGTAGATATGGGTATAGTAAATTCCAGCACTTTTTAAATGAAAAGGTTATTTAGAGGAAGCTATGTAGGTGTAGGCCCGAGAGCTGGAACTTCGGAAGTTGTTACTGGTGTTTTTACAAAAAAAGACAGTATAAAAAGCCAAAGGGCAACCCAACTCGATGCTGAGCTTCTCCAGAAAGTGAAAACCTCTCTGTCAACCATGAATTAGTGCAATCTTAAAACGTATACTACAAACATTTCTAGTTTACCTTACGGATCAGATTAAGCCAGACTACAAATATTTGTAGCCCGTTACAAATGTTTGGGGAGAGTTCTGACTTACTTTCTCAAAGATGCTAAATAGCTTCAGTTAATTGGCAGTCAATTAACTTGAGATTTAAAAAAAAATCCCCAAAGAGTGAACAGGAATATCTCTACAGCAAAAAGACTTCAGTATGAGGGCGTGCACAAATAAAATCCCCAAAAGATATTATTTGCAAAAAAGCAAAACTTGGGAGAAACTTCCCCAGGATTGTAAGTTGTGTTTGGTACCCAGTAAGGGCTCTAGCATTGCATCAGGATTTCCTTTGGTTTTATGAAAAGACATAAGAAGGGGACCTTTAGAGAGAAAGAAGACGAAACTGTCTTGGAATATTTCTCTTTTTAGTGTTTTGGGAAAAGCATTGAAACTAGTGCTGACTCCCCTAACCCTGTCTGTGCGTGGAGGGAGGGTTTTGCTCCGTCCCTGTAGCCCCAGTCTCAGATCCATGTTTGTGTCACATTTTGAATTTCTGCAATCCTAGGGACAAACTGAAAACAGTGCAGTTAATAAGCAGTGTGTGTGTCTATAAGATGTGCCTAAGTGGTTACTAAGGCATACATTTTGTACAGTGATGGGATTAACTATAACTCATTTGTGCAAGAATGGCTTTGAGTGGAGCTGGTTACAGCTTCCAGATGAGCCTCAAGTGACATATTTGCATTGCATGGGAAAGACAGTTGTTGGGTGAAACCAAGGCTCACAGGCAGGAAAGCAAGTTAAAAGGGAATCATTTGCATCCAAAAGAGTTTCCAAGTGGTTTTGTTTTGGTCAAGTCAGATGATGCTTCCCTGGCATTTTGTCTAGCAGAGGATGACAGTATACGCTCATATTGACGAGTTGAATAGGAGCAAGAGAAAAGTCAGAGACCCAGATATGCTTGGAAGGTTCCTCAGACTGAGCACTCCAAAAAGTAGGATGTAACTGATAAATGGAGGCCACGGGAAGTGGTCAGCTCTCCGAGTTTACAGTTGGAAAGATGGAGTATGTGCTGAGATTAGTTCCCTAGAGAGACAAGCCCCAAGAAAGAAATCTGCACAGCCACCGCATAGCATCTGAGTTTCAGGTTGATCTCAATTATGACTTTTGCTGGTTTTCCTTTTTTGTAGCTGTTCCCCATTTTGTAGTTAAATACCTAAGCTGTTACTCAGCTGTGTTTGAGCTGCTCTGTCTTAAAGGCATCTCATGATAACTCCTGTCTAGGCAGGAGGCACTCAGGCAGCGGTGAATCTATTTACAGAGGTACACCAGGTACCCTTAAAGCACCTCGCCTAGAGTGTGACGAAGTTTAAAGGTTTTCCTCTTGCTTGAGTATACTGTCAAGCTTTTTATATGCTTTACAAATGTAAGGTCAAAGCCTGTGTTCCCACTGCAGAGTTGTAGCTGTGCAGCCAGCGTGGTCTGCCTGTGGAGCTGCAGAGGAGAGGTGCTGGGAGCGATGGCCCGTGCCGGCCCCATGTGTGTGCAGGGATGCGGGTGCAGAGGAGGAGGCAGCTGTTCCTGGGGCGTTAGCCAGTTGGCCTTGAGTGGAAATATGTCAGAGCCCAGCAGACTTTACCCCTGAGAGGAGATTTGGCTTTATTTGCCCCTCAGAAATAGGAAGCCTAAGGATTCATTTTCTTCCAGGTTGCTTCTCTGCAGCTCATTTTTTCCTCAGCTGTGAGGTATAGGAGATTAGTCACATCCAGAAACAGCGTTAGCCTCGCTCCTCCCTTTCCGATCTTTCTAATAACTAGGGGAGAGAAGTTATTGTACAAAATAATTGTGTTTGGAAGTATTTTTTCAAGCTAATAATCCAGTTATTTCCTGATTCCAGTTAATTGCTTTGAGAGGTTTTGTCTAACCACGTAAGTGGTTCTGGTTTTAAAAAAAGGTTACAATTTATTCATTTGCATTGTGATTACAAAATTAAGTTCATGACAATAATGTATAGTATGGATATGATAAAATTTTTTTGTTGCCTTATGTGAGTTCAGCTACACCACTACAAAAGTGTTTTTTTTACTTTAGCATACAAAAAAGGGGATAACCTGTATTGATGTAATTGCATCCACAGTAGAGAAATTTTACAAGTTGAACCCAGCACGAAGAATATATATAGACCACATTCCACTTGACCTTGAAATTTAAAGACATATTCTCATGTTATAAGAAATTAAACTAGAGAAAAAGGTCTAAATGTCAGCGGGCAAAAGGACTTTAACAAATGAAACCACACATAAAATTTGTTGCTGTATTATTTCATGGTTGGGACGTTGCTCTTTCTTCCTGCCTTGCTGTCAGTTGGCCTGATACACTTTTGTTCTGATTAATAGTGGTACCCTTTCTGATCAGACAGTCATTGCTGGTGGAGGCTTACTAGGATGCGTGGCAAAGAAAATTTGCAGTTGCTGTCTGAACTTTTGGGAGCAGAGATTGTTATGGTATACGATGGAGAAAAAGTCATCTCATCGGGGCTGCTGCTGACTGATTTGGCAGAAAGTATTTTTCGGTCTGTCAGGTGACATGGCTGTGCTGGCTTCCTATTGCACTGTTCTGAGGATGGGATGAGAAGTGTTTACAAGGAGTGATGGGAAATAATGTAGGAAATGTTTTGAATTGTCTCCAATATCCTGAACATATGTGGGACTCCTGACTGAAAGTTAGGGTTCTGGGGGCACTTTTTTTTTAATTTTTTTTTTTTTAATTCAGAGCTCCTCCAATCTTTGTTTCATACTGTCAGTAGACCCCCTTGAGGATCTTCTGGTTACTTCCCGCTGAAGACAGTCTTGCCATGAATAGAGTGACATGACTGGGGGCCTGCTCTGCCTCAACAGGAAAGAAGAGGTGTCATCTCTGTTTTCCATTCATTTTTGGCTTTCTCATTTTGCTTGATTTAAGGTCCATAGCTAAGCTGTTTCCAGCATCCATGGGCATGAATTTGTCAGAAGTCCAGAGACTTTTTTGTCCAGCTTTACCTAAGTCCTTACACCCTCAGCACCTAAGTAGCGTTACGATAGATAGTGTGGGAGCATCGGTCACTGCAGTTCGTTCTTTCTCTCATCTTCTCTCTCAGTGGGAGAACTGTGTTGTGGTCCTAAACCATTCTCAGAAGCCTGACCCTTAGATCAGAGCTCAGACCAGGCTGGTGGTGCGCATATCTGGTTTACAGAGGAAATTCTCATCCTTATTCCTTATAGATATTGTAACTATCATCTTACAGTTGCTGTTTGTCCCATGGACCCCGTAAAGTTTGCAGGCAGTCTCTCATGGCTTGTCAGCTTTCCAAGTGCTCTGATGGGACTTAAAAGTCTTTGATTTTATTGTAGCAATGCGTGGTTATGGCAAGTGGCAGAGGGATGTTTGGGGAGTGGGTTGCAACTTGACACCTACACCAGTAACTAAGCTGCCAGACAATTATCACTTGTTTTCTGCAATGATTTATACTTCCTATGGCTCTGTCACAGAGCAAGGGCTGACTTAGGGTTTAGTCAAGAAGAATTAAAGGGGATCTGGGCTGCGTGCTCCATGCTGTGAAGAAGAATCCTACACAAAGCAAATGATCCACTAGACAAAGGAATAGCTCAGGGGACCCTTTGCTGAATTGGCCACAAAGATCTTTTTATTTCCTTTTTATAACTTAATAAAAAAAATGAACAATGGTTAATTTCTCTAGTGCCTTGGAGATTCTCTTAAATTCTGATATAAAAATGTTAATTTTAAAAAGTGAAAAATATGAAGCAAGACTACAACCCATCTGTTGAACGGAGCTGTACACTCAGTACAACGTCACTGCCCATTTTCCTCCTCAGATTTCTAACTGTACATGTCAGGCATGATAGACACCTCCTTTCTTCACTCTTTTCCAGCCTCTGGGGAGCTGTACAGTCTAGCCCAGTACAGCCAAGTCAGTGGAAAGAGTCCAGTTTAAACTGGAGGGAAAAGACTTTTTTGCTTCTTAAGCCAACTTTCCCAGAACATGGTGATGGTGTGTGTCTCTTGTGCCAATTAAAGGGCACTGGTGTTAACTCCGGCACTTTGATCAAAAATCAGCACATTTTATTCAATAAAAACTTTCTGTTTTGTTATTAATGATGCGAATATATAAACCCTTTTATGAATGGGTAACTATTAATGGGTACGGCTATGCCCATTTGAAAAAGAATGAGCAATATGGGTAAAGGTTTTCTGTATTCTTGCAAGACTGGATCCCAGACAATGTTAGGTTGGGCCAAACCGTTGAAATAAAATATTGTGATTAAGTCAGTGATGGGAAAATTGTAAATATCAATGTGGGGAAATGTGATGCATTAAAACGAGTCATATAAAAGCAAATATTGAACAAAAAGAGTAGGAGGTGTCACTCTGTTCAAAAGCATCTTTAAGTCATCATACACAGAATGCAAATTTGGAGGAAATATTTGTCATGTTGTCATGAAAAACATTTGGGCTGTTTACAAATGTAAGTGGGGAATCATAGGCATGGTATGTTGGTGGTAAACTAGGTGGTAAATCTTTGCGAATTCATGTGTAGGAATAGCTTTTTCCTGCATTTTTTCCTTCTACTAGGCCTTTATAAATGTGTGTGCAAGCCAAGAAACCATTTCCCATAGTTTCTCTGTCCAGTTTTTTGCCTTTATGTCATGCCTGACGGATTGTCATCCATTTACTGCCCTGAGCCAATATTTTAGCTTATCAGAAGCAGGTTAAGTATCAGGTTAGTTTTCCACATCCTTCTAAGTTGAATTTGTGAATACTTATATTTTACCAAGTATAAATTTAGGTTTAAATGGCATTAGCTAAAAAAATTGTCAGTAAAGAAGTGACATCCCAGCTTAGATTTGTGCTGTGCCATGGTCGTGGCCTGCTGTGCTGAATTGCTGCATTCAGTTTAGAAGAGGAAGGGGTCATTTTCAAATCAAAATTAGTTCAGCTTCAGATTTTTGGTGAGCTTCGGCAGCTATAGTTATTTGAAACCAGCTGGTTTCACTAGCTCTGCTTCACAACACTGGCCTCATGGGCAAACACCAGTATTGTACAGTATCAGAAATTACATGGAAAACTGAGCTGGTGACTTAGGCGGCAGTTCCCTGTTCTGATTTTTTGGGGGATGTAGCCAGTTTGAGAAACTCCCATTGCCTGGCTTTCCCTTCTCCCTGAGGAGGGGTGCCTGCTCCTCCGCAACCCTGGCTGCAGGTGTCTGCCCCTTACCTATGGTGGTTGCATCATTTCTTACCCGTGTCCTCAACCAGAACACTAAACCAAACCCTGTTTGATGTGCACTGGGGATCAACCAAGGCAGGTACCACGGAGGCAAGGCGGTGGAGATCTGGATAGTGAAGTGTTTGTGGCAGAAACTATTATCCCAGTTAATGAAAGGAAACTTTTTCTTTCTGAAGGGTGTGTGTGCAAGTGAGAAGCTAGAGCAGGATGATTGATGTGCCGGTCATCTAGGCTTTGCGGTCATTAGGGGAGGTGGAGGTTGGGCAATTCTAGGAGAAAACAGATAGCGGCTTAAAGCAACTTATGCAGCTCTAGAGACACTGACTGCAGCTGCGGAAATGTGCAGAACAAAGGCGTAAGACAGCATCCCTCTCCGGCTGGCAGGGAGCAAAAGAACCTTGGTGGAAAAAAGAGTGTTCAGAAGATGTATTTAATATTTTAAGGAGAGTATTTTAAGATAAGGAGTGTGAATGGTGAAGAAAGAGGAGGTAATGTGAGCAAAGCAAAAGGCAAGTAAGATGTCTATGGAGAAAATATATTTTTGTGAATAATACAGGCAAGATGTGAGCATTAGAAAGGCCATAAGGTCAGAGAAATCTCGTTTGGAAAGAAAAAGGGCTAAATGGGAGCAGATGCTATGTGAGCAGTGGGGGAAAAAAAAGGGTAGATTTTAGACATACAGGAATGAGCAGTACAAATAAGGTAGGTAGGGATGTGTGGAATAACTGGAACTGAAGTGGCTAAGGAGGTTGGAACCTGCTTTCATGGTAAAGGCTGAGGAGGTAAAAAGGGGGTGTCTGCATCCCGCCAGAGCAGAAGCACCCTGGTGTGACTGTGTGGGGAAGCTTGTGCACATGCTCTCCAAGCTGTGCCTCCTCTTGGGACATGCAAGACTTGTTTCCTCAGGCTGTTGGGCCAGCTCTTCTTACACTGTATGGAAGGGAATGAGAGGGAGGAGAAAGAAAAGAAGAGAAAAATGTCCTCCCTTTATATAACAAATACTCACTGTTGGATTATGTATGATAGAACATAGGCAACATGGTTATCTAAAATACCTTCAAATTCATCAGATGAAATGCAGAAGAAATGTAAAACATTTGCCATGTGTATTTCAGAAGAAGTGGAAACACTGTTTTCTTACTTGGATCCTTCTGGCTTTTCTGTATTGTGCTGAGAACAGATTGCTCTGCCCTTTAGTAGGAAGGAGTACCGCAGCGAAGCCAGACGTCGTTCACTGCAGCACACTGCTCTTGACTGCTTGTGCAGTTGCACCAGGGTAAATGTGCTGGGTTTTTGATGCCAGGTATGTTGACGTTGAAGCCCAGCGCCAGTTAGAAAGCTTCCACTTTGTAGTGAGTTGAAATTACAGAGCCTGAAAATATTCCCTTTGACACAGAAAAGTAACTGAAGTCTTATTTAATCATTTTCTTTCAAACACCACCAGAAGAGATTTCATTACACTGGCTGAAAGACAGTCAGATTAGAACTGGCACAGCATTCAGAAGATATTTACTCTCTAAGGATATTTATCATTAGCGCCAATAGTAATTTGGATTCTCCATCGGATCATACAATGGGCTACTGAACGTTAGTTTCAGCAATATAGTAATAATAGAGAAATAACTGCTTAAACCCCCATTAAGTGGAAATGTAATGCTCCCTTCATGAAAAATTTAGTCATTAATTTTATGTTGGTATCTTTTTAACATTATTAAACTGTACACTGGAGACAGTGGTCCCATAAACCACATTTTTCCTATAGGAGCTGTATGACTTAGATGACTGCAGCCCAGTATGCATTAGAAAGAGTAATGAAAATGTTAAGATGACTAATGCCATAATTAGGTGTGCAAATAGCACCAACAAGAAAACACCGACTAATAGAGTATGTAAGTTTGTGTCTGCGTATGTAAATTTATAATATATATTAATTTGTATATTTGGTTGGTTGCATGAAACCTCTAAAGTCTAATTAGGAGATTTTTCTAATGTAATATTATAATCTAGGTATGTACTTGAATATTGTGGTGAACTGGGGCCTATATACAGATATGCATTTCTTCTTTACACAACAGCATCCTTAGCCAGAAGAAAATAGCTGCATTGCATTTCACGGGGCAGAAGTGAAAATAACTTTGTTCTACAATGTATATTGTTTTTGATGGAATTTAATTGATTTTTTTTTTTTCTGACTGAATGTTCTCCTATATAAGTCTTGGTAGATCATTTAAAAAGGTGGCTTCTAGTTCCTTTTTGACCCATGCAAGTAAAACAGGCAGAGATCCACATCTATGTTGACCTGAGTTCAAAAGAGCACTGACAGATGACGTCTGGGAATTTTAAAGCACTCAGTTGGATTTCACTGATGTCATCAGGTGTCAGGTTTTTTATTTGGTAGGGTTGTTTTTTAGGTTGTCAGTCTTTCTCCTTCTTTTAAGTGAAATGGTTATGCAAAAACCCTCTTCAGGGTCAGCAGCTTAGAAGGCTTATTCTTCAGGTGTGTTCACTTAACTAGTGACAGAAAAAAAAGCAAGAGACATCTATAAGGATATTAAAAGAGAGAAGACCATAGTACAGCCAGTCCTTAGAGAAGTAAGTCTAGACTCTAAATGGATCAATCAGTGACTAAAATTACAGCAAGTGCTAGAATTGTCAAAGCTGTTGTTGCAGTAGTTTGGAAGTCTTGTTGAAACTGCGGGCATTGCAGGTTGTAGCTTGGAAAATTGGTCTCGCTCAAAAATTCTTCTGCAAAGAAGAAATACATTGCCCTGTGACCTGGCTACCGTAGATGTCTCACCTGAGAGGACTGTGCTTCTCTTCTGAGTCTCACTTGTGCTGGGGCTGGTATTTACGTTGCAGAATGTAAATGCAAATATTAGAAGGTGATTCCAAACCTGCATATCCCTATGCATTGTGCATGGTAACCTCCGTGCCCTTGCCGGACTACAAAATGTGAGGAAGCCAAAGTACAATAAACCAGGTACCCGTTGGAGGGAGCTATCAAAGTCCATGCTGGTATTTCTTCTGATGGATTGATAATGGCTTTTCTGGTCGTAATTGAGCTGTTAGAAGCTGAGCCAGGTTTGAAATACCATGGAAGTGCTTGGAGCATATGCTGGTGCTTGCTCTGTGGTTGAAATGGTGATTGAGAAGAAGGTGGGAGGCTCTTCAGTTTTGCCTGGGCTCCTAATCATTTGCATGCTTAAAATGCATTACAGCCTGCAACCGAAGGTTTATACAAAGTCTACCACTCGGTCTTTGCAGAATTTTTTTCAAATGGGGCTGATCTGCTGTTGCCAGCACTTGTGGATAAAATACATTGACTAAAAGCATTGCCATGCAGTAAAACACAGAGTAAAACTTCTGTAAGAGCTGGTTACATTACAAAAGGCACTCTGAATTATGTCTGGGATATTCAGAGCAGCACTGATATACTGCCACTGGAAGTTTTGGATTAAATCGATTTTTGAGCTCTAGGAGTATAAGATGAGAGTGGTTTTTGTTTGGTAGTGCTTGTTTTCAAGCAGGCTGTTACAGAATTTCTTAAAACCTTTGCTCATGTGCATTTGTCTGGGGACACTCTATTATGGTCAGGAAACTTCAGGTTCGCATATGCTGGCATTGTGCTGCCCCTGGGCCATGTGAGCCAGCCTGGTGCGATCTGCAGCTGCCTCCAAACCAGCTCACAGAGGGGTCTACCAACAGAAAATCCCTATTCAAGCTTACTAAAACGTTTTGTAGAAATATAACAATGATATTTAGATTTGTGGAAATAAATTACTTGATCATTTCTTGAGATTCAGTCAGCACATGTAAGCTGTAATGTTGTGATAAATTATATCACAGTATTTTTTTATAAAATAAATACTGAAACACATCCATATGAAACACTTCTGTGGGTTCAGAACTGAATATTTTGCAATTATTTGCTGTGTGAAAATTCTGAGATTTCAACATTTCTTCCAAAATTTCTAGATCTTGCCATTTTCTGGGGAATAAATATGCTTCCTGTTGACCAACTGCAGTTTCTCACTAACTGCGTTAGTTGTGTGTTGAAATAGGAGAGGCAGTAGAGAAACTGGACTACATCATCATAAAGAACATCCCATCTCCACCTTCAGTATTTTTTTCTATAATATATACATACTTTAATGATTTAACAGCTATATTGGGTATGCATGGACTACTCTTTAAAAGTGTACTAAGCATTAGCACATTCATTATACATGAGTGTAAACTATTACACTTATCTCTGCTACATCTGTAAGCTGTTTATCTGATTAGCAAAAATTTTATAACTTAGCAACAACTTTTGTGTTAATTGGGTATTCTGAAGACTCCTCATTTGTTAGCTCTTTCCTGCTCAGCAGAACACTTAAACATGGACTTAACTTTAGTCATTCACTTGGATTTAATAACAATAAATACTGGCTGATATTGAAGGTACCGTCTTGAGGATCTATGATTATACCATAGACCCAGCATGTATTGGTGACTTGATACACAACAGTTCTTGTTCTGTTATTAACTGAAGAATGTTTTCTTTTTCTTGATAATTTGTAATAATATTCTCTCATTTATTTAAAGAAATAGTAATTGTGCCCACACATGATATGGATACCGGAATATTTGGTGTAGAACCCAGAGTAAATTTTGGTTTAGTCTAGATTTTGTAAAGAAAACTTCTTTAAAAAAAAGAGGATAGAGACAGAGAAAAGTGAACAGCATGTATTAGTGGGACATCTGCCATGACAGACAGTAGCAAGTCTCTTACATCTCTCTCCAGCCTCTACCAGGATTTGTCTGAATTATTGGCAGATGTTAGTTGCATATTTTTGGAGCATCGTAAATCAGATGAGTTAGTATGCTACTGCTTGCCTCATCTCTTGAGTCAATGTAATAAATTTACTTATTTTAGAAACTTGCTGTAACAGATAGCTTTTCAATTTGTCCAACGGCATGAAAATAAAAAGTTTAATATCAGACAGGAAAGCAATCACTCCATACCCATACATGTAAGTAGAACATGTTCTGCAGTTTATAACTTTCCATATTTTGGGAGAGGTATTTATGGTATCTTTTTGTAGGGAGGTGAGTTACGCTCGCTATGTATTATTACTTTCATTTTTTCCTCTGTATAGTCAGCCGTTTCTTCCTTTAGTTTGTGTAGCTTTTTTTTACAAGGTTGAAGAAATTGTAAACCTCCAAAAATTAACGGAGGACAAAAGGATCAATGTAGTATCTGAAATCACATTTCACTCATTCTTTGTAATTGAGTCAGTCTCTAATTGATCATGCCGTTTATTTGGTGTGTCAAGGAAGCAAAGGTAATTGCTGAGCTCTCACAGAGCAAAGAGAGAAAATACCATTATATTGTCAAACTGATGCCTTTTTTCAAACTACGGGTGGAATACGTACATTCTTCTTTTTTTTAATAAACACCCTAAGACTGTCTTATGGAAGAAAATCCTCCTAGCTGTGAGTCCTTAAGATTTTAGTTTCTCTTTTTTTGGGTTAGTTTGCAGACTTACAGACTCGGACGGGCTTAGTTGATGTTCTGTTGAGACCCAGCAGTGTTGCGTAGCGTGCTCCAGAGCTGGCAGGTAAATTTGCTCACTGTCTGCAGGTCCCAGAAGTCATCCAGATGAGCACCATCGCAATTACATTTCTGTCTGCCTTCCACCCTCCTTTTTTCCTTTCAAGCAACTGCCTCGCAAATGGCGATGAAGGTCACTTAAGCTTTGCATGGTGTTACTGTGAAGAACCCGAGGCCTGATGAAGATGAACCAGTCAGCTCTGCTGGAAAAAAGAAAAAGGGAAAAACCTTGTGGTCCATGGTCTGCTAATGCTTGATATTTTATTTATAGGTTTGTTAATGTTTATTGGGTACGTTGGTTTTTTTTTTTTTTTAAGCCCTAGCTCCTGGAATACTAGGATTTAAAGGAGATCTTAGCTTTCATTTTAAAAAATGAAAATGTCTACATCCATATTTTCAAGAAAACTTGGAAAACTAACTATGAACCTGACAGATTTTTCTTAATTTTCTTATTTTTAAAAAGCAAATATAATATTCTGAGGTCTGGACTCATCCTTTTTTGTGTGGTTGGAATTAAAGATTTTACAAGAGGGCTTAAAGCAATGACCTACTGAGCTCGTAACCCTGGTTTTGGGTGGTATAACTCATAATTTGGATGCTTGGTGTTAGAAGTATTGTTCTAGTAGCTACTCTGTCTATTACTTTGTTTTATTTAAGAATATTTGCCTACAAGCATTCCCAGTTTCCTTTGCCTTCTTTCTTCTATAGATTTAAAAAATACTACGTGCATTCCCACAGGCAGCTTTGTATTTTACACAAGCCACTGTTCAGCAGCAAGAGCTGCTTATGGCCTGAATGTCAGGTGGGTGTGCACACACGGTTTGCCTACTGAGCAAGAGATAGCTTTCATAGAGTGACACTTTTGTGTGTAGATTTATCTACATGCGAGAGTTTATACAAATCTCATTTACAGAATTATTCAGCTGGCAGCAAGCGATAGCTGATAAACCTGCAACAGAAATACTTGACACCAGCTACACAAAATATGCTAATCCATAAAATAAACAAATAACGCTCAGGTAAAAGCTTTAATAATCATCAGAAAAAAATTACCAATTACATGGTAGTTATTCCAGAGTGCAAATGTAAACCCTGTTGTGACAACGTGGAGGCTTTGGATATATACCGCTAATGGAAGTTGTTGCACAGCCCCAGGCCAGTGTGGGCTGGAAGTGACGATCCTGTGCTGCCTGCGGCTACGCCTGCCGTGGCTCTCCTCGCTGCTGGGCTGGCCAAGCCTGTGCCCCGACACAGCCAGCTTCTTGGCTCCGGCACACGACTGCTGGCTCCGGTGGGCTCAGGAGGGAAGGGGAAGCTCGTGGGGTCCCCACGGGTGGAAGTTATGTGCAGGCTCTGAGAGGAAATGCAGCGGCAAGGGCAGTGCAGCGGCGGGGAGCAACTTGATTACACCAGATCGAAGAAGCGCTATGGGCAACGTGAGGAGAGGCCACCATACAGGGTCTGATTAGCAGGGAGACTTGATCGCCTGCCTGCAGCACAGCCCTGGGTGGTGCGGCTGCCCAGGTCCGGACTAACATGGACGGCTGCGTGACGCTGTGCCCTCAGCCTCCGCAACCTCTGGGACTGGCCTTCTTTCCCCTGTGGAGACCTAGCCAGTGGCTGCCCAAGCGAGGGTAAACTTTAAAATTCACACAACAAAAAAATGAAGACTTTTCAGCTGGCGAGCAGAAATCAAAAAACCAGAACTGAAAATTACCATGGCCACAGAAGTACGTTTTAAAAACTCACTGTTTGGGAAACAAAGGGCTGGCACAAGTATTTATTGTAGCTGAATCTTTTGCAACATAGCTTTAACTCTGACAGACCTTGTGGTTAATTGATTTAGACCTCAAGAAAGACCTCAATTTAGACTCTGCGGTTGTCTCCTATTTTGTACAGCTTAGCCTAGGGATGAAACCTGCTTCTGTCAGAGAGTCCTTAATTTTATTTGCTTGGCTCCTGAAAGCCAGTAAAATCTGCTGTAGAAACAGAATTTGCGAATGAGCTCACTTGGCAGAGCGAACATAAAAAACCCGCACAGGTGTGCAAATGCTTGCGGCTGATGCTGGGGTGCTGCTGTTTTTCTTGGCACCGAGTTAACGCACAGACATGTTTTCTGGCCTGTCCCCAAACCAAGAGCTTAGATTGTGCTGGGAGGTGGAAAGTAGAAGGCAGGGCTTAGCGTTTTTAAAGCTGGCCCCTTCAGCCAGGGCTCACGCACTCTTGCTGCAGCAGATGGAGGGAATGGTACCAGCCCTCGAAGTACCGGTGGCACCCTGTCACTCACAGCTGTAAACAGCTGTTTCCAGTGAGCTACGTTACAGATTATAAATAAGATGTCACACAACCTTTAGCTAGTGGTGAACATGCTCCACACCACTGGCTGTGTCAAGCATAGGACAAGGAGATGCACAAGGCTTATCATGTCTTTCTGGGGTAGGTTCATGTGAAAGAGTCCAACGGGGCAGACCGGAGGGGAGGGTGTGCTGGAAGGTGTCTGGGATTGCTGTATGGCGTCTGTGAGAAGCTGCCGTGTCTGGGTCAGACAGTGTCCTGTCAGGAAATCTGCGATGAGGAGGAGGAACTGATGTTCCTCCCCAGTCTGTATATCTGTTCCCAGAATCAAAGAAAAGTAAGGCTGGAAGAGATCGTGTACTGCAGAAGTTCCCAATGCCTCATCTGCCTTGTGGAACCACTAGCAGCAGTAGCAGCTCCTCCTTATCCCAGGCCATACAGCTGCTTTGAAATGGAGGGAGTGTCACAATCTGGGGACACCTTCTTCTGCTGCCTTTAACCCACTCTTGAAAACCTTGAGTGATGAAGATTCTTTAGCCTGTCTAGGAAATCTCCCCTGCTGCCTCTCCTTCCTCATCACCAGAAAGTTTTGCTGTTGAAGGAACGTGGAGATGTACCCAGAGGGAAAAGGGTGCCTGGCTGGGAGACCTGTGGAGGTGGTTCCTGAGGAGATGCCTAGGAGCTTGAGCAGGCAATAGGAGGTTGAGAAACTGAGGTTGGCCATGGGAACCTCCGTGCAGTGTTGAATTTATTTGCAATTAGCTGGTCACATTGCTGTTGTTGCTACTACTGTGCCTGTTATTCCCCATCCTCTCCACTCTGCCTCCAGGTTGATCTCCTATCTGTATCTGGCTTCAACAGTGGCAGGGGGAGAGAGCCAGGAAGTCTGCTCGATGGGACTTTAGTCTGGTGGTGAATGCAGGTGACTGCTGCTGAAGTCCATGCTCTGTCAGCCTTGCCATACCCAACCCACGGCAAAATCATGCTGTAGTTTCTCTACCCCAGTTTCCCATCTGTAAAACAATGATAGTCCTGTTCTAGCTGATGGGAGCTTTGCTAGGCTAAGCGTGTTGAACTTCCAAGCCAGTGGTAATGAGGGACCTCTAATAGGTAGAGCGTGGCTGCCTGAGAAAAGGCAATGGCTGTTTGGCTGCTAAAAACAGTCTGCGCAGTGGCATCTAGTGCACAGCGAGAAGAATTACAGATGTCCAGCGACCCTCCAGCTGAGCTGGGTGTCACCGAGGAAGGACCGCAAGCTGCCTTTTTGGGAAGCTCTGGGGTTGGGAGCCTGTTTCTTCTTCTCCTTCTCTGCTCTCCAGAGTGGAGCAGGGGACCACAAGTTTTAGGGCAGCTCAGAGCACCACAAGCTGCTGCTGTGCTTTTACTTGTGAGCACTCAGTCATCCAAATGCAGGGTTCTGCATTAAAAAAAAAAAAAAAAAGAAAAGGATAATCTAGTTCAGGCATTTATAGAAGAGAGGGGGTATTGTCAGTGTTCCTGGTGGTGAGAGCTGCTGACAGGCCAGAGGAGTCGTAGGTGTTTTGACTGACAGGGGGTAAGTGTCTGGGCACCCAGAATCTCAGTCACAGCAGCAGCACGTGCTTATCTTTGTCCCTCCTTGAAATGAAACGCTCTGGGTGCCAGACATGTCACAGGGTCTGGCCTGAGTCTGGACTCAAAATCCAGTGCAATGCCACACTCTTTTTGTTCCTCACATATGAGGAACCAAATCAGCATGTAAAATGGCAAAGGAAAGGAGCTGGGTCAGCATTCTCAACTTAGGGAAGACCAAAAAGGATGGTGATGCAAATAAGAAATCTGAGGAATCACAAATGAAAGTCTGTTTCCATTTGCTGGTTTGGTTCTTGCATGATGAAGTAATCCTGATGGGTATCACGGTGTGCGTATTTGCATAGGAACCTTGTATACTCATTTTCAGCAGCAAAAATGTGTGAAATATAAATGCATACATGTGCACACACATATACATACATATGTGTATACTACGTCGTGGTATTTTCATAGCAAACCAAGTACAGATCATATCTTACTAATACCAAGAACTTATGGGGTTTTTTTTATTGGAAGGTTTTTCATATATAAAAATATTTATCTGTATGTTCTAGATAAACATAGAAATTTGAAAGAAAAAGGTTTACCATAGAATAAATATGTTTATATCAACAGAAGACTTAATTCTACTCTTAGTGAAGTCAATGATAATCCTTCCATTGTAGTGGTCTGAGCAGGATTGACCCTAGAAAGCTTCAGTTGCCAAATGATCTCTCATTAATGACAATGAGTCAAGCAAATCCTCTTATGGAAATACTGGAAACTCTTGGATTTTGCCCTAAAGAAGTGGGAGTCAAAGTTCCCTCCTAGCAGCATGGATAATCAACCACATCCTTATTCCTTTTCCTTTCCTGTGTATTAGCACATATGCACAGCTTGTAGGTATTGGATGAAGCCTTCAAATCCCGTTGATTCTGGCTCTGGAGACCTGAGATCCTTAAGCATGCAAATCAGAGCTGCCTAACACTGAAGAGGAAGGGAATAATAAGTTTGTCAAAAATTCCGTTTCAGTTGTTACAAAACGGTTCATTAATTCTGTTGGAATAATTCATTAGATAGTTTTATTTTAGAAATTAAATGCACTGAAGCTTAGGTTCAGTAAACTGCCAGAGATGGTATCTCCCTTCTGTCCTTGTTTGGTGGGCAGGAAATAGCTGAAGTATTGAGAATTCATTCTTTACTCTCTATGATGAGACTTGACCAAATGTCTCTTAGCTTTCACAATACCGCTTTATCTACCAAGCTACTAAACATCTTTGGCCCTTTCACACTGTTCCTACAAACCCATTTTTCGACCACCCTGATGTACATGGCCTGCCTTCCTTTCTGACAGGAGTAAAAGAATGGAGCCTAAACTGAATATTGCTTTAAAACAGTTATTTCCTCAGGCTGCAATATCTAGTTAAGAATCTATTGTCTCAAGACAGAGAATGCTCTAAAGACGATTACCCACATCTGTTTCTCCTGTCTGTACACATCTCATTCATCTGATCTGGATGATCCATAGGAGAGTTTCCTCTAGATGAAAGGGGGACGCAGTGCTTTGGGGAAGTGTCTCTTCATACAAGCTGGGTAAGATGTACTCGAAGGCATGCTTTGTTTCTGGAAGCAGAGAAGATCAGACCCAGTTTATTCTGTTTCTTTGTCTTTGTATTAATGGTTATTTAAAAAAAAAAGATTTTATGTTACACGATGGATTTCTTTTGAGGTCCTTATAATCCCTTTGGCTATCATCAGATTGGATTTTGCAATAGCAACTCTATAAGTGTTTATTTATGAAATGGAAAGTTATTTGATGATACTAGCTGCACAGCTGAAATGAGTATCTGGTAGAAACAAATTTTAAAAGACACTCTGTGAATCAAAGCTTGTTTTTTTAAAGCTCTGCTTGAGATCACAAGTAAAATCCATTAATTTCTCAGGCAGAAAAATAGCCACAGCTCTGCAAGAAGAACTCAGAGTTATCAGTTAGCTCTTGGACACATTGTTTTCAGAGCCTGCACAACTCCCCTTCGTAGTTACCGCTATCATTTGGAGCCTGCACTTGAAGCATCTGCAGCTGCCCATACATTGCTTTTGACTGCAGTTAGCTAGGATGAGACAATTAAGTGGTGCTGAATGCTAAATTCGTTGTGTGCAAGACTTTTCATGCTGCCTCTGGGTGTAAGCACTGATTACTTCACACATTCAGGACCTCCTTTCCAGTTCTTGTGTCTAACACAGACATGTTCTCTATTACAGAGCAAGATTAAGTAAGTTTTCATCATTAAAAAAATAATGCGCTGTTCTTAATTAAATAATAACCTATTCATCATTTCAGCAAGAAAGCGATCCAATTGTGGTCATTTTTTATTCCATCCATTAGCAAATCTGGGAATGGCAGATGTAAGATATGGCTACAGTGTGCACTGCACCAGCAGGGTAAAGCCCAGACAGAGCAGAAGTGGAAGGTGCCCACTGAGCTGTGGAAACGGTCCCTAACAGGAGAGGCCACATGGCAGGGGAGTCTGAGAGGAGGGGTGGGAGAAGACCTCCACTTGGGCATTAAAAATGCAAGTATCTTACATTGTCTTCTCAAATGTGCATTGCCTAGGTTTGTAGGTAATGCCTTCTAGGTTTGCTTTGTAATGCCTTCTTACTTGGCTATTTTAATCTCTTTTCCTAGTCCTCCTCTTCCTTTTGTAAAGGCATTGTAGATATTAGGGTAGATGAAATGGCTGTTTGAATAGTCCCTGAAAAAAGAAAAAGTGTGAGACAAAAGTGCTTAGAAAGAACATTTCTTTGACTCCTGTGAAATTAATCTTCTGTATCTGGAAAATTAGGATTTGAACTGTAAGGAGACTGCAGACTTTGGACAGTCCTGTCCATTTATACAATGCAAAGACAGTCCAAATCAAAGCCTACTAAAACCTGGACAGATGCTAGATTGCAGTTATGAAATAACTTCATATGGAGAACTAAATTCTCTGTTAGCATAATCTGATGCTTCTCCACTATTGTTGGATAAGTAATGCCATTTATGTTCTGCATAATTTGGTCCGTAACTGATATGATTGTCCCCTAACTTTTGTTTATGAAAACTTCGAGGAAGTCTTTCAGCATCAATGAAGTTACAGCCATGTGAAAACAATATATAAGGGGTGGAGAGCCAGTGGTTTTGAACAGAGTGTATTGACACTGATGGGGCAGAGGCAGAGGTCAAGAGCCAGCAGAGTAGCACTGGGCAGAGAGCTTGTCTGTTCTTAAGGAGTGCTCCAACTGAGATGTGCAGCCAAGGTGGTTCCTGGTTGCCATCAGAGCAACATAAAAGCACCAGAAATGAAGTAAAGAGTCTAGTCACAAATTTGCTGCAGGTATTATGTGGACCAGATTGAATTAAGAACAGGAGGCATCACCAGAATGGACTCAGCTGACCCTTAGGACCTACCATGAAATGTTGCTGTGAGAGAAAACAGGACAGCAGCTTGACTCATTGTTTGGGTAGGACGATAAGGCAGGGCAGAGGCACCGTTCATGCAAGTTCTTCTCCTGTTCATTATGCCAGCAATGCATATTGTTTGCCGTATGCCCTCGAAAGCAAGGTTCAGCTGGTGTATCACAGTGAGGAAACCACAGAGTCGTAACATGCGGTGGCACAAGAGGAGTTCTGCTAGTGATATGCCAGTGCCCATCGTAACCACCCAATAGCTGTGCTGTGGCCTATGGTTTCTTTGTCTCCATTGTTGTTTACTTGACTGATGGCACCTGCCAAGGGCAATACAACTACAAATGTCATGGCTTTTAGTGTGTCCGTTGACAGCCTGCTGTGATTCTCAGGACCAATGTGTCCAGTCAGTTAGGACTAATACTCTTTCAGAAGCACAGGGTGTTACCTTCCTAGTTCGTCTTTACTTCTTTGTCCTCTTGCTAGGCGTTGTATCCCTGCTGGTTTTTGTCAGTCAGTGACTACTGGATTTTCTACACTGTACATGATAGCCTCTCTTCTGTTGGGTACTGATATAGTGTAATCAATTAACTTAGGGTCTGTAGCTCGGTGGCTCATAGGTAGGGCTGTTGTCCATCAGTGGGGCTGTGCTACTGCTGCAAGCAGAACTGTTTGCGTCCTTGCTAAAATAGTGGGAGGGCACCACAACACCTTTGTAAGGCTTTTTCCTATTCTTCTTTTCCCCCAGTTTTCCTTTCCTTTTTCTCTCTTGTTAACCCTGTTGAGGATGTTGGATGATTGGAAACAATAGAGGCTGCCTTTCTTCCTTCTTTCTTTTCCCTTACTAGCTCTACTTTACGTGCTGGGAGAAGCCCAAATTACCAAATAAAAAGTATCATGCATGGCATGTATTTTGGCATGTATATACTGTCAACTCATATGTAATATGGAAGGATGGGAAGTGGTTTTTCAGGATTCAACTGAAACAAACTTTAGTTTGCCTACAGCTACTCATGGTTTCCTTCAGTCTGTAGCTATTTGATTAGACTGGTTTTAGTCCACATGCTGCAAATGACCAGTTTGGTGGTCCACATTCAAGTATATTTGGCCAACTCCTATTGTATTTGAAAAAATGGGTTTTGCTTTCTAAATTCTAATGAACGTACAATGTTTTTCCCATACTATAAAAATTATGCTTCTCATAATGTTAAGTGGTATTTGTTGTTTATTTACTTTGTTTCGTTAGAAGTCAGGGCCCTTCCCCATGTCTGCCTACATGCCAGCTCTCCAAACCAGACATTTCTGTAATGTTGACTGCTGTAGCTTGCTTTGGCTGTGAGATCCTGAAAAGGAACGTCTCTTGGGTGCGTTTTTTTTCCTTTTCTTCTGGCTAGTCTGAATGCCTGAGTACAATCTGGCTCATAATCAGGATATATTATCTTGATGTTAACAAGTGACATCTTCTGTGCTACTGCAAGATTTTCTTTGGGGGATGCGGTGAGAAAATCCAACCGTTTCGGTGAGTAGATGAGGCTGTCAGGTTGGAAGTGCCAGAGCTGCCGTAGATGCAGTAGGAGACCGCCAGGTGGGGGAAGAAAGTGGGTCCCTTTTCATTGCACACCTGTATAACACAACCATGGAAATAAATACAGCGGGCTTTTTTTTAAAGCTCTTTCTGAATAGTGGCGATGTGTATTGGCCATGAATTTCAGGACCTCGGAGAGTTTGTGCTTTGGAAATTTAACAATAGGTGTGTTTAAAAGGCAGATGTAATGCTAAACTGGAAGTAGGGAGGAATTTCTGAAAAATAGCTGCTTTCAGGAGAAACTGAAGCAGTGGAGAGGAGCCAAGGTTTTGTATGAGAACAAACGTGATAAAATTTTGGTCTGAGAAGACTTAGTGACTGTGCTTTCCTGTTGTTGCTGTTTTTTCAGTTGGAAAATAAATGGCCAGTGACAAGTGCCTGCTCTCTGTGGTTACTTGTGCAGTGGCGTGTTTTAGGGTTGCTCAATGATTGTGCTCTGAAAATGAGAGCAGCTTATGGACTGAGACCGGTATCTGCTCTCTCACAAATAACAGAGGTCAGGACATACATCCCAGGCCCCTTCTGCCCACCCACCTCTTCCCTTTCTTAAGCAAAACCACTCTGGGCTCGCTGTACTGTCAGTTGGCCAAAATGAAGTTTTCTCACCTGATTCCCTTTTCCTAAAGTTGTGTTATTGCCCAGAGACCCACTACAGGCAGGAATGCTCCTGCTCCTCCACACACAAGCCTGCCTGCCCACCTGCGGGGACCCTTGGTGCCCCAGGCCTGCAGCCATACCTCCTCCCTCCCAGAGCAGCACTGCCACGTAGCAATAGCCCACAGAAATACATGCCTGGCAGTACACAGGTGTGTGTGGAGCTCCTGTTCGGCACTGACATGCCTCCCACCGTCTTTAGTTTGCCTTTGCCAAAAGTGGATCCAAGCCCAGCTACCCTTCTTTACACAGTTGAAAATAATTCAGGGATGAGTAAACTGGTCCATTTGCTGCGAGCCGGGATGCTGTGCCCATAGCATCCGTAGCGTTGTCTAGTGTTGAAACTGCACCACCACTGTTATGGGCAATGTGGGAAGACTGGGGTGAAACTCTAAGGAAAGATTAACCAAAGCACTCTGTCCTGTGAAGCTGTTTACTTCCCATCGTTAATGCTTTAGCTGAAATATTTGGTCGGAATTTAAAACTTGATTATTGACAGTTGTGGATGCCTTCAGTCTCATCTGCCCAATCTGAGACTTTCTAGTGGGCTTCTCAGAGAAGGTGCAAGCAGAGGATTTCTGCAGCAATTTCTGAAAGGCTAAGCTGGGCCCAACTGAAAAGCAGGCCACCCATCACCTCCTCCAAAAGTGTTGACCCAGTCATCTCTACCCGTTGTGAAGGTATACGACGCAAACCTTCCAGTCTTCCTAATTTTTTCAGTGTCTGGTAGATTCCTCTTCTCAATAATAGCACAGGAAATTCAAACAATATCTCTGGACAATTGCAGCACTTCTTGGATGGTTAAAATTTAATATCTTATCCTGCCGTTTGTGGTATGATACTGATACCCACGGGTATACTTCTGCCATGTCTTACTGCTTAATTATATCAGTTATGAATCAGCCAAAAGAAGTAGCAGAGTGGACGTAGAATTAATTCTTGATTTAGATAGATAAAGGGCTAGAGAAAAGAATAAGGTTGGTGCTCAGCTTCTTCTAAAGCAAGCTGGCCACTCGCAGACAAAATAAAGGGCAGAAACTTCAAAATTACAATTAAAAAGTGAGTTAAATGAGGCTACTATGCACAGCTGTCAGAATACTAGATTTCTAAAGTTAAATCTTACTTCTTGCCTGTCAAGTATATTTCAAACTGCAGATTTTTTTACATAGCTAAGTATAGTGGTCTGGATGTACAAATAGGATTTATTTTGTAATATACCAACTATACAAGACAAAATTTAACATCTCTTGCTACTCGTTCTTCTGGTATGTTATTCTTCCATATCATCGCTTAAGTCTTCATTTCCAAGTTTCCTTAACAGGAGAAAGGAGAAAACACATTGTTTTGGAGGCTGGATAATAAAAAGGCAGTTCCATTTCCTGGAATATGTGTCAGGTTGAGATACGTATTTAAAAAGAAGGAGAAAAAAAGATTTATTTTTCGTAAGAAAAGTGCAGTACATGCAATGCCACCTGTGGAGAGGAAGGGTTATAATGATCACATTAAAAGGAATCTCAAATATAGCTTAGAAATCCCACAACCCCACATATGACTGAAATTTTAATGTACCCAAAGGAATACCCTAACCTCCTATCACTCTGTAAGCTCTCTTGCTTGTAGTTTTCCATATGTGTGCCTTCAATTGCTGCATCATGCCCCAGCCTCAACATGGCATAGTAGAAGCCCGTGTCCAGGAATGAAGGTGGATCAAAGCTGATGAGGGATCATGCTCCAGTCTGTCACATCATAGATGCATGCTCTAACCTTTAACTTTTCAAATTGCAGGTGGGCAACTAGTAAATTAGGGATTACCTAAATGCAGAACTCAGGTTGCCTGGAGAGTTTTGAAGATGAACGAGGAGGTGGGTGGCCAACTTCATGTGAGCTGAGTGGGAAGTGGACTAGGACTTGAGTACTTTGAATAAGAGCATTCAGTTTTGACTCAACCTGCTTATTAGACATACAAATATCATTCCTTAGACCCGATTTGGAGGCCCTACAGCATCCTTACTGCATACACTATCACCTTAAACTTTCTAACCCGAAGGATTTCTCCCAAGACCCTCAGCTGCCCTGACTGCCCTGCTGAGGGAATTACTCCTGCTTTGTTAGTGCCCAGGGCAGAGCTAATGAGCAACGTCTGCCCCACTGCGAAAGCAGAGCCTCCACGGCTTAATGCAGAGTTTCAACACTTGCCAATAGGACAGGTCACCAGGGAAGTTGTGCTCCCTTCCTACAGAAGAAAAAATCTCTGATTTTGTTCAAGCCTTTCCATTTTAAACAGGAATGGCTGACACCAGCGACCCGAAGATTGTCCTTCTTAACAAATAGGGAATTCGACATGGACTTCATTTCTTTCAAATAAAATGGTGACTGCAGGAAACGTGCACTTGCTGAGGTCCAGAGCCACCTGTGAGTCCTTCAGAGCGCACACACGTTTGCAGAGCATGAAAGAAGTATCATTACGTTCATCTTTTCTGTGCTCAGGGTATAAATGATGCCTCTCAAGGCCAATTACTATGTCAACAAAAGTAAGAAACTATAATTTTCAAGTTGGTTCAAGTTGAGATAATGTACCTAATGGAGTGGATCGCTTACACATGAAGCCTAACAACATGGCCTACAGTGTTACGGTTTATAAATTGTGAAAAAAAAAGCCAGCTCTTTAGGAGCTGTGCTAGCCGCCAACATGAGTGCACCCTTGCTGTCCGTTGAAATCCATCCCTGAACTGCCCTGAAGGTGCCCTAGAGAAGAGCAACATTTTTTCAATGTATGAACTACACATAACATGTATCAGAATCATTTTCTCCAGAGTATGAAATTAATAGCATTTTTTTTCTACAAATAGTTCTAATTTTTAAAGTGAAATTTTCAAACCATAGTTTGGTCTATTGGCATATTTCAGCTAAGAGTTATTTTTTCTTCTATATTTAGTTGTTTGGTTTTTTCTTTTCTGGTCCCAGTGTGAATAGAGATTCATGTTGGTCTTTTAAATAATGAGATTTGGACTGCAAAACATGGGAAAATAAATTGGATTTATAATTAGTGTACATATATACATATATAAATACACACACACACATATATTATATTTGGTATCAAGCAGAGAGACATGACCAAACAAATCCAGAGATTGTAAAAGATTGGGAAAAACCCCCACAACAACATTAGCAGAGAGATTACATTAGCGTAAGGGAGAGAACTTGATAAATAATGGTCAAAAAAGCAGAATTGGATTTTATTGATAGCACATACAAATATTTGTTCATGTCTCCAGGGCTTTGAGTACAGAACTTCAAAGCAGCCAAGCTGACAGTAACTGATAGTGGGGAAGGCAGGTAAGCTGAGGGGTAAAAAGGTGGAAACAAGTAGGGAACTACTGGTGTTTTAGCTGACAAAAACCCAGGGATGTTTGTGTGATCTTCTCAAAACAGTGTCCCTGTGCAACACGTAGGGGATGCTTGTAGGAAGATGGGAGCATTGACAGCCAAGTCTATTAATAAACTCTTTTGTGGTCACTCATCCAGTACATGTGGGTTTTGGAAACTATTTGAAAGCATGCAGTCTGATACTGGTAAATTATCAAAGCAGAGTTGCTGTATGCAGTAAGACTCAAAAGCAAATCTTCAACCTGCAGGCTTCATTCCTCCTCTGGGGCAGAGCCTATGACAGGAGAAGCCTTTCAGGGACTGTGTGCACCTTTCTCTAGGGATGGTTTAACATTTTTTTTTCATCCTAAACTGCTGAACAAATAAAACTGTGTGTAGGAAAACCAACCTCCCAGATAAAGGCAATAAACCATGAAGAGAAACCCTATTCCTTCAAATTTATTGAGGATCAAATGTAGATATCTTTCTTTATGTCAGATAATGCCTTTCCATTCTCTCTGAGCAGTCATGATGGAATAAACGTTTCCAAATGGAAGTCACAGTGCCAGGCACGGCAACGCTGTCAGTAACCTGACTGAATCTGGCTCTCATGCATTTAAATATAACATGGTTTGGAAGCACATACTTGATTTAAAATACAAAAAATTTCTGTTGAGATAAATGGTGAGGTTAAACTAACCATCAATGATAGAAAAGATTCCACAGATTTTTGCATTTCCCTCCTTTTTGCATTTCACATTATTCACTGTTTTCCACGTTTCTTTTCCATTTTTAAGTGTATGCGTATGAATGTACAATGAATTGCTGTGTAGTGTTTTGTTGTATGTATATTTTAAGAACTTAAAAAATAGATATGCTACCATATCCTGCTGCATTTTCTGAGCTGTCTCTAACACTTCTGGGAATTCATCTTGCATTTCTGTAAAAGAGATTTACTGTTCCCACCAGGACCTCTGAGGAAGAGAGCGATCCCATTTTAAAGCAGGTTCTTCACGCAGTGAATAAAGCCCTAAGGAATTGCAGAGCCAATAAAAGGCTCTCCTACTTCCCCTTTGCAATGCCAGGCAGTGATATTTTATTTGGTGTCACATCCAAGGCAAAATTATGCTGCAACAGTGTATTATAATAAAATAATTGAGTTTATCAAATCTGTTTTGTAAATGCAATTTTCCCCCAGTCTCCTCATTTGTTTTTCTCTCCTGTACATAGAAATTGAAGTACAGCAATATTAGAACATAAACTGTTATTGTTTGGTGGGCATCAAGAAAACTAACATGCAGCAAAGATTAAAGTAGCCTGACAGCTTTGCTCGTGCTCTCTGGTTATGCTATACATACTGGCATTGAAGATTCAATAAATTGAGAACAGCCATTAAAGATCCATTGGTATGCATCAGTAGGGGTGCCTTGGTGCCACCTTTGGGGAGTTACACCAACTCCTCCTGTGTCGCAGAAGAAGACACAGGGGCTGAGGCAGGCAGGAACGTCCCGTCCCTCGTTGCAGCCTTGCTAGCTGAATTCCCCCTATAGTTCCCAAAACGTTCGTAGCCGGACGTTTTCTCTCCTCTCTGGTTTTGTAGTGCTCCCCAGTGCTGTTCAATAGCTGCGAGGTTTCACGTTAGAGATGGTTAATGTGAATGGATTTTAATAAGGTGAAGTGATTAATACCTACGTATGTTTCCATCTGCTGTTGCTGAAAGTATTTTGTGTTTCAGTGGATTAAAATATGTTATACTTGCAAACTGGGAAGTTATGTGGGCCTTAGTAATAGGGTGATCTGGCAGTAAAAAAAGGAGAAGAGGTGTGTATGCTGGTCGAATGCCGTTAGGGGATGGGGAGACCTGGAGCTTCCTGGGGCATGTGGGGATGTCGGTGAAACAGGGATTTCAGAAAAGCCAAAATGGCAGGCCAGGCTGTGAGTCCCAGAGCCACATCCACCCGTGGGGAGCTGGGCCACAGCTCAGCCAGGCTTTCGGTACGGTGAAGGTGACTCAGAAAAGACCCAAAAGAAAGACTGGAAAATATTAAAGGGAGAGATTTGATGAATTCGATCTGTTCAGTTTAATTTTTGCCTAGACCACAACTGTGGAAATTCGTAGTCTAAATGTAGGAGATGTGTCCTGGTTTCGGCTAGGACAGAGTTAATTTTCTTCCTAGTAGCTGGTATAGTGCTGTGTTTTGGATTTAGTAGGAAAATAATGTTGATAACATGCTGATGTTTTTAGTTGTAGCTAAGTAGTGTTTATACTAAGTCAAGGATTTTTCAGCTTCTCATGGCCAGCCAGCAAGAAGGCTGGAGGGGCACAAGAAGCTGGGAGGGGACACCGCCAGGACAGCTGGCCCAAACTGGCCAAAGAGCTATTCCATACCATATGACATCATGCCCAGTATATAAACTGGGGGAGCTGGCTGGGAGGGGCGGATCGCGGCTCGGGAAGTAACTGGGCATCGGTCAATGAGTGGTGAGCAATTGCATTGTGCACCACTTGCTTTGTATAGTTTAATTCTTTTAGTATTACTATTGTCATATTATTATTATCATTATCATTGTTTTTCATTCCTTTCTGTCCTATTAAACTGTCTTTATCTCAACTCACGAGTTGTTTTTTTTCCTGATTCTCTCCCCCATCCCAGGGGTGGGGGGGGAGTGACCGAGCGGCTGTGTGGTGCTTAGCTGCCGGCTGGGGTTAAACCACGACAAGATGTTACTAAAATTCTGTGGGAGCTTGCAATAGCATTGAAAGGGGAAAAAAAAGGAAGAAGATTTTTTCTCAATTCGCTATTGTACCTGATATATGCTGGAAGGGAGAAGCCATAGAAAGAAAAGATGATAACCTGCCTAGGGGCTATCTGTAAGTAGAGGCCTAGACAGCAGGAAATAAATGGTGGGGAAATCTTTGGTCTAGCAAGGGTGGACAAGATCCAAGAGCAGGTGAATGAAGGTAAATGCAAACTAGATCTTGGACACATCTTTTGAACAGTGAAAACAATCAGATACTGATACAGTTTATGGCAGTTGTAGATTACTATCACTGGAAATTTAAAAGTCAAGACTGGATTTTTTTTCCTTCAAAATTAAAACCTTTATGTATGTAATATTGTATTTTTATACAGTATTATCCACTTGGTACAGATACATCTATTCAGCTTTTGCTGAATCCTTTGTATTTCCTTTTAGGAATCTTGTATACTTCAAAAATGAGTCACTTTTTCTAATTACTTGTAATTAATACTTCTGGTAAATGAAGTATTTTTTGTTTCTTTGGTTGCTTCTTTTTCCAGAAATGTTTAGGAGAGATGTAATGCATTCATTAGCAAGAAGTTAACATTCATTTAACGTAATTACCATCCTTTTTCCTAAGTGGAAAGATTCCCTTTTCAGACCAGAAAGCCGTGCTTTGATGAGCAGATCACAACATGGGGAAACTGACTGGTGAGGCAAGAGAAGGGTGCTGAGAATTGCCTGAGGAGCTGAGAATTGCCTGAGGAGGGGGACGCCAGAGCTTAGCATCAACCAGGGAGAAAACGGGGAGGGGGCAACACTATATGCAAATACTTCCTTCTCTTAAACATTAGAATGTCAAAGGCGTATTCATCCAGTAAAATCATTACCTTTCACCAAGAGCAAAAGGAAAATTCATAGTTTTGCTCACTGAACTATTGCTGCATTCCACACAAAGAGCTATTGTTGCTCCCCAAAAGGAGAGGGCTTTATGGCTGCGTAGGATTCACATCGTGCAGGGAGTGTTTCGGTTTCATTTGCTAATTCTCACAAGTTGCCAACTGGTGATTTCCTCAAAAGTCTATTCACTTTTTCTAAGGTGGACTAGAGCATCCATCTGAAAAGCTAAACAAAGTCAGAAAGCCTAGGCACCATTCAAATCACACTTCAAAAGTCCAACTGGGTTATAGACTTTGTACATGCAGGTGGGTTTCACTCACTGCTGCTGATAATTCATCGAGGACATGGTTAATCAATTGTCTTTTCCACTATGTCTGCCAAGTCACTTCATGTTTGCTTTTAGAGATAGACCCAATGTCAAGAGGATAAAGAAAGGCAGGAATGCGTTGCTTGTCTTTAGAAAATGTGGGTCGTGGCCCCTTTCACGATGATGTTCATGAAGTGGAGGATAAAGTTCCTGAATTGAAAAAGGGATTGGAGCAGATAACCCGACAGGACAGGGATATGCTCATTCAGGCTTCATCCTCCCCTAGTGCTGGAGATTTTTACCGAAAGTGATGAGGCACGGATGATTGAGTTGAGTCCCCATTTCATCACATTCATTTTAATACCCTTTCATAATGTTTTTGCCTTCATTTTCAACACCCTTTCCTAGGATAAATAAAGATTTACGTTTGTTAAAGTTGCCCTGCAAGCGTATCTCTTTTCGTTATCTTTGTTCAGCTCAGGGCTGACTGAAGAAGCATGCTTCTTACAAATGGAGGACAAAATATAGCAGGAAGTAATGGCTGAGGAAGGCCTATCAACCCAGGCTGCAGTGACAAATTCTTTGTATGTATATGTAGCCTTTCAAAAAGCTGACAGTGTTAGGAGGGGAAATTTGCTTCCTGGGACTGCTGAAATCAGGAATAGAAATAATTCTAATTACATTCTAAATGATAGCATTATAAGACTTGCATGGGCGCCCTTTGGTTCATTTCCTTGCTATTTTTTTCACCATTTACTGCTAGCCTTGTATACCCTTGTAGCAGGCACAGTTCTTAAAAAAAAAAAAAAAAAAGGGAATAAAGAAGCTTTTTTCTTTTCTCTTTCCATCAGCTAAACTTCCCATAGAAGCTGAACAACATCCTCTTTATCAAGATTATGGGTTTCCACATCTTGGCATACTATTTCTTTCCTTTAGTGCATGCCAGCAAGCTGAACTAAGAGCGATGAAAGTAGAGAATAAGGCATGTATAGGGCCATACTTATTCACTTACATCAAGAGCCTTTATTTGCATGAGTAAGGCAAGTGGGATATAAATTGTGTTTCGAACTATGAACAACGCATACCTGTGTTTCAAAAGATGACGCATCTGTAACATTGTGCCTTGCAGTTGAAGAAATTGATATTATTCATAGAAATTTGAATGAAAGAAAACAGCTGTCAGTCTTTTGAGCCATTTTAGAACAAACATGGAGCCCAGCCCTGCTTCTTACCCATAGTGCAGCCTTGACTTGCATTGACTGGGGAATGTAGTGCTTTGACCTAGCTGTTGTGGAAATATGGACTAATAGGCCTTTGCATTATTCATGCTAAATACGTACCGCTGAATCATGAGAAGGCTTTTATGGAAAAAGCCACTGAGAAACCAAGCACTTTCTGCTAACAGCCTGAGTGGTTTTTAATTCTCATTGGCTTATATAGGAGGGTATGGCAAGCAGCGTCCCGTGACATCAGGCAATGTATTTAGTTCTAGTACATTGAATCACTCAAGCTTCAACATGAAAAGCAGCAGTCGGACAAGTTGTGGCTTGTCAGGTTTGGACTGGACATTAGGCAACACTTCTTTGCCAGGAGGGTACTGTAGTACAGGAACAGGTTATCCAGAGAAGTTATGGGATCTCCATCCACGGAGGTTTTTAAGTCTAGGATAAGTAAAGCCAAGGCTGATCTGATCTGCTGGTGGTGATAGTACTGTTGTGAGCTGGAGGTTGGACTAGACCTCCAGAGATCCCTTTGAATCAACATTTCTATGATTCTGTGGCTTTCTCAGTAAAAATTTATAAACTATGCTCTCGTTTTCACTACACACTCTTTCTCAAAGATCAAAGTATAAGCCATTATTTTTACAGGAAAAGTAAACCAGAATCAACACACATTTTTGTTTGATAAAGTGCCAGCCCTTTTAATAGTGGAGGTAAGGTTTATTCCCTTGGATCACTAAAGAACAATACAACTGTTATTTCAGTGAAGCAATAGGGAGAATTATTTTAATTTTAATCCAGCTGTTGTTACAATGAAATTCAAAGGGCAATATAGGCCATAATAAGGAGCTAAAAACCTGTTGTTCAATAGTCAGTATTGATTTCTCTTATTGATTTCAGGGAAACTAAGATTTCATTCTATGGCATGAAGAGCCTCACAAAGACTTAACAGCAATTAATTTCCTTTTAAGTCCTCCTCTGATGGCTCAAACAGTATTTTTAAATTAATTATGCTGGTCCTTTGTGCAAAGATGTTTTTTTTCATTGGTAATAGATTTAAAGAAGCATAGACTTCTTGCATGTTCAGGTGCAAAACCTCTGGTTTGCCAAAAGAAAATGAGTCTTTTATTACCAGGACAGATCAATTAGGCTTATGTAACTCTAATAAGCTTTCTCACAGTTATAACGTTCTTTACCTGCTGTGGGGAATTATTAAAAAAGTGTTACTCTTCCCTATCTTGAAAAACTTCAAAATCTGAGCTATAGAAGCACAGTCCCCGCTGATCAGCATAGCAAAGTATTCATCCCTATGCAAATTGTGTTTTGGAAAACAATATTCAGTCCATATAGTGAAAGATCAGGACAGATGGATAACAGTGAAACTAAATTTGATTTGAACTACAGTGAAGTTTTCTAGGCGTTGAAAGTTTCCTGATATCTAATGGAGCTGAGAAATGCCACCGGTCTCAGTATTACTTGCATTTGAATGGATTTCTCTGAGTGCAAACATTCTCTCAATATTTCTCTGGTCTTCTTTGGGTACCTCTTTTTAGTTTTTCTGCAAAGCGTTTCATAGCATTTCTTAAAAGAACACCCAAAATATTCTACCTTCCAGTCAATTGTGCTTTCATGACTACATTAAAAAATCAACAAAAAGACTTAAAATGTATAACCAATGAAAGAAAAGGAAAGCAGATGGGAATTTATGTGCAGCAAAAGCTGAGGACTGTAGAAAGGATGTGAGGGGAGGAGAGGCAGGAAGCAGGAGGAAAACTGATTTTGCTTTGCTTGGGGGTTAGGGATCGTGGTGTCCTGCAGGGAAGGGGGGAGTTGTTTGTTCATTTTGTTTCAAGAGAGAAATCAGAAAAGTAGAAGGATTCTGAGAAAAATCCAGGTGGTGTATTGTATGGCAACGATGAAATACTTTCTGTTCCAGCAGTAATTAAGGAAGATATAAAACCGAAGCTGGATGCTTGTAAATGAGCAAGCTAATGCAATCTGCATCCAGAGGAGCGCTCTGTGCTCCTAATGCTGGTTTGCAGTGGGGAGATTCCAGAGAAGAGGAAATAAGCTAGTGTGGTACTGATCTATTAAAGGCCGAACAGGTGATCCAAATATTCATTGTCCTGTCATCTTGCCATTGATCTGCAATTGCAGCAGACCTGGGATCTGATTAATCAAATATTAAGGAAAGGTTAAAATAATTAGTTCTAATCAATGTGGGTTTATGGTGAATACCTTTTGTCAAAATAGCTTTGTGCCTTTTTTGAGGCGGTTGCTAGTTCAGGGACAGTCTTGAAGTTGTGTATTTCAACTGTTCTCAGTCTTTTCAACTTGGTATTACACAACTTTTTGATTACGAAAGTAGAATGATCCAAAATTGACACCGTACACACATTAAATGGTTTTAAAACTGGTTTGGTGACAGTTTCTAAACCTAAATGTGTTTCTTGAACAAACAGGATGATGAATTGCACGCTATTTTACATTATTATCAGTGGATGTGGAAGAAATGAGAAAATCATTCCACATAAAATTTGCAGATGATGCAAAGTTAAAGGGGATGATAATAGTTAACAAGTTGCTGTACTGAGTGGTCTGCCCTGATTGCTGTGGACAAAATGCAAGAAAGCAGTAGGAGTTTGTGTGAGGCCAAGTAAAAGAACTATATATAGGAATAAATACTGTGGGCCATGCTGATAGGATCATTGGCTTTATCCTAGGAAGCAGTAACAGAAAGAGTTGAGGCATTGCGTGTGGAATTAGCAGGGTATGACCTCCTACTATAAGTGTGTGCTGCAAAAGGGATAATGAGATTTTTTTATATGTGAACAAGGGAATATTGAGGAGGGAGACTACATTAGCACACTTCTTGGTTATGGTGTGACTGGTTTTGGGACACTGTGTCCCATTCTGTTGTTCAAGATTGAAGAATGGTGATAAACTAGAGAAGTTTAAGAGAAGAGCCACAAGAGTGCTAAAAGGAAGAATGCTTTATAGTGAAAGGCTGAAGAAACTCAGCCTGTTTAATTAAACAAAAATAAGACTAGAGGGTGACTTGGTAGAGTTTTGTATATGTTAAGCAGAAATTGGTAATAGAGCATCAGGAAGCAGTAGTAGAGTGAAAGCTGATGCTAGACAAATTCCTCCTAGAAATAACAGACACAGATTTTTAATAGTTAGGTAATTAATCTCTCAAGCAACTTGTCAAGTCTCTCCATTGTTGGACATTTTTAGGACAATATTGGATGCCTTCATAAAATATGTACTCTGACTCAAACAGGAATTAATTGAGAGGTCTCACAGCCTGTGTTGCTGGAGGTCAAACTAAATAGTCATGTGGATCCCTGCTGACATTTTAGCTTATTATATCTATGTTCTTTTGTTGGAACTTACACACAGCTCCAACTAGTCAAATGCAAAAAAAAAAAAAAAAAAAAAGGTTAGAATAAGTACCTGCAGTAATTGTATTCATTTTAGTTTTCTTTTCATACATGTTAGCTGTAACTGTAACAGACAGCTTCACAGGAAAAACCTTTGTTTGCAAAAAAGTATTCTGTGGTAGCTTCCCAACCAGAGGCAGCTTAGCAAGGATGCCAGGTCGCGCCGGGCACAATTGGTTACCCGGTCAGCCACCTGCTGGTCCCTCACAAAGCTATTCTGAGAAACTGATTTTCCTTCAATGTATTTTGAGCTATATTTCCAATTTTTCAGCTAAACTTGAAGTTTATAGCTAGATTTTTTCTTTTTCCTGTTTTAACTTCTTTTCGTATAATAGATAGCTGACGAAAACCATAATATGACCTGGTGGTAGAAAGTTGAAACTACAAAAATTCAACCTAGAAATAAGGTTCAAATAAGCATTTCTTCAAACAACTTAATTAGGAATTTGATGGGTTCCCATGCCCTGAAGTCAAAAAAAACTGGATGTCTTTCTGAAAGAGGCTTTGTGCAAGAAGTGCTGATTTCGATCCTGGAGTTGCTCTGTAGAGTGTTTTGCTGTGTTATACCCAGGGTTAGATTGTATGAATAGATTGTTTCCATTTTATTTTTAATATCATGGCATGAAAAGTATCAAGCTGTGTATTTTTCTAAATACCCTGTACTGCTCGGGTTAGCTGTTTGATGTGAAGCTGCCTGAATGCTAGAATTGGGATCAAAAGAATTTTGTTGGAAAAAATGAAGGAATTCAAACAGGCAAATACTAGACTTATTAAGGAAGCGACAGATGGGAATTTTGAAAAAATAATTTAAGAATAATTTGGAGGTTGCATTCTGTCTTGTCTACATCTATGCTGTGATGGTTTACTCTTCTCAAAAGTGATCTTAGGATTAAATATTACATTGAACGTTGAAAGTTCTGAGATAGTAAGTGCAGGAGGAGAGTTTGAGAGGACTCACTAGCAGGTAATCAGTGAAAACCTACTGAGATATGAAAATATGGAAATGTTACTTCTTGGTACTAAATGTGGAGTTAACTGATGTACGAAGAAGTTTCTTCTCTGGGAGTTTCTTCTCAAATTGTGAACCTTGTGTAATTTGGGTATGAAATTAAGCCTGATGTTTGTTTGCTTGATCATGAAACAAAAAAGCACTTACCCTGGCAATCTGCGTTGCCATTTTCTCCAGGGAATTCTCAATGACAAGAAAAATGTTTGGCTGCTGAGGCTTTCAAGCGTGACTCAGATTTCACTTTAAAGAATCTGGTTTTCTCTGTGTCATTTTTCAACTGATGAAGTAAGAAATAGAGACATAGCAACAGGTTCACCTCTAGTGAGACTGCACATGCCATCATTGAATTTTGTCAATGCAAATTGCGAGTTACATTCTGACCGCAGTACCTGTCTATTTCTAAAAAAAAATTACCTATAAAACCCCATGTGTATAGATCACAATTGTAACTGTCATAATTATATCATAGAATAGAATCATAGAATAGTTTGGGTCAGAAGGGATCTTTAAAGGTGATCTAGTGCCATCCCCCTGCAATGAGCAGGGACATCTTCAACTAGATCAGGTTGCTCAGAGCCCCATCCGACCTGCCCTTGAATGTTTCCAGGGATGGGGCATCTACCACCTCTCTGGGCAACCTGTTCCAGTGTTTCACCACCCTCATCGTAAAAAATTTCTTCCTTATATCTAGTTTAAATCTACCCTCTTTTAGTTTAAAACCATTACCCCTTGTCCTGTCGCAACAGGCCAATTGTCTGCAGAACAAGTTCACCAAGGTAGAGGTTTGCTTCTAAAACACACATTCTGAATTGCATTCAATTCCTGTCCTGAAATGCCAGGAGGAAGATGGAAGAGATGAAAAGAATAGACAAAATAGGAGGCTTGAGCTGAACAGACATCATTTTTGAACGCCTGATGAGTTTCATCCAGTTTCTTCAGAACTGTTTCTTCAGTCAGGAGCAGGAGAGAATGGGATTGTGAGACTCAGCCTAAGCTGTGTCAGTGAAACCTTAAAAGAAGGAAAGCACAAAGCTTCAGGAAACTGGAAATCAATATAACTGGGCAATGAAAGCATTTTTGTTACAAAGAACCAAAAGCCGTCACACAACAAACAGTTCACTGAAAATGGAAACAAGGAAAGTTTAAGGCTTTAGCTTTTCCAAGAAAACTGTGAAAAGTAAACCACAGTTACAAAGAGACAATATAATACACTTTTCTTTGAGGGATGAGAAGGTCTTGCCCACAAGGAGTTAGGAGGGGTGGAACCACCAGCACTAGTGGGCACCTTCCACTGGGTTTTCTTGTGGAAACTCTATTTTTGTGTCACCTCTCAGTTCCTATTCTGCTTCCTACATAAAGGAAGGCTTCCTGATAGGTGCTGATTTAATATATAAGCGAGTCCTTTCTCTGAGATTTTATGACCTGAACAGACACAACAGTCATTACTGGAGAGTAAATTGAGGCAGGGAGAGCTGAAGATATCCGTGGTAGGTCTGTGGTAGAACTGGGAATAGACCTTGATGAAAAAATCCCACAGTTAAAGACCTCTGCCTGCTTTTCCTGATCCCCACTGCAAGGGTAAGATCTTTGGACCAAGGACCATAATTTCCATCCCACAAGCCAGGCTGGACTACTGGAGTGGTTCTTCTGTCTGGCCTTGCAAAAATAATCAGACACAGTAGAAAGCCTAACAGATGCTTGCCAGAGGGTCAGAAGATGCAGGGTTGCTTTTTTTTTTAACTGCTTGACACTGCTATGACACAAGCACAGCAGGCAACATGGCCTCAGCATGGTTGCTGCTCCCCCTTCCAAGTTCCCAGTGTTGGGCACAGGCAGAGGGAGGGCAGAAGTGTCTCAAGGTGAAACTTCTTTGCTCCTGTGGTTGTGTGAGGCTTGCTAGTGTTCCCCCACATCCATACGCAACAAGATCTCCTCCACCCCTGTGGTGGTTGACCTTGTCTGGCTGCCAGGTGCCCACCAAGCTGCTCTCTCCCTTCCCCTCTTCAGCAGGACAAGGGGAGAAAGTAAGATGAAAAATTCATGGGTGGAGATAAAGGTAGTTTATCCCAGCCAGACCCAGTATGACCCCCAAGGACCTTGTAGACAGGTTGTTCTCATCTTAGCAATTTCTTCCCCTTCTCACAACAGTACCAGTGACCAGCCATTCTCGCTTCCAGACACTCCTGAAATACAGCAGTGCACCCTCCCAACTGAGTAGTCCAAGAGTGCCCTAAACATTCATTAGACTAACCCAAAGATTAAGAAAGCAATTTAGCAAAGATTAAACAAGTGATTACTTTGATGTTTCTCATTGATTTGATCTCTCAGTTAGCAGCCCCTCAGCACCCCAAGCAGTCCCATCTCCATGTTTGGGCATTAATTGCTTTGAGCAGGTTATGCAGACAAATTTGTAGGTTTATTATTGTGTAAATCTCATGATCTTCATTTGCTCAGAATGTCATATGTACAGAGCTGTAAAAACATTGACCTTTGAGCAAGGTTTGTGTTGAAATGAATGTTACTATTGTTATTATTTCTTCCTTCTCAAAGTCTTGTTTGAAGAAAGAAATGAAGTTTAGACTCCCGTAAGTAGTTTGTTCCACAGTGTAAATCGGATTTTTAATTCTGATCTCTGACTATGAAAAAGCATTGTCTGTTCTGCCACAAATGCTCTTTCTTGAACTGAAATACGCTTCTTGAAGGAGTGGTTTCTGAAGCCACAGCTCTTGAACTATTTTAAACTAGAAGAGGATAAATTGATGATATGATGAGTCTTCCTAATCTCTAATTTCCATAGTTTGATGAATTTCAGTATAGCATGTTTCATTAATATTATATAAGAAAATGATTTGCAGGCAAATTAAGTGGTTGACACAGGTACTAAATAATAAAAGCATATAAATTAAATTCAAGCACACAATTAATTACAAGATTAATCTCTCTCATCTGGTCCCATGATATCTCTCAAGTATGCCTGCATATACATAATCATATCAGTTGAGCATGAAAATATTTATATGTACACCTTAATATGATACTGATGATATTCTGTACCTCACATAGTTGTACAGTACACACAGGTGAAGTGTGATACTTCCCAACAGCGTAAACGGAAAACTAGCAAAAAATAGTATCTGGTTCTCAGATTGCTCTTCTGTTTGAAGGGCCATATACTACCTACCTTTGCCTAGTAAGATGCATGCCGTAAGGAAGCTGTAACAGCAATGTGGCATGATTTGATGACCATTGATATCAAAACTTTCTCATTGACTGCCACTGTTTAGTTCAGATAATTTCCCCTGTGAAGCCCTCTGATGTCTGTCCACGCACCTGGCCTAGTGATCAGATTTAGGGAGCAATAGGAAAATAATCACAATGAAAAAAAATCCTCGTCATTGATTTCATGTAAAGCTGAACATTTGAAGGGCCATTGTCATGCCAAATTTGGTGTTTGTGGGAAAAGATGTTTTTGCAGCTGCAAACAGTCTTCTATGATGTCGTTTCCATCTGTCTTCCCAGGAAAATAAATCTTCTTTATAAAGAATCTGAAAAAGCAGAATGACGTCCTGTTGGGTAAATCATATTCATTATATTTCACAAGTCTCAACAACTTTTCAGTCTTGTTCTGAATTTCCCTGCTCGTGCTTGGGCAGGCCACCGGGATGTTTTGACCCGCGGCCAAATTTCTGTGTAGGGAACTGAGGGATGAGTGCAGTGGCCTTAGGAAAGCACGCTCCCAAGTCACAGTGAGTCCTGTCTCGGCCTCAGGTCACCGGCCGTGGGAGCTCCCAGATCAGCTTCACCTGCTTAACTCAGATCCGTGTATTCAAACTGGGCTTTATAAACAAAAGCATTTGACTTATACAGAGTAATTTAATTACAATTGAGTTAAATTTTAGTCTAATCCGTAAGTAAACTAAGGAAGGAAAGGAAAAGCTAATTTATTTTTTTACATCTACAAAGTATTTAGGTGCTTTACAGCCCCATATGGCCCTTGTCAGATAATGCCTTCCACACATAAATTAACCAGTGCATGTTGCTCAAAAGCAATGTGTAAGGTACCTACAATTGTGTCGCAGTATGGTGTGCATGAATATAATCCCTTAACCCAGCGCGTGTGCTGTATATGATGGGTATGTCATTTGATTCATTCATGCGGCTTACGGGAGAATTTCTGCCTTTTCTCCGTTTCTCTTATTTCTTACTAGAAAAAAAAAATCAATGGGAAATGAAATGCATATTGTTACAGTGAAATCCTATTTAATGGCTAACTTCAGTTCCGAAAGGCAAAGAAACATAGAGCTAAGGCTGGGATTTCATCCTTCGGTTGTAACTACAGTCTTAGATGCCTTTCAGAGGGGTGATTTTGGGAGAGCAAATGCTATTGAATAACACAGAAATTCTTCCTCTTCTTTTTAATGCTAACGGTGGGTTTATGCATGTATTTTTGTAACAGTAGCTGTGTAAAGCTTTAGAATGGAGCGTCTAAATGTCATGCATGTACAGAAAATGATTTAATCCCTGATTCTTCCTCACACTTTTCATTTCAGCTGTCAGACTGACCCTGTGCTCTCTTCGCTCCAAGCACAGATCTAAATGGTGCTGGGAGGGGAAATAAAATAAACTTGCCAGCTGAAGGTTGTGACCACGCTTGTATGTGGCTGGGAGGCGAAAGATCCTCTGCTGAAGAAAAGCAGTTGGTCTGTGAGGAAGCCTCCCTGCGCCCCAGCGGACTCTTTATTCCATTTTTGAGAAGCCATCATTTTGGAGAGATGCCTGAGCTGGAATGGCATCCTCGATGGCTGCCTTCACAGGAGACGGGCTTCTTCAGAGGGCAGTTTCAGCTTGTGCAGGCTGCTCTCTGATCCGCGCGCGTGAGGATGAACCAGTATGAGTGCCGCCGCTGAAGCGCTACATGTAGAGCAACCCAGGGGATAATACAGGAGTGCCATTTCCCAGTGCCGGGGATGGGGAGGTTGGCACACCTGAAGGATAAGGGGAAGAACAGAGCTATGCCTCCTCTGTACCTGCCACCATCAGGAGAGTTGTGTGGTGCTGATTAACTTCCCAGCATAAACTGGGAAAGCTTCATGAGGCTGATCTCATTTACTGCAGCTGGACATCGATTCTGATCCATGTTCTCCTGGTTCAGGAGTGCATTTTGGCCTGCCATCGCCCTGTGTGTGGGAAGGAGATGGCGTATCGGCCACACACGCTGCGGAGACCCTCAGTGGCCTGGTTACAGCCCGCTCATCGCCGGTTCAGTGCTGGGAAGGCAAAAATATAACCAAATCCCACTAAGAATATCTATTGTACATGATTGAGTTTTCTTTTCTTTTCTTGCATATCCAAAATACAGATGCTAATATTGTGAAGAAATTGCAGTAAAGCAACCTGGGAGGCAGGGAGCGTAGGCAAATGAATGGTCTGTCAGAATGTCAGACCGGTTTATCCCCTGCAAGAGGACCTTACAGCTCCCCTTTCTTCACAGGTTTCATTTTGCTTTGAGTCATCATTCTCATCTTTTAGGTCATTGGTGGCTTTGGTCGTACATTTGGCACCACAGCAGGATCCTGTAGGCCAGGAATTTCTCAGTCCTGACCCTCTAAAAATCCGCAGCTGACACCTTCCCAGATTACTCACGTTTGTTTTTTATTTCAAACACCTTGCAATTTTAAACTCTAAGAAAACCAGCAAAAATGAGATCAGTGCCCTTATGTTTTTTCAGCTGAGCCTGTTCCATCACTGTGTGTCAGGTCTGTAGTAAATTTACAGTGTTGACAGAGGCAGTCATGCTGTTTCACCGAATTGAAAGGAAGAGAGGAAGGGGGAGATTTATCTTGGAGCCTAAGGGTAAAGCAGTTAGCCAGAACCATTGCACTCATACCTAAAAATGAAAAACTTTGTGTTGCAGATAGCTGGACTTCTCATTTAGCAGGAGGTGAATTCTCTCCAGTTGTAATTTCCGCTCAAAATATCTTTTTTCTTTTTGAATTATATGGAATAGAAATGTAAATGCAGATGCAGAAGTTTGGACCTCCCATGTAGTTTTGGCTGAGTAATGGCCATCACTGCTGTGTAGTGGGCAAACAGCAAAGGCAAAAGCAAGGAGAGGGAGAAGTACCTGCACTCCATGTCCCTTTGAGGAGGCTGGCTTTGTAGTGGCCCCTTTCACCGAGTGCTTCCTTTCCTGCAGACCTGTGGTATCGCAGAAGTAGAAAGGCAGAGAGGACCTGTGAAAGCAACTATGGGTTATCACTGCATCAGTTCTGGGCACCCAACTTGAAACGCCTTAGAGGGACCTTGTTTTTAGAAAGGACCAGTAGCAGACTTAGAACAAAACTCAACACCTTTCAAGTCCTTTAAGCAGGGCACTCAAAATCAGTCCAGACTCAAAATCACCAGGAAGGGTGTAGCCTACTGAAATCCCTCATTGCTGCAGCCCTGGGGTAGTTACCTACCTAAACCAGGAATTCACTGTGCAGCTGTGCCTCTGAAGTTCCTCTGGAGCTGGAGCACAAACTTTCTTCCAGAAGGTGGTACCCAGCTCTGTGGAACAGCCGAACCCTTAAATTGTTTGTCTAAGTGGCTTCAGTGGTCTCCTTCTGAGGAGCTGAACTCTCATATTTTGCCTCCTGTGGTGTATTAACCACCAGCTTAGAGGCAGATCTGATGGGGGTGTTTTCTGTTCCTCCTTAATGACGTTGTGCCACCATGAAACTAAGTATGCAGGCTTCACAGGCAATAAGAGGGTAGAGAAAGACACTCATCCAAAAGGGGAAAATCCTGGCCTCCGTGCATTAAAAAACTGTTGGGAAAAAAAATGCATAAAATTTTAATGTCCTTGCATTTGTGATAATATCCATGAGCAAGCAACTTTGAGCATTACTCCTGCTTGAGGGGCTGCAGAACGAGGCACCAGCAATACTAACCCACACGTGGGAAACAGTGAAAGAAGGTCAGAGCCTTGAGGAGCTGAAGTCAGAGTGAGCCACAGGCACATGAGCATCTCTCCTTTGAAGTAGCTGGAGATTTGGGAAAGTGTGCAGCGGCTTAGTGCCATCCTTGGTGAAATGCTAATGTGGGTATCCTTTGTCTTTCTGTACCAGGGGTGTAATTAAGGGGCCAATATGCAGGGGCCAATTTAAGGACATTTTTCTCAAGGTTTCTTTTACATATTTTAAGTATGTAGACGATAGTTGAACCTACTGTAAAGAAGATTCAAATTTATCGGAATTGCACATGCCTACCTGGGGAGAAAACGTGGCCCACGTTTTCAGGGATTTTTCAGTTCTTCTGTGTTTCAATGTTATTGAAAATATCAATGATAATTTCCAGAAAAGTTGCAAAAAAAAAAAGTAATAGTTGTGTTCTGAAGCATTATTTATAGTTAGTTTTAGCCAAGCAAAAGATTTTGCAAAATTCAGGCAGATCAATTTGATTTTTAAATTAAACTTTTACATTAGATATTAAATGGTCTCTAGAATGAAGTCATTGTTATTTAATATCTGCATTTTGCAGATGTGCTGAAATAAAAAAAAAAAGAAAAAATTCTACATCTTGTAATAATTGAACTAGTAGTTTTAGTTCTCGAAAAGCCAGCCATGGTCTTCACAGATGCACCTTTGCACTTTCAATATTCCTATCTGTCTCTTTTTTAACCTCTAATTTTATTGTAGGAACAAATAAACTATAATTGCTTTAGGTGCCTAATTGTGGATGCACAGCCAGTACTCAGAAGTGCATACGCTTAGAGTTACGCCTTTTACAAGGACAGAAATTCAGGAACAACTTTTGCAATTTTCAGGAGCATCAGGAAAAATCTGAAATCATCCATCATACCATCATACTGACTCACATACATACCATTTTCTAGCAACTCTACCTAATTTTCCAAGCCCATGCTTCTTGTTTCTGACAACACTGAATTAAGTTACAGTAGCATCTATCACTTGAGGAATCTTGAGTCATTTAAACTTGTTTTCCATCAGAGCGTTCAATCAAGATTGGCTTATCAGTGGCAGGGGTATAGCAGGAGCTATAATGCTTCTCACCTCCTTCTTTATCAACTGTCTCTCAATAGCTGTAAGACTTAGTCCATAAACCCTCATCAGTTTAAACTGTATTAGCACTGTACAGTAATGGCAAGAGAGCAATCAGAAGTGATGTTGTACTTCTTAGGACACTAGTGAGCTATTTTTCTTGATGCTGGGAATCATCTAGGTCTATTACTGTAAGCTCTCAGCTCCTCTGAGAAAACTGGGAGCTAATGATGATCTTAACTGAACTGAAACTTTTAAAACTGTTTCTCGTATTATCTAAAGATATTCGTCACTGTAGTTATAATGTCCTGAGCCTCAGGCATAAAAACCACTGTAAGTGAGATGAACTAATGAAATTTGACAGAGAACTTTGTTTTCTCCACAAGACAGAGAGCTGTCAGTCCTTCCATGTCCCATTTTCTTTCAACAGCTGAAAGCTCAAACTGGTGCATTTGGAACAGAGTAAGAACAAATATCTATCTCATAAAAAGACATCTATTTGTGTGCTTTATTCTTGAATTATAAAAATAACGGTGATCAGCAGCCCAATGACTGCCATGTGGATTTCTAGCCTGAGAAATTACAGCTCACTCTTAATCCATACTTGAGTGCCTTATTCTATTTCTAAGACTGGAAATCTCACTTTTTGAATTAATTTCTGGAAAATTATGGAAGAAGAGTTACTTGTTTAAAAGTACGGTATTCCTCAATTAGTGTTTGTAACTGGTTTTGTAAACTCTCGTGTGGAAAGTTAATTCTGTCATTTATTATTCCAATCTAGATCAAATCTTTACATCTAGGAGTCTTTATTTCTCTAGTCATACTTGGGTAGACAGTGACAATTTATAAAAATTTATGGGCTGCAGCTAGCTTCAGTCAGTTTATTTGGTCAAAATAACCTGAAATACAATTCTTTTATCGCATGGTCATTTATAATTATATTTTTCATTCCATAAGAAAGATTGGAATATTTTCAGTCTATCCCGTGCTCCCTAGACCGGGAAGTTGCCAAGAACTGTATATGGAGAGACCTTCATTCTTAAAGAGAAAAAGCCTGTGGTGCTCCAAGTCCTGTGATTCGTAGCTGAAAAAGCACTAGGAAATTGCTGACTGGCAGGCAGCTGGCTGTTTCAAAACTTAGGCGTGTTTTTAGGATAAACTTGCTTTTTTTTCTTTGTTGGCTCACTGGTAGGATGAAGCTGTCTATCAACAAGTTGCACCAACACACCCCCCTGCCTGCAGTTTGCCTGTAATGATTTACCACTGGACTCCATCAACATAATAGCATGGAAATTTTGTCACCACACTTTCCTTTGCTATTTTTTAATGTATTTCTTATTAAAAAATTTTTAAAAAGTGCCTTCTTTGCACTTAGTGCAGCAGATTGTCTCAGCAGTATATTGCTAAATGTTAAATGCACGGATAAGTTTTATCTGTGTAAGAATAGTCTTAAAAAAATTCCAGTTCCTTTGTTATTAAATAATTGTAAAGCAAACATATTTATGAGCGTGTGTGTGTGTGTGTGAAGTTGGGGTAAAAGCTTATCATAAATGAAATCCATTTTCAAGAATTGCTGTAATTGGCAATATACAAGAGTTGGGAAATTCATTAGGTAAGATCTCATATTAAGAAACTGCTCCAGAGACTCCCAAGACTTGCTAAATATGATTCTGCTTTGTTTTCATTTGAAGCCAGCAATCTGTGCTGGTCCCTCAAGCTGTCACTTAAAAGCAGCAGAGCCTGAGTCAGCCACAGCTTTGAGGCAGATGTTCGTAGACCTTCAATTTTAGTGAGCTCCCCAAAAGGCTCTTAAATTCAAGCCCAGTTGTATTTGAATAGAAATTAGTACCTTAACGCTTTAAATGGAAAAAATTCAAAGCAACTAGGAAAGCCAAAAGGTGAAGGATAAGAAACACGCGCAGCTCTCCCCTTGCCCAGTGTGTCCTTCCAGTCCAGGCAGTGGCTGCCGGGGCTTCTCCAGCTCTTGGGAAGCACCAGCTGTGTTGCCAGGTCTGACTGTCCCTTCCCTGCTCTTCACGGCCATCCCTGGGAAGCTGCGTGAGCTGCAACCCTCAGCTTTGCGCGGTGACTCTCCTCTGCTTGCCCAGGCCTTGCTGTCCCCACAGCCTTCTCCCTGGGGCCCCTGAAGGAAAAAACAACCCCACTTCCCTTGGGGCCCATCCAAGTCAGTGACTTGTTACAGAGATGTCATGGGTAACTGGGAACATGCAGATACAGCCGATACCGTGCAATACAGAGCTTCGCTCCACTGAGGGAATATCTGTCAGGTTTGGTCTAGATCCGCAGTGCAAATAAGGAGGCGGTGGTGAGCTGGGGAGGTGGCAAGAGAGGGTGACCAAGAAGGCATGGAGCTCCCCTCCTCTCCCCAGCTTAAGGCACAAAGACTTTTAACCACAGTGAGAAGGAATTAATTTTGTACTTCTGGCCCACCTGGAAGGGCTCAAAGCCTTGGTTAAAAAAAAAAAAAAGTCTTTTTTAGCTTAGTTGGGATACAGAGCAGAAAACAGATGAGGAACTCTTGGGTAGTGTTTTACTCCTCTGCTGGCTTTTCTTCAAAAAATAGGCCTAGGGTGTCAAGGCCTGGAGCTTTTCAGACCAGCCTGCAGATTTGAGATGCGTGGAGTCCACAGTGCTGTCTTCTCGTAAGGAGACTAAAGTGTTCATGTTTGGAAAATAAAGAGCTAACCCTCTCAAGATACTGCAGAGAATCTTCATTTCTTTTGAGCATCAGTGGGAGCTTGAGGTACTCTGTAACTCACCGTGTAGAAAATTCATGCTTTGTGCCAAGATCCAGTACAAAGCCTATACGTTGTTTAAGTGCAACTGAAGATTTCAAAGTGACTAAGTAGGAATTAAGTGATGGATAGGCTTGGTTTGCATGGGTTTCACTCTGATTTGTAGGTTAATATTAGAGTTATTCATATTCTAATGCAGTATATGAGTTTAGCTGGGATTCAGGCTTTGGTATTTCACTGTTCAACGATGGCTTGATGCTTATATTCTGAAAATACTTTAGGTTGGTTTGTTCTTCCTTCCCGGAAATATTTAAAAAATCTTGTGTTTAAACCTTCAAGACCATTGTATTTTCTTGAGACATCATCTAGAATGATTGTGGAGAATGTACACTATGGGAGTAGTTGACTAATAGAATAAATGTGGTACATGTGCCAGTGGTGTTATTATCAGTGTATATGTGGGGGAACTTGGTTGCTCTTTAGTGCTATGAACATTTTATTATAGAATATTGTGACTACTTCTGTAAATTGCTCTAAAGCAGGGTGCAGCAGCTTTGATGCATTAATTGAAGATACTTGCTGCAATCCTTACCTTATTGAGAGAGGCAGAGAGGAGGGAAGGGTTGCATGTGCCAACTTGTAGAATTTCTCCCCTATGTAACAGACATGTCAGAATAATGGGAAAATAAGAAAAGATAAGTTTCCATGCAAAATTGGTGTAGGACCATGTTCTCTAGATGCAATCGATGTCAGAGCAATGCAGGACTAATAGGAGGCTTCATATGCTTAAGACCTATGAGAAAATCTGTAGCTGTAGCTTTCAATGAGAGCTCAATTGATTGTCTTGAAAAAAAGTTTTACCAAATCTTGTTAATTTATTCTTTCACAAGCTGCCTGTGTGTGTGTTCAGTGCAAACAGCAAAATACGCAAGTAATGTCCGTGTCCTCATTAAGCAGCCATTCAAATGCGGGGTGGTGTGGGAACTTAGGAACTCGGCTGCAGTGGAAGCAGCTACTCATGCAGTGGAACCATCAAGGGGTTGGTATTTGAGGTTTTGACATGTGTGCCATTCCTGCTTTTGCTACGGTAATGTGTGTCAACATTTCTGTAGGTGGGATAAGTGTTTAAGATAAGATTCTACATCCACCTTTAAGCATTTAAATAAATTTGGTTGGATCCTTAGAGGGGCGTAACTTCAGCTCACTTTGAGTCAAAGTAAAGTTTTTAAGACCTTGTTTTATTTTTCCTTGCGCTTTTATAGAAACACACTAAAATGCACTCAAGTGAAGAAGCTTGGCAGAATCACAGTGCTGTGACAGACATCATCAACTTTGCTATGGCATAGCAGTAATCAGTCTTTAAATGAAGTGTATCTGTTTTTTCTTTTTTTAAATACACGCTTGGAACATTTGGAGTGATAACTTTATATAGCAGTCATTACCATCACGGAGAAAGCATGGTCCTGCCTGCAGGCCTGCTCTAACAGTGCTATGGAGCAGCCTTTACAGATGTGTTACTCTAGTGAAATCTCAGCTCAGGAAACAGACTGCTAATCTCTCATCTGCTGGAGCCTGTGGCATGCTGAAGGATTAACACATCTCATGCTAGAGATTAAAAGTAGCGGTAGCCTCTGTTCTTTACCCTCTGAGGTACTCGTTAACTGATGCAGTGGGGACCTATCAGTGGAAAGAGGCCAAATAAAGTAGAAAAGAGAGGAGGGAAAGCAATTAAGTTAAAAGAAAACTGACGTGGAGAGTGCTTTAAAATAGGATTTAGTGTCAGAATAAAACAGGCCTGAATGTTTAAATCACTTGGCCACCCTCTGCACGTCACTGATTCTCCAGCATACAGCGGCTGTGATTGTGTGGCCACTTCTGAATGTTGCACTGCATTGATTTTGTGTTGTGAATGGTGGTTTAATGTTCTGGGGAGGACATGGAAATGAAAAGTCAAAGCTGAATGTTTTAACTTTATGAAAAATAATTACAGGAGAACCTGAGGATAGCTGTTTAGTACTTTATATCATACCAGTGTGTATGTGCTAGGAACCAAACACTAGCTTCAGAGTTCTTTAATATGAGAATGTCTGCCTTCAGAAGTTTATGGCATTATCATGGCTGATAAACAAGGACAAACTCAAGTGACAGAAATTTCCACATGCCTGGAGGAACAAGTAAAAATGATGCACAGCAGCTACCAGCTCAGGCATTTAAACAGAATTAAATGGCTCCCAATGCGAAGAAGAGGCTTTGTCTTCTGGCTCCACTTCTAAAGAGGCGATAAAGAAGTATTGTTTAATTTCTGTTAGGATATCATGAAAAACCCATGATAGATGCCTAGCAGTGTGACACCTGGAGGTTTAGGAGTAATTCTGACCTAGTTCTTACTTCAAAATACCCATCTGACTCAGTAAGAAGTGTTGGACAGATTAACTAGCAAGCGTGGCTACAGTGAAATGAATTTGATTGGTTCCAATGCAGGATTTTAATTCAAGCAAAAAAATTCAAGGAGCAGGCCTTAAATTGGTGGTTTACAGGAGAAGAATGTCTTCTATTTGCTCTGTATTAGTCAATGACTATCGATAAGATGAGAGGAAATGGCCATAAGTTGAGCCAGGGGAGGTTTAGATTGGATATTAGGAAAAATTTCTTCACCGAAAGGGTTATCAAGCATTGGAACAGGCTGCCCAGGGAAGTGGTTGAGTCACCATCCCTGGAGGTATTTAAAAGATGTGTAGATGTGGTGCTTAGGGACATGGTTTAGTGGTGGACTTGGCAGTGCTAGGTTAACAGTTGGACCTGATGATCTTAAAGGTCTTTTCCAACCTAAACGGTTTTATGATTCTATGCGTTCATGACATCAAAGTTCGAGACAAGCTGAAGATCTTCCCATGTTTTAACTTGGCTTGAGAACACGCTGTTGATCTTAGTGAGGGAAAATGGGATTTTTGAGGAATTGCTTTATTTTGATTTAAATAGAAGTACAGAAATAAATAGCACTCAACTAAAGAGACATTGGACTCTGAAAGGCAGAAAACCTCACTTTTATAAAGTTTTTTGTAGTGAGACTCTTTTTGGTGTTCTGTTTGAAGGCCCTCAAACCATACAGCTTTTCTTCAAGATATGAATGAATGTTGCTTCCTCAGTGAATGAATGTACTACTGAAGCCAGCATGATAGACCAAAGGCTTAGGGAAGAAATCATTCTTTGTGCCAGTCTTGAAGTGGTGGAGGGTATGAAGACCAACAGGGAAAGTGTTGCAGGTAGGAGCCATGTTGCATATTTCAACAGTATTATGATATTTAGGAAAGATACTAATGAGTCCTGGAGATGATAGCAGTGAGTTAGTTGCTTTTTGCTCTGTCTAAAGGAAGTAGTAGGTTTTCCACAGCCATTGAAAGCTTCTTTTCAATGTTTGCTTACTGCTTCTTCTTAAAAAAGAATGGATATGTCATTATTCTTATCCAGGTATTAAAGGCTCAGGAGCTAAGACTCTTGTATTATTAGATCATTACTGTCAGGAAAAATGAAATACAGATAATGCTATCAGGCGTTTTCTGTACAATTCAGGCATCTTACATTGGTTATTAGGGTTATCCAAACATTTATTATTCTTTGTTGCTGCTGACATTGTCACTAATTAAAACAAAGAATTCAAGATTTGTTTCTACTTTTCTGCTTGGAGAGAGACGAGTTGTTCTCTTCCATTCACCCAAGGCAAAAATCAGTATTTTATTGATCTTGTGCTTTGGTTTCTCTTATTTATTCATTTCACCTGTTTTCCATGATAGCGGTTAGTGTCTGTTGCAACCGACACCAATGAGAGAAGGGGAGCATACCGAATCATCTGTGCCGCTATGTGTCATTCATGTCTGTCGTGAACATATCTTTAGGTATGGCAGGACAGTTTAATGTGGGCATTAACAGTCTTAGGAATAACTATACTGTATAAAATGGATCATCTTTGCTTGAAGTCTGAGCACTTCATGGACGTTTGAATTAGTTCTGCTTAAACATCTAACTTATGCTACTCTTTGCACTGACGAGGTAAGACTAAAAGGAGAGATGTATCTTTCTATGTCATACATCATCTGTGAAATGTTTAACTAAGTTCTGACTGGAAGACGAACACAACAGCTTGATTTCAGAATGAGTTTTCTTACATAATTTAAAATACGAAATGTGTGCAAAAATCAGAGACAAGCAGTACGTATTCAATATCATTTATGCAGTCAGTCTTTTGAAAGCCGGTGGCATTGACAGTACTACTTGCACTGGTCTTCCACAAAGTAGTTTTCTGCATTTTTTACATTCTGTTGTTATCCAAAAGACAATTTTTACTTAACGGCTATTTCAGGCTACAGAGATTATACTCTGAGCCACATCCAACCTTTGTCTACAGACTTGGAGGTGTTTAGGTTCATAATCTTGATTCTTGCCCATGTCTGTTTTTACTGAACTCCTAATTACCATTTGTTTTCATTGACGACTTCAGTAATACAACCATGAATAAAATTTTTGACGTATTTTGTAATTGATAGAAGACACAGAAAGCTATTCTAAATGACTTCTGAGGAAGAAGACCATAAAATTTGAATTACCTTGAACTACCTTCTTGTTTGTATGTTTATGAAATGTAAAATATAGAAGCTGAGGACAGGCTCATATATATATGGCTGTAGACAGCTGCTTGAACTCTTTAGGAAAACTGCCACTTGTAGATGTGGTTGAATGACTTGCCAAAGAATCAACTATGAAAAAAATATGTCTGTTTTATAAATTGCAAAATGGCAATGACAGAATCAAAATGTACTCCAAAGAGGGCTATAGTTATCATATACAGCCTTGAAAAATTACCTGGTGTTTTTCATTTTTGTTGGTTGGACTTTTAATACAGAGGTCAGTACTGCCTGGTTAGGCCTGGTGACACACCTGAATATAGAGAGCTGAGATAAAAAAGTGATGCCTTTTATAAGACCTCATCAAACTTCCCACTGGTCTGAAAAAATGTAATTATCAGTGATGTCCAACAGGTAGCTGCCATATGGAGCAAGGAATATATTATTGGGAAAATCATTTCATGAGTGAGGATATATTTAGCTTTCTGTAAATCTAAGTAGGATCCAAGATGCTTCTTTCCAGAACAGATGCAGTCCCACAATGGATGTAATACAACATTTGCTCATGGGCATAGCTGAGATACAGAGAACAGCTAATAACCACCTGCATCCTGTGTAAAGCAGGCAACACATTTAGAAATACAGATTTGCAAACATTTAATTTACTAAGAAATAAAACTACAAAAACTGCAGTAGGCCAGAGGATAGCCCTGTGTGAAACTTCATTGCAGGAGAAGGACGTAGGAAACGCTACCCAACTAAATGAAGAACTGTAAACAAGTTTACAAGATTAATATGTGGATTTAAATTGCGGTCACTATTCAAATTTCCTATTCCACGTCAACAGCATAGCAGGTCACGGCAGGAACTGAGGATCCATAGTTTTGGCAGCATTCGCATCATAGTCTCAGATGTCATCTCCGTGGAGTATGTTTGTTTCCCATGGTTATGTTTCACAGTGAAGTGAGTAATGTGAAAGTGGAGGCAGCAGTTGTGGAGTCTTACTTGCCACTTATCCAGCAGTCTTCCGTCAAAACACAGGGTTTAGCACAATAAAGTTTGTTCTCTTACTATCTGTGTCAGGCTGTTTGTCAGCGAGGTATGTTAGCTGAACATAACTACCCAGCCTCCTGTGCTTTCCAGCGTCTGTTTGGTTGAATCACGCCATGACTGACACCGAGACACATTAGTGGGAGGATTGTTTATGAGAAAAAGGGAAACAAATTTGACACTTGAGTTTACCAGGAAAGTTGTTGCGGGAGCACAGATGCTCATCGCTGCCGAATACGCACAGCCGAGGTCAGGGAAATCTGTCAGGGAAAGCAAAGCAGCCTTGAGGGAGTTTTTTTTAACCATCTGGCAGAGGAGAACACACATGAAATATTGTTACAGCTGAGCAGAGTGCTGCCCTCCTTCCTCTACTCCCTTAGGATTGCCTAATCCCCTTTCCTTGTACCAGGCTCTAATGAGACATTGCAGGGCGTGCTCCTCTCCCGCCTTCCGCTCTCCTTCATGGGTTCCCCCAGGGACCTACAGCCCCTCTTTTCTGGGGGCTGGTGACAGCGACAGCAGCAGCCGGCAGGGCTTGGACTAGTTGTCCCCTTTGGATGTCCTTTCGCTCTCCCTTGCAGTCATTGTGCTTGCTCCTCTTCCAGGCCAACACTTTTGCATTTCATGCTTCTGCATGGGAAGGTGTAGCTGTGGAGCAGGCCTGGTCAGTATGAAAGTACTGACACATGGGGAACCTGGGAAACCTTTTAAGGGTAATTTAAAAATACATATATTCCTGTGCTGTGGGCATAGGAGATCCTGTGACAAAAACTGGAAAAGGAGGATTGTTTGGACTGAATTGGGCTGTGAGGTTAGATAATAAATTCTGCGAGAAAAGTAAAAGAGAGAAAGATAGCTGGAAGGGAAAGGGGCTTTCAGGTATAGCGGTTTCTTGAGTAAAGAGGAGAAGACTGTAGGAAGACGCAGAACATGCACAAAAGGAGCAACTATCGGAGACCTGTGGGGAGAGAGAATGGGGAATGTTGTAATAGGGGAATGCAGAGGAGACTGGAGGTCGAAGTCAAGAAAAACAGATTAAAGCAAGAAGCCAAACCAGAAAATACATTTTTAAGAACCAGAAGGAGACGGGAAGGGAAAAAGTGGAACCTCCCGCTCCTGCCAAACAGAAGAGGAAGTAAGCGGTGACAAAGGTGAAAGAAAAGATACATATATTTGCACGGTAGATGGAAAGAATAGTTTATATGATGAAATGGAAATGAAATGAGGGGAAGGAAGTTATACCATAAATTCATGTTGATGGTGAAACACGATAAAATCCTTTCTCTGCTTTTTCTCTGTGGCTCCTAAGTCCTGGAAGAGCTGTGATTTCCACTCTGTCTGAATGATACTCCTCGGTCTTTCTGTTAGGGAAGATGCTCGAAGGAAGCAGCGCTGTATTTTGGTTGATTTAAACTATCATTTATCCTTTGTGAAATGTGAAATGCGAAATTAAATGGTAGAGATGTACCATCTGCTGTTGTTTGTGAATATGTGAATAAAAGCTAGTGTGTTTGGGCAATGTTTAAGCCCGTGATAAGAGCAGAAATAATGGAAACGTTATGTCGGCTACACCCAGCAGATCCCTCATTGACTGAAGCATTGTGTTTCTTCCCATGTCTTAGCACTGTTGAACATGATTCCTGGAGGAGGATGAGCATTTCCACCTTGGTGAGGAGGCTGAGTGTTTTATGTCTGTGTTTTTCTCGTTCCTTTTAGGGATCTCTTGCTGTCTGTGGCGCTTGGCCAGGTACTCTCCCTCCTTATCTGTGGCATTGGTCTCACGAGCAAGTATTTGTCAGAAGATTTCCATGCCAACACACCTGTTTTTCAGAGCTTCCTCAATTATATCCTTCTATTCTTGGTCTACACAACAACACTAGCTGTCAGACAAGGTAAGTGCCTCTCTGAAACTGTTTTGTAGAAAACAGCGAGGATAAAGGCTTTTGCAGAACAACAAGCAATGTGATTTAGACACATATCCCATTAACATTTGTTACATATTTACATTACCTAGTAATACATATTGGATGAACTGAAAAAAACCCAACAAATCTTCATTAACAAAGAATGAATTAGTAGAGGTTGAGGATAGTGGTGCTACCTAAAAGCAAAAAGAAACATCAGTACTTTTGACTTCCTAACTGTTCTTATGGGAATGCTCCTCTTACACCTGCCTCTCTGGCACCACAACTGCATACTCAGGGTTTGTTTTGGATTTGACTGCATGCCTTGCTGGGAAACATTAGTATGCTTTACATCTTATGTAGGCTAAGGAGAGCTCAGATGCAAGCAAAGAAGAGCTTGCTAGTTCTAGTTGCTGATCACGACAGTTCAATAGTTCACCTATTGTTAGAAAAAAATAGCAGCCAATTTTTAGCCACTGGGAAGTAGGAGATGAAGGGAGGGAATTCAGGATGCTGTCTCTCTGGGGTGCTGTGTGGGCAGAGCAGCCTTACGGCCCTGCCACTGCTTTGTAGCAGGGCCTGTGTAACCAATCTGACCTCCGAAGTGAGAAATGCATTATAGTACGCTTTGGTACTGTGTATCAAATGATCCTCTGTTGGGCAGTCTATATATAATATAGGGGGGGTTGTGCCTTTCCTGCCCATCTCTCCCTTCTTTGAGATTTCATGTCTTGATAAGGTGTGGGAGGTGAATGCATTTGAGTACGTTTCTCACCCACTCTTTTTTTGTAATCATTTTATTTATTCACCTTCGCAGAACATGTGGATTAGAAGCAAAATAAAAGAGCAAAAATATCATGTGCTTTCCTGACTTGGCGCTCCTGACATAAGGAGGGAAGGGGTCTATGGAGGAAAAGAACTACAAAATGTATTAGGCTGTGGTACATTTATCAGCATAGAAAGGTTCACGTTTTCTTACAGGAACAAATATTTTTGGATCGTTCTTTGATGTTACATCTTTTAATGATTTGGGAAAAACCCTGAAGCTTAAGTTCTTCACTCATAGTACATCTTGTGATATAATACTGTAAAGTGTTCCAAAACAGCAAGGATTTCATTTCCATGCAAAAAATGAACAGTCAAAAATATACCGCTGTGCTCCAGCACAAAGTGCTTAAATGTATTACAACTTAAGTTCTATAAACCTTGGTCTCCATTGACATTTTTCAGAAGCAATGAAGGCCAATCTGCGGAGGAAATGTCAGCTGCTATATAAGGAGAGATTGCTCAGGCAGTGTTTCGCTGTCAGTTTGTGTAGGGGGAAACATCACCCCTACCCTTTGCCCTGCAAAAGGTTTAAAACGTGTATTAGTAGCATCTTTCTGGAGAACTGTGTTTAAAAATAATTCTTCTGAGTGTAGGATTGCCTAGATGTTCACAAGTTCTGTCCCAGAACTGTCCTTCTCAGGACTGATTTAGATACTGTGGAAGCCAAGTCCCTATGACTTTTAAATAGATTTTACTTTTTTGAAAATGCTAGCTTGTGAGAGGATATATGGGCCAGCATACTGCTGGGCATTACAGAGGTTTATTTAGACTAATGTTTGACACCTGGTATATATTGACATTTCAAAAATGCTGTCAAGCACTCTGTTTTACATATATAAAAATATATATTAAAATTGTACTTTTTTTTTATAAATGATTTTGTGGCTCTGTTTAAAAATATAGTGGTGGACTAAAGAGAGTTTGTCAGAGCTATCTGTTACGCCAGTAAGATAGATTTGGGAAGCGAATGGGGAAAGTGTTAGGGATATGTGAAAAATACTTCTGGACAAGTGAGGAGGATTGAGGAATGTGTTTGAACAGGCCTGTGGTTGAATACGGACCATATGAACAACCAGAGCACAACATAAAAGGTACCAATGGAATAGTCTGGAAAAGGAGCTGTCAAAAAAAGAAAGATGGTTTGGTCCAAAAAAATCCAGAACGAAATTGGCTATAGAAGCAATGAAAGCAACGATCCAGGCACTCAGCATAACATTCCTGCTGGATGGTATAGCACTATGCAGTCAGCTCATTTACTCGGCATCTGATATTGGCAAGTGATTGAGCCTGACATTGTCTTTTTGCTTGTGTATTTATTCAAATTCATTATCTGTGTTTGTTCCACTAAGGCAGTTTTTCTAGCAGCTCTAATCGTTTGGCTTTGTTAACAGATGGATATCACATAATAATGATATTAATTTTATATGGGATGATTCTGTTCTGAGTGCAGGGAACATCAGAAGGCGTTTTTTTCAAGTGCGGTTCTCCTACTCTCTATGCAAGATTTAAGATTCTTTAAATTATCCTCTTTCTCTTTCAGAAATCAAACCATCAGAAGTTGGCTGGTAGTCAAAAATAACTGCATCCCTTTGTCTTTTTCTTTGCTTGCTTTCTTAATCTCTGGGTTTTTTTCAGAAATGTACTGGCTAAGGAGGCGTCCCTTGAGGTGGCCAAAAAACCCCTTAATTCACTGTAGGACTGAAAACTGTAATTTCCTGAGACATAAGGAACTCCTCTTTCTTTAGAGGCTTCTTCCAAATTTTGATTTACTGTGGATCCCCTTTGACTTAGCCTTCCCTCGCTGTTCATCTTGTCACCCCATATAAGCTCTCTGAGTGATACTGAAAAGGTAGAATTTGCACTGGTCTCTGAAAATAATCATTAGCAGATGATTAAAGCTCCTGATTCCTGAGCTCTTCTGACTAAAGCCTTCTGCAGTGAATGCCCAGCTTCCAGCAGCTAAAGTTAGTCCATGGGCACCAGCAGCTTCCACTACATTTTTATATTGTGGATCAAGATGATTTTTTCCAAAGTAATTTTATAACAGCCCTTTAGTGGGTGCAAAAATTAGGACTACCACCTTGCAATGAATCCACATGTGATCAGACAGTGTAGGAGGTGCACAAGTCCTGCAGGTGCCAGAATCTCTGAGTACTTTTAAGCTTCATTCTCATGTTAAAAAAAAAAAAAAAAGAAAAAAAAAAGAAAAAAAGAAGGAAAAGCCTGTCCTGTAGCTCTAGATGGGGAACTGGTTTGAAGGCAGTAAAAGTGGACTCAACAGTTTTAAGCAGTAAAGTCCATATGAGTAAGCCTTTTCATCATTATTGCAATTTTGTTCTCATGACCAGAAATAAGCAGACAGAAGTGTTAAAGGAGATCTGTTCTTGTGAGATTTTCATATAAGCCTTAAAACGTGGATACTACTCAGGTAGTGGTCATGAAAAGGGAAAGAATTTGGCCAAACTGGGATTTTTCTGATGCAAAATCCAACCCCCTTTTCTATCAGTTGAACTCTAAAGTTTCTGTTAAATGATGAATCTGATATCTAGAAAACTCTGTCTTTTATTCTGGATATTTTAATGCTAATTTTAATTTTTTTTGTTACATGTAGATTTAAGTTGAACGTATTATTTCCCTGAAAAGGTGAGTGCAGAGGTTCTTCACAGTTAGGAATGCACACGCTCAGGCATGCGTAGATGCCAGTAGCCACTTACCCACAAATACCCACAAATAAGTAGCCACTCACCCACAAATTAGAGCTTCCAGTCCAATGCTCATTTATGAACCACTGCTGAGGTCTGAATATAATTCTTTAGGAGCTTTCTTTGTACGAGAACAATGCTATAAAATAAATGTCACTAACACAGTATTATAAGGCAATGAATGTCATTACGTTTTATCTGGCTGATATGCCAAAGATTTAATGGGTAATAAGGACCTCCTCAGTTCTTTCTCTTGAGGTAACTTCCTCTCATGCTTGTTGTTTTCACAGCCAAAACCTGTATTTGTCCATGGTAACACCTCTGAGTTGAGAAGAAGGTTTTAACACGTATTATCTCAGCTCAGTCCCCTCGTCGGCAGAGGATTCTGCTTAACAAAATCTTGCCAGGACACTTCCAGATACTCCTTTGGGTTGTGTGTTATTATTAATTGAGGAAAAGAAAAGCCTTAGCTATCAGGAAGAAAAGCCTCCTATCAGTGAAATGGAGCTATGGGACGTAGAGCTGGTGGAGATTAGTTTAACACCTTAAAAAGCAATAAGTGGGAAATTGTCCATAGTGGACCAGAAGGTGTTAATTACTAACAGTCAACAGGGGTGCAAGCATCAGCAGCTTGCTACCAAAAATAAATTACTTCTAAAAGCCACCTCACATATGCTACAAATGAAAACAACACATCTACTAGACATCATTAAAAAAAGAAAAAATATGAAACTGCTATTTTTTTGTTATTCTGGAAAACAAGAAATGAGGGAGCAGTAGAGATGTCTTTTGAACAGAAGGGAACCATAAAGCCTTAAGGGCACAGCGAGTAGGGCTCCACATTGCAAGCTGTTCCTTTAATTTTAGCGCAACAAGTTTCCAAGTATTTTCAGCCCACCATTACTGAGGGCTGGCAATAATTTGCTAGTTCAGAAAAGGTTTTATGAATCTGTGTATGTCTGGATGAATTCTGCTTCTACGCTAAGTGATGAGGTTATAGCATATGTCAATGGAAATACGATTTTCCCTAGAGTAACTGTAATGTCTTAGATTTGACATATAATCAGATGTGATCTGTGCCCCTGAGTCAGCTAGAGAGTCCTGTGAGACTATTAAGGATTGCAGGCCTGTTACTGAAATATCATTTTTTATGCATTTCTATCTAGGATTGGTTTATGACATTAGTATCTCAGTCATATGTAAATTCCTGATTTATCTGCTATTCAAATATGTATCTCCGTTTAGATACATGAACCCCCTTCCCAACATCCTTCCTACTTCCCCAAAATTGACTGAAATAGGCTACTTGAAGGAAGGTAGAGCACTATATAGGAGTTGCTCTGTTTTACTGCAGTGCTTGTCAGCTATTTATTGAATGATAGAAAGGGTAAATGTCTCTTTTTTTTTACTCAATTTCATTCCACTAGCGATGTTAACACAAAGCCAGTATTAGGCACTAAACTTAGGTAGACGTACCAGAATTTCTTCAATATTAACACCTTTTTTTGTCGACTGCCCATGAACATGCCTGGGAAACAGAGAGTACGTGATTTAAACTGATCAAACTATATTAGATATAATATACTTCGGACAATATGTGTTGTACCATTGAGATGAAATGTCTTCTGGAAAGGCATCGATCCCACCAGCATTTTCAACAAGAAGCCTTCAGAAATATGGGACTTGCTGTGCACTGAGGATGACAGGGAGTGATTTTGATTAGAAAAGATGCATTTCATCATTGTTCGGTTTCCTAAGTACGCTCATGCCTCTGCTGTGGAACAAAGAGCTCGGTTATCCTTCCAGTGTCGAACAAAACCTGCACAAGCTGCAGCCAAGCAGCTTTATGGTCCTCTCTGCCTGCAACAGAAGTGGTCCTCGGTCCCTCAAGGCGATGAGAGGCAATGTGGGCGATGTGGGCTACCCAGCCCACACGCTGGCCTGCAAACTGCATGGCAGACGTCGCAAAGAGCAGCACCATTCCCCTTGAAGCATGAGGGAAGGCACGTCAAGCTGGCCCAGCTCCTCCTGTCCCTCCTGCTGCAAGGGGCCAGGCTAACCCTGGGTTGTAAAAATGAAACACGGCAGCGAGCATGGCTTGGGACCAGTGAAAAATAATGACCTTCAGGTCTTTGGTATTCTCATAGCAGCACTGCAGAGTCTCCCTGCTGTGCTGCGCTTTGCAGTCTGCAGTGCACTTTCTCCTAATTACTCTGGGCTTCTAATTAGGGATGCCAAACTGTGTGGGATATGTTTATTATGAAAATGGTCAGCCAAACAGTCCTTTTGTCTGGGCTTTGAAGAGCCCTTTTCATATTCAGAGGGAATTCTGTACTTCAGGAGAAATGAAACTAGAATGCTGGCTATTTACAGGCACTTCAAATTGCAGGGATCTTTTTCGTAACATGCAATTTTCTGTTTTGGATAGCATGCTCACAGAAGCAAGAATTATGACGTGTTAACGTGTTCGGGATTTGCCTGTCACATCATGGACACCACAGCAAGCTAGCTAGAAAAAACCAGTACGACTAGAGCCAGATTCCTGTTCAGTCCCATTTACATACTCATTGTGTTTGTGTTTGAATTTTCCCTCTACTTTCAATTAAGTTTTAAAAATTTCCTGCTGTAAAATGCTGAATGCTGCTTAAATAGCAAACTATTATAAGTAAATATTACTATTATTTTAAATAGTAAAATATTATGAGTAAAATATTACTGTACTCTGTAGGTGGTTACAATTCAGTGAGGTGTTAAACTTTTCCGGTATGTATAGTTTCCATACAGAACCTTGGGATCCTCTTCTTTATGACAGTTTCCCAAAACCACAGAATTTCCCTTCCCAGTCCAATTAAGTTTTCTCGCATTCTTAGCCATAATACAGAAACAGATGCAATTTCAACAGAGTATGATTTATTCCACATAGCTGATAGGAAGACAGGGTAAAAAATGATAGAACACATTGATGATACGAATGCAGGGTTAAAACCAATAGACTTGACCTTTCTGTCTTTTGCTTTGTTTGGTTTTGCTGTTCCTAGTGGAGAGGTTGGGTGGTTTTTTTAGTCCTCGGGGTTTTTCATTGTCAGCTGTCCTTGTTACACTAGCCAGCAGTCAGACGCTTTCTGCTTTGGCCCTGCCGCTCCTTTCCACCCATACAAGGGACCAGGCATCTCAGGGCATCTCAGGGCTTATCCAATTTTCATTTTCATCAGGTGCGTTTTGCTTTGCCAGCTGTTTAGCAAGGTACAAATAAACACTTACAGAGAGGAATCCTGGCCCCAAACATAGTGAAAATGTGTTGGCAGGTAAAGGCACAAAAGAAACCTCAGCCTTTTCTTTCTAGTGTTTTTATTTCTCAGTTCTGTGCTCCTGATTGTTAGGTTAGGCATCTGCTGCCCGAACCCACAGCACGCATCCCGTGGTACAAAATATGTGGCCTTCTGTTAATCCTGACCAAAGCAGCACAGTCTGTCCTCTTGCCTCCTATCATTGGAATAAATCATGTACATCCCACGGCACATACAAATTGAAAATTGGAAAATACTGTTCCTTTAGGGTGCAGGTGGCAGCAGTTAAGCATGAACACTGTGTGTCATGGTTTAATGATGCAAACACTAATACACTCATGATGACCCCAAAGCAATAAAGGCCAGGCCTAATCAAGCATCCATGCTGTAGCATTCTCTGTAGTAGTATCTTGTGATCCCTGATGCAGCTCATTCAGTCCAGAGATGCCTCTGGTTTTACTAGGTTGCTTTCAAAATAGCTTTGCTGCTCAAAGAAGTATCCTTTGTGCCATCAAAACCAAAAGAAGCTGCAAGAGGGCATCGAACAAAAGGACAAGAGCACCCCATTTTTCCTGTGCCTGCTGATGCAGACAAGAGGGCAAAAAAAGGGAGATCTCTTACCATCCTCTTGACCTAAATGAGGAAACGGGAGGTCTCGTCCACACCGAGAAGTGAATTTGTACTACAATTGCATGTGAACTAGGGGTACCTCTCCTTGCAACAAAGTCCCTGGAGGATTCAAATCAGGCAGTTCAACGCACAGATGCTCAGGTCACTCTCAGTTCAGGAAGTTCAGCCCGGGTCATGTTTCTGGCTGCCAGGTTTATGCCCTCAACCAGTTTCTTCTAGAAACAGCATTCAGATTTGCACCATGGTTCAAAGACTGGTGCGTATTTTATGAGAGCAAACCTTACAGGCACTAAGTGCAGTGAGCATAAAAGGGATGCCAAGCTCTAGGCTGGCTGAAGTCCTGGGTGATGGACCATGTTTGCATCAAGACACTGCATCATCGCTGTGAGGCAATGTCTGTACTGAATATACTACTTGAGAATAAGACAGTTTTACCCTGGAGGTAAATGTACATACAGTTTTGGAACATTTAGCCAGATGTGCCCATTCCATGCCAGTAAGTCCATAAATAGAAACTACAGATGCAATAAAATGGGAGGCGATGCAGTTATTCAGCGCACAGCTGCAGCATCGCAGGTAGCTAGTGGAATTTAGCAGAAACAAAAAATGATCACAGTGTGGCGTTTTATACTGTGATGCTTTTCTCGGTGATTCCAGTACCTAAATCTGAGACTTGGGGCAAACCTGCAACATACTTGCATTTATGTTTGGATCGGGATTTATATTTTGTTGCTGAGCCTGTGAAGCTCCCTCCTTGCACATTTTTCCAGGAGCCATGCCAGCCTTTCAGACATGGTGCTAGTCTGAACACAACTCTGTGAGTACCTGTTTGAGAAGATAAACCTCGTCACTAGAAGGATGAGTGTGCAGGCTCAAGGAAGCTCTGAGGAAGTGCAGTTTGAACACTCATGCATCTTGCTGCTTGATTTGCATCCCCATCTCTGCAGCTGTGGTTACATGTATTTGTATTTGTACCACAGATTCAGATAGGGGCACAGATGTTGTAGGTAAAAGAATCAAGGCTTTTGAGCATGTGGAAGGCCAGGCATTGCATGGTACGGTCCTGGAAGTGCTCAGATACCATGGCAGTAAGCACATACCGAGCTTTGAAATTTGGTCCACGGTATCAGAGTATTGCGCAGGGGTGAATGTGGTTCTTGGTAATTTTATTTGAGGGTAAAGCAGCTCCCTATCTAGCCCAGATTGCCTTACAGTATGTCAAATAATAAATTGTCTCTTAAGGGTGTGAGCTGAATCACCAACAGTTGATTTTCTGTAGAATTAAGGGATAACTATCCTTTCTAGTGTTAGCATATGGGTCTGACTCTTCTTGATACATAAACATCTCAAGTGCTGTTTACAAAACCAACCATCCCTTCCCACCACAATGAGGAAAGTTAATGGTTCTGATAAAATAGCATACCCTTGATCCTACAGCTGTAAGCAGAATGCAAGGGTTGTCTCTGCCACTTCATGCAGTATCAGTATTTGCCTGTGATTTATTGAATATTTAAACATTCATCAATTCAAGCAGCTAGCCAGGGTAGCAGGATCCATATTCAGCACACGTAGCTCCAGCGTTCATACGGGAGATTTGAAGTGTGGTTACAAGATGATAACTGTATTGCCTGAAGGAGATAAGTCCCGCTCTGCCAGAATGGTGCTTTGTATGTAATTAGTGTAAAAATTCAGAGGAATAGAGTTTATCCTTGCGATCGTCTTTCTCATTAAAAAAGAATCATAATGAAAGACAAAAGCGGTCCCTGCAGTGAATTGGATTGCCTTCCTAAGTTTTCATTAAATCAAAGACTCAGCAGCATCCCATTTTGCAGAGCCCAGTTGTAAACTGTACAGAAGACTTGCAGCAAAGTCCCTATGAAGATCACATCCTTTCTGAAGGTTTGGAAGTGCAGTATATTTCTCTTACATGGGAAATAGCCCACCTCTCCATTTTCTTTTTCTGATTTCATTAGCTTCTGTTAACAAGATGGTACTGGGCCAGAGGAAAGAGCAAAGAGTGTATGTGATGCTTCAGGTAACTCACAGCCACAACTATAAAACTTAATGTAACTAAACTGCCTTTTCTAAAATAAGGACTATGAGACAACATGAATCAAGGGAATAAAAAGTTATGTTAGTGGGAAAAAGCTCTATTTTCAACTTATTCTTCTGGCTCACAATACCAAGCCATAACACAAGCAGTAATCTCCTCTTCCTTCATCTCCATTATTACCAGTGTAATCCATATAATTATTGTTACAACTAAAGACATCTTTCAGGCAAAAATATACAACTATCCTATAAGTTTTTCCACCGTTTTGTAAGCATGTCTTTTCCTTTATATTTGACTGAGCTGTTAGCCATTGGCATATGGTTACTTTGAACTCCTGTTGCATTTCTGGATGATAGTGCTATAATAATAATTGCAGCTTCATTTGAAAAATTTTTTACAAATTTAGCACTCAATATAAAAGCTGCAGTTGTGCTGTATGCTTTCCCTTCTGCTCATAAGCTGCTGAGCACACACGGGAGCACCGAGTCGCTTCTGGAAGATGCTCAGAATTCAGGGACCTGGGGACTCACCTCTTGGCTTAGGTCTCCCTTTGGCTGCCACTTTGCTTCACAAACCCTGAGGATGCTTTAGACCCAGGTCGCTACTGAGTAGAGCAGTTCAGGGTCATTAGCAACCAGCTCTGTTAGAACCTCTCCCTACATTATCTTTCCTGATTTAGCATTAAAGAGGAAAGGAGAAGGACAATATATGCCATCTAGCAGCCTCCTCCATTTCTTGCACACATTTCCCTGATGGGAGGAGGCATCTTTGAGGGAAGGCGGGAGCTTTGCTAACAGAAGTAGTGAGCGCTCCAAATACACAGGGGACGGAGAGACCTTGTGCATGTCTCAGAGGAGCGCTTACCCTTTAGTTTTCAGTTATATGACAGTGACGTCAATTCACAGGGATATTTTTGTAACTGTTACAGAAATATAGCAAATGAGGTTTCAAAGGAAAATTATGCATCTGTACCTTTTCTGAATTAAATGTTCATGAACTTGCTTCTGTGCAGCTACTGGAATATTTATGCAATATCATTTTTCCATGCTTCTCTGATTATCTGTCTGCGATCTGATACATGGTTTTGTTTTGTTTAATTCTAAAGGAGGTTTTAATACCCCAGGGTAGAGGCGGACTGTCACTGCTTTAATAAAATGGATCTGCACTGATTTGCACCATTGATGATATAAGTGAAGGAGTTGCATGTTCATGACCATAAATTATGATATATATGTTTGTTTTCATTGCTATTTGAAATCTTTTGTTTGAACATGTTCTTGAGTGTCCTATTAAGATTTCAGCCACTTGCTGTACAAGAGGAACAACTAGTTAGTGCCCTTATTTCCTGTGTTTGGCATGTAAGAGGTTTGGCTCCATTTTAAAGGACCTGTAGTGGTTTGCCCTCATGGAGTGATCCTAAGAATTCTACCATGCACACACATATAATTATATACATACACACACATATATATACACACATATCCAAAACCCCCTATGTATTATCAGAAGAATTTATTTTTAGCATTGTTTTATATTGCTTATCATCTCAAGATCCCAGTGAACTTCAGGTTCCTGAGCTAGGCTTCATGCTTATTCGGACAGGCGTATGATAAGAAACAGGCCATGGTGTAACCAGGAACATCTCATGCCCACTCACAGCTTTTACAACAGTTCAAAGAGGTGAAATGCCATAAAGGGGACAGAAGCTTGCCAATAACCATGCTTTCCATGTGAACCAAGTTGCCAGTGAGCTGTTCCCAAGCATGCCCCAAGGTGAATTCCTGAATGCATGGACACTGATGAAGGATCCTATGGAGTCTTTTGCAACAGCATGCTGAAACCATGGGTTAAATTTTGTGTTAAGACAAAAGATGTCTTGTGTTAAGACTTTTGTGTTAAGACTGTATTCCAAAGCTGAAGAGAGCAGCAAGAACTTTTGAAGGACTCCAGTGAATTTCTGATGCCCTCATCACTGAGCCAAACCTGATATTGTAGAAATGCTTGTTGGGAACTGGTCCCCACTAAAGCTGGAGATAAGAGGTCTGAATGGATTCGGCCATTGAGCCAGGCAGCCAGCAGTCACTGGGTTGAAATCATTGGGTTGAGTGCTTTCTAAGAAAACCAGCTAGCTGAGGCGGCAGCAGGCTGGCAGGAGATGAAGTTACAGAGGCAGCTTCACAGTCAGAAGTCTGAGTGAGAAACATCTTTTTAAGCAGAGGCTGGAAACGGTCCTGCCCCAGTGCATTCCTGAATGTTGGTACATGAGGAACCACAGCATATCAGGTGGGGAAGGTGGAGAAATCGTGTCAAGGGACAAGCACATTGTACCAAGAAGTGTATGCCCTGGTATTTTAGTTCCTGTTTAGATGATAATGTGGTTGGTATATATCACTGTCACGTCCCAAGTGACATGTTCCTCTTCCCACTGGTGTTTTCCTTTTCCTGCGGCAGACTCTGCCTCTCTCTATGGCAAAGTGCCCTATTGAGGATGTATAGGGAAAGTAGTAATCACTGGAAGTTACTGAGCGGAAGCAAGACTCTCAAACTTTTCTCAACTTTTCTCCCCGCACTGCAGCTGTAACACTGAAATTGCATGGATAATACTTGGGAATGCTTCTGGATCTGCAGTGTGTGATAGTCTGAGATCTGCACACTCAAAACCACCTGCTTTTTCTCTGGTGAATGGGGTATTAGAAATGTGGGAATCTGGTCACTTTTAATTTAGTGAGGATTTTGAATATGTTTGTTTCTTCTATTCTTATTTGCTTAGAAAATATAAAATAGTCTGTCTTTATCAGAATATTTCTCTGAAGTATGGAGCGAAATAAAACTGATAAAAAAGAAAGTAGGGTTCTTTTTTCTTTAAAGGATATGGCACACTGCACAAAAGAAATGTGTTGTTGTTTCAAGGTGAGAGAATTCAAGTCATATCTCAGAACAACCTGCCTTTAAGAAGACAAATGCCTGTGGTATTTACGATAGTATTTTTTCCAATAATATGATGACTGCTGAATAGGATCCTTTTTCAAAATAGAGATCACACTCACCCACTGCTTTTCATAATGCAGCCCATTGAGATAAATGTAAGATAGAAGGCAATACAGAAGTTTGGACATGTATACACAACTACTTCTTGTTGTATATGTTTGCATATGCCTTGACGATAGAAACATTTCTAGCGGGGCTGACTCATTTTATACATAGGTTGTATTTCAGTGTCTCTGTCTATAAGGATTGTATCCATGCCTAAAGCTGCGTAAAGACATGTAATCTTTACAGCTGATTAATTTTTCTTTATAATCATCTAGATGTAGAAACAATCTTGATTTAAACGCAAGGTGCTTGTTTCATTTGTCAAGCAGTAAAGACAGTGATAGCCCTCTCCACTGAAAAAGGAGGGGGGTCTAAAATGTAGAGGTGCTGTGTCAATGAACTTGTATAGAAAAGCACAGACAGCTTTGTATCAATAGTTATTTCTAAGCAAATGTACACAACAAGCATTTAAATAGATGTTTATAAGTATATGCACCTGAAATTCCAAGTTAAACAGTCTAATAAACACAAGCCAACTGACACAAGAAAGAAAATCACATCTTTCAAATTGAAACAGGATGTTTCTTCCTAAAAGTTTCACAATTGCCTTCAATTTCTGTTACAAACCCTCCTGATACTACAGCAGCAACTCATTCCTAATTGGAAGCTGCTTAGTGCAAATTGTCAGGTTCTATCAACTTTCCTTCTCAATTTGCACAAAAGACTCCATTTTTTAGTCTTTGTTAATATATTTCATATTTTGTCAGCAATGTGACGAAATGTCATCTCCTTATTTCTTAATATTTTGAACAGTGGAATAAAAATGGAAATTCATTGTTAGCTGTCTCTGTCATATTCATTGCAGAGGCATTTCTTCTCATGGGTTTGATGAGGCTTGTGTTTATTTCCATAATTTCCACTAATCCTACATTGGTGAGGGAACAGTCTATCTTCTGTTAATGATAATATTGAGAGATAATCTGCTTGAGTATATTTCTTCAAAAAAAATTTCTATTATAGTATTAGTATTTCCCACTGTTGCTTTTATTTTGTACTTTCATGAGCTCTGTTTAATATGTTTTATGGATTTAATCTGTTGTGTACTGAATAGTATTTAATGGACTTGACAGATTATTGGTTATAGATGTAAGCAACACTGAAAAGAAGCAGAATTTTTCATGAAAACCTGGGTATTGAGAGAGAGATTATTGGCAGGTCTGAAAAGCTGTAGAATTAAGAAGTAGCAGGTGACAGGATCAATAGCACTGATGTTTGTCATTGCCTTTTGCAGTCTCACAACTTTGTTTAAATTTGTTAAAATTTGTTAGGTTGGAACTAATTAGTTGTAGAAGCCAAAATTTATATCTTTAGTGAAGAGTTTTGAGCAAATTATTGATAGTGATTTTCAACTGAAAATCATGTCCCATATCAACAGTTTAGCTGCAAAGTGGCATTCAGGAATAAACCATTCCCTTTCAAGGAATTTAGTAAACTAATTTCTTCATTACAAATTATTTTTATTACCTGTTAACATTGCTAACTTCAAAGCAAGGACAATAAGTATTTTAATAGATACACTGATAATAAGTATTTCAGAGCTTTAAATGATTGTGAGAAAGGTGTTTTTTCACTTTCTTCCAAAATTATATCGCCTAGCGATAATTATATGATCATAAAAAGTAAAAAGACCTCCTCAGTTAAACTTGCAGAGAACATTGTGCAACCCAATTGAACCACCGCATCAGTAATCACCAACTAGTTTTAAGAACTAGTATTGGAAAAATATCTTCTAGAGATAATATACAGATACAAGAAATCATCTTGCAAGGGGTTCGATTAGGTGATTTATATTTCTGTGAATCTTTGGCCAAGCACAAACAGTACTTTCTCTCAAAGGAGGGTACCATCTAGTAGGTAAGGAAAATATGAACATAAGAAACTGAGTTTGGTGAGGCTTCAGGGAGACATGGTCAGAGAAGGAGTTCTTAGGAAAGTTGTCAGACATCAGCAAGGTGGGAAAGCTCAGGAAACGCAAATATTTGCTCTGGAAGCTGCCCTTGCACCACAGGAGCATCCTTAACAAGAGGATTATTTTTGTTGTATTGGGCCATTCGCTATGCCCTAAGCACCAGGCTGATAGGTGTGTGGCAGGCATCGGTGGCCGAGTTGTACAGTCACAAAACAGGCATCCCACAGATTGTGGTCAGCATTTTCTTCTGAGTAAAGAAAACACAGGAGTGTTTCCACCAGTACTGTCCCAAGTCCCTCCCCGAGACCTGCCTAGGTCATTCTTCCCCTCTAGTGGTCAAGTGTTCCCAGCATGGGAAAGTGATACTCAATTAGCTGTGTGTCACTGCGAAGAGGATATGAAATATCACTGCTGGAACTCTGTTTTTGCTGGTTTGGTTGACAAAAGGACTCTGTAAGGGAACTGCTGCGGAAAGAGATTGCAGACAGCAGCACTTAAGTGGAATAGTTCCTCAAGGACGTTTCCTGGAGAACTGATCTCAGTTTTCCCAACTCAGAATGGCACCAGAGCTACAAAGTGACATTGCTCGGTGATCACCTCTTGTAAATGCTGTGAACTGCCACTCTCCAGTGGTGAAATGGCTGTGGAAGTAGAAATCTGATTCCATGATGTGTCTGTGATTTACCTTTGTCAGACCCAACAACCAGGCACAGGCTGTGATACCTTATGCTCTGGATGTCTGAATTTGCTGATGGCACAGTCTCCAGACGGTTACATGGTGGCTGGCTGTTTGGACAGTCAGGTTTGGTTTTTATATTATTACGAAGCAGACCATCTCTATCCAAACTGCAAATTTGTGGGGGTTTTTTGGCAGTAGCTCAGTTTAAGGACAAGAGTTGATGGCACCCCTTTCTAACTCCTTGACTCCCTCAGGGAACAATTGCACAGAGAAAAATTGTCTTTTGACCTTGTCCAGTTCCAGTTGAAAAGACAAAATGAAATTAAGGCTGAAATAGACATGGCCATGAGTTTGAACATGGAATTTAGGTTTAGGATTTGGATGGATCGGGCAAAAAGCGAAATGCAGCAGAAAGTGATTTACTATTTTAAGTTCAGAACAGAAATACAATATGATCTTCATGTAGCCTTCTGGGCAATTTTGGAGATCACATACAAAGAAATCTGTGAAGGGTTTGCCTGAACAGACAGACAGACATGTAAATGAAGCAAACAAAGCTGTAATGAGCAGTGGGAGCTGAGACCAAAATACTGAAGTAGGCTTGCAGAAAGCTGAGTGAGTCAGCATGCCTGGAGAACAGCAGTTCTCATCCTCTGCTTAATTTGAGCGCCTTGTGTTGCATCTGTGATCAGAGGAATTCCCTGCTGATTCCGTTTTTCCCCATCATACTAAAATTATTTTTATGCTGCTTGTCCACTACTATCAGTGCCATCCAAAGCTTTGTTTCTCTTCTCGTTTCTGATGTTCTGATTTCCTTTTTTACTGAGTCCTTTTGGTAGTGTTAGGCTCCACTCCCTGGTTCCCTGCCTTATCCTATAAGCATTTTTGTAATTTATTCCAAATATTGCCTATAGATGGAAAATGCTTCTCAACTGATCACATCTTTGAAACTATCCTCAAATGATGTATTTGATTCTGAGTCAGGTGTTAGCTTCTTTTCCACCTGCTCCATGTTAACATGTCAAGAACAATTTTTATTCTAATACAGTTTCATATGGATGCAACTTGTTTACTATTTTTAGGAGGAGAAATGAAATGAACATCAGAGCAGCAATAGCGGGTTGTACAAGGCACGCTGTTATCAAAAGAAATGATACAGTAAGACCAAATTCTGAGGTCATTTCTCAGGGCCTTTGTCTAAAAGAATCATAGTATAGAGGAGGGGTATGTAGTATAGAGCAAGAGAAAAAGGAAAAGAACCTGCGTTTTAGAACGAGATGTTTTCTCTGTTACAGAGCTGCATTTTCACTATATCAATAATGGATTACATCCATATCTAAAATACAGACAGAATTTGAATTAAAATTGCACAAGGATTTGATTTATATTTAACCTGTAATGAGAATTTTTCATATAGATTAATTTTGAGAAAACATAGACTATTTTGAAGTCAGGCATTTTATTAACACAGAAGATTCTGATCAGCTTTTGAGCTATGTGCTCTAGTAACACAGACAAATTTGCATCTCTATCTTTCTGAGTTATAGTAAATAAAAATAGTAACTTATAGAGATTTGATGATTAAACATTTCATCACAAATGAAATTGGTGCAGTTAGTCTGAGCGGGATAACCTTTTCATAGCTGCTGCCATGGAAATAAAACCAATGAAGTTATGTTTGAAAGGTATGCCCCTTGTGGTTAGAGTTCAGTCAAGCACAGAGTCTTAGGGAATTTGTAGTTTCAATGCCGTAGAGCACAGGTTCCTGGAAGGCAGTAAATCACATCAAAAGCACACAGATTATCTATCTGTCCATCCATCCATTACTGTGGTAGCTGAGTGCCTTTAAAAGCTATTTTATTTTAGACCCCATATGTTCAAATATATTACACAACACATTTAAAGTGTCAAAATTCTATTTCTAGCTTTGATTCAGTGTATAACACTGAACAAGTTGTTTAAAATATAATCTTATTCTTGTTTCTCTCCTGTGGACAGGAAAGAAAATCAGCAGAGGCAGTGAAGCGAACTGCCAAAGATTGTGCTTTGTACAGAATAGCGCTGCCAACTTTTGTAATTTAAAGAGATTCATGTTAATATGTGTCTGTTTTTTTCTTTAAAATGCTCATTTAGTTTTGTCAACTGAGAATATCTCCTCTGAGTTTTGTAAGAAGTATGTTTCTTACATGGTTGCAAAGAAAAGCGTTCAAACATGGAATCTCAAATTCTTTTTAATCTCAAGTTTAGTATGTTCGGCATAATGTGATTCTCAAAGCTCTCTCTCAAATTTTGAATGAGATAGCTCATTCAAAGAAATTTTTGAATGCTTGTGGTTGGCTGTACTGAGAACAGTACATGCCTGATTGATAGGTTCAGAAGTTTGCTGCTCTTAAGAGGCTACATTTGCCAGTGCTTTTCTTGGCCAGAGGAAAAGAAAGTAGTGACAAACCAGAGAAAAGATTATAATGAACAGTGCTGCTAGTATTATGCCCAATGCATAGCAGTTTGCCCCCTGATCCCAGCTTTTAGAAGTATAATGGACTGTACAGCCTTCACTGAGTGCAGAGGAGTCCCATGCCACCAAAAGCACACAGCCTCCTTATATACTGTTACAGTGGCTATCTGCTCCCTCCGCTTGTTAAAGGAAGAAAGCCTACTGGTGTCAAGTACAGAATATGAAGGAGGACAAGATGCTCTTTGCCGCTTTTGACGGCTACCTTGTAGAACAACCTCTTAGGAACATACTGAAGTAGTCACATTTTCCTACATGACTACTACGGGTTGCCCAGCACTCCAGCTGGAATCCAGTATCAGGAGCCCTTACAGGTCTTGCAGCCTTAGTCTTGCAAAGGGTAATGCAGATGCAGCTATGCAGTGGATGACATGCACTTCCAATCCAATTTAAAAGATCCCTTTCAGTCTTCAGTGGCTCGATGCCCCAGCAATGGCCCCAGTTGTTCGTTTCTAAAACCAGCTGTAATGACTTTACCATCTCACCCTCCCACTCAGCAACAGTATGTGGCAATGTGTTCCTTCCAGTAACAGATGAATCCTCATTTCCTGATTCTGGATGATCACCATCAATATTTTTCTGTCTGGCCTTGGCAGACTGCCTTTCGTCTTCTGGCTCCAGTAAGTAAGCAGCCCCTCCTTCCCTGCTGTTCCCAGTTGCCTTGTTAAATCCATCATATTAGAAAGCTCAGTTGTCGCGGTAACGTGGAAGAAAAGCCACCTGATCAAGAGGCACTCCTGTGTTTCCATTTTACACTTTCCGCTTGGTTCAAATGCCCTGCTGGCAACTATAGCTAGCTTGTTGGAAGATTGCTTCCCCTACTGAATGCAAGAGCAACTATCCATTTTTTACAGGTCTCTTTTGATATGGAAAGTGGTAGAACAATGTTGAACAAATTTAGATCCTTTCTTACACCATATATAAACTTTGAGGTTCACTTCCATGATATTTTGCCTTCTCCCGCCTTCTTTTACTCAAAGAGCTAAAAGCATCTTGATATTTGCTAAAACCAAATAGCATCATTCTGAGATTTCTGAATTTATCTATAATATGACCTAGAACCTGTGAAGTATTCCACAAAGCAATATCATTAAGCTGGCGTGTATTCTGCCTAAATGGATCTTCTGCCATTTCCGAGTCTAGATAATAGTAGAGTCATGTCTCTTTATTAATAAGAACAAATTCACAAAGTAAAAGATTAGAGAGTTTTTAATTTTCCAGTTGAATATCTCAGATTGCTCTTGATGTCTGACAAGGTTGGACACAGCTGAAGGAACGCTGCTGGAATTTTAAATGACCGTAGAAATGAGAAAAAAACCTTTTGGTCTTTTCCAACTTCAGACAGGAATCCAGAGTGATAATGCTTGCCTACTGTAGCTGCAGAATTAGACATGACTTAAGTTGGCCCTACAGCCAGGTGGGAATGTTCCTATATCCTATTGTCTTCACTAATTGTTTATGAATTAGAGCAAAAGTAGAGCACATGGAGATTGGCTTTGTAACACCTTCCTTTAGACAAAGGCAGAGTCATGGCATGGTAGTAGTAATATTGAAATTTATACCACCCATAAACCTTTTATAGCAGTGTAATTAGTTGGGCTATTAATACTACCCAAGCTTAGCCTTATTTTATTGCTGTGAACACAGCTTGTAATCACATAAATGATAATACGTAATAATGCTTAAGGGCACTGTATAAATCCAAGCATTTTAGCCTCTCTAGTGAGTGCTTTTTGTGAACAAAAGTAGGGGATCCTACAGCTTTCCTCTCCTGTGGGTACTTATTTCCATACTCTCCTTAGAGGGTTCTCTAATGGAAAACAAGGTCATTAAAACTCCTGTTCTTCTCACTTTCTCTAATCTGACTCTGCTGACTTCTGTGACTTCTGTGCTAATACAGAAAATTAGGTGTAAATTAGGCAATAAATAGCAAGAAAGAACTGGATTCAAAGAGTTTGGGGACTGTTTCTGCAAATCAAAGGTATGCTGCTTCTTACAGTGTTATGGTGTTCTCAATAGGAGATTATTCAAATCAGCTCCTTATTGCCTTGTGGTTTGTGCTGTTTTAAAGAATTAGTATTAGTTTATGATGAGGACAATAGTTTGAGGAAGAAAAGATGCAACTTGTTTGTCATTTACAGTATCTTGGTGAGTAGAAAGCAGAAATGTTCCACAGTTAAGGAAAGCATAGTCCACTTTGCAACGTGTTTCTAGGTTGCTTCTGTGCCCTGTGGAGAGGAGTCTGGATGGCTGCTCCTGTTGTGCGTCACTCCACGTTTCTAGCATCCTGCCCAGTTGGCCTACACCACCATCTCATCATGTTTCCTGCTGTTTCTGGACCTCTACTGCAAGTCAGCTGGTCCAACATCAATTCTGTTGTTTAACTCTGGTGAGAACAGGGTGTTCACAAAACCAAAATGGGGTATTTCCTTGTAGTATTAATAGCCAAAAGAAGATTCACTGTGCTAGTGAGCAGGCATTTGAAAGGAGTGAAATAGGCCAGGAGCTAACTGCAAGCAAATTGGTCAATACTTATCATCCAACCAGAATAAAATTAAATTTAATTAAGTGGCCTGGAATGACTGCGTTATCAGTCTTGGGCATTCTTCCCACATTAATAATCTAAATACTTTAGGGAGGAAAAAGAAGTCACTACTGATGACTCAATTTGAAAGGAAATTAAAGGCATGTTTTAAACAAGGCGAAAGGTGAGAGACAGAAAATGACCCAATCTGTTACACCAACCCTGATAGCGTCCCCCGCTGCAGTTCAGGCGATAGCCGCCCCCCCTTTTGTACGAGCCCCATAAGGGCAGGGCCGAGCCGCAGTTTCAGAGGCTGCTTTCTGCATCCCTATCCCAGGGGACAAGAGCTGTCTCACCCCAGGAGGGGCTGAGGGAAGGAGGCTCCCCTGCTCCCTGGGAGCTGGCTGGCTGCTGGCTGTATCTACAGGCTGGTCCACTCTGAGGTCACTTTTAGTTGAGGGGTGGAAATAAAACAGCCAAAGTCAGCTCCCATCGAGCTTCCCTAAGCACCCAGGGTCTTTTCTGCTCTTCTCCACAGCTCAAGGTGAGACAGCTTTAAGCACAAAACTCATGTTGAGGCAGTAAATTTAATTTACCCACACTGAGGAGACTCTCAAAATCTGGGCAATTTCTAGTATTTTTCTTTGTTTAATCCTTTTGAGCTAAAGCCATATTCGCCACTAACAGCCCAGTTCTTCTAACTAGTTCACTGGAAATTTCAACAATGAGAACTTTCTTGAAACTTTTATTCAAGGAAAGTTAGGACGCAGGGACTGTCTGAAGAAACAAGCAGTTGACTTTCATCTTTGGCTCTTTGTTTAGCAGTTTCCAACATAGCCCCCTCAGGACTGCTTCTAAGTCTCCCAGAATAAATACAGATCTGTGTGAGAATTCAATTTCTATTTAGTAGCACCATCTTTACAGTATTTTGCACAAGGTTGTGATAAATATTAATATCAAAGAACATAGTCACTATCTTTTAGATTTCTGACTTTCGAGGTTATTGCTTAGTTGCATAAAAGCTTTCATAACACTCCTCTATTCTTGAGGGCCTTTCAGCACTTCCCAATCTTGTTTAATTTTGTTTGGATATTTGAAACTACTAGTACATGTTTCTTAAGAACATCATCTCTTCAGTCATGATTTGCTACTTGCATCAAAAAAATTAGAAAGCCAGTTTCAAAAGATAAATGTATTTGTCCATGATGCTACTAGTCTTCTGAACACATCATGATCAGTATTATCACAGCTGAACTTGTAAGGGAAAGTTGAACTTTTCACTGCAGTGCATTTCCTGGATGTTTGCGGTTAGTACCATTTCTTCCTCTGCCGTGATGTCTACTGTTCAAGCTCTTTCACTGCTTTCAGTGCTTGTGGATTTAATGAGATTTTGTTTGACAGCTTGTCTAAAGATCAAATTTTGGCCTTCATCTCTATTACCTAGAGTTTCCTAGCTCTTATGGAGTATTGGTTCTGTGCTGAATGGAGGGTTAAGTCCCCTGCTGTTTTCAAGCTTAATATAGTCCTGCTTTTTGGCTTTTACATGGGATCATTTAATTTTAAAGCAATTTTTAGCATTTCTTGAGAAACAAGCCTGTTCTTAGATCACAGAGTACTCTGCTGCTTGGAAAAAACGATAGAAATTTTCACATTTTGAAGCATGCTCCAAAAGCTTAAATATTTTTAAATTGTTTATTTTTCTCTACAGTTTCTGGTTCATTACAATTTAAGCATCCATAAATTGACCTCGTGCTAAGATATCTTGTAAGTCCTCAGGACCTCCCGATACAGCCAATACCCTAGTTGTTTTTAGGCACTTCTGGGGGAGTTCCCTTGTGCAGTCCAATACAAAAGTCAACAAATTGTGGTTGAGAAAGAGACAGTGAGCTCTCTCCATGAGCTTGTTATGTGGTGCGGTTACTCTAAGCTGAGAGATAAAAAGTAGTGGAGGCGAGGAGATGAAATGAAGAGCAAAACAGAGCAGCCCATTTAAATTTTCCAAGACAAAATGCTTATTAAAACCAGCTCTGTTTCTCAGACAGGTGTTCTATGAAAGCAATTGCTGTAATTGAACCAGATGTGATATGGCTACAAACAGGAAGGGACAGACTCCAAAAGACAGTTACTGTTGACTTATAGTTCATGCGTATTTGCATCGCAAAGAATATTCTGAAACTTTCCTTTAGGATTATTAATGGTTTGCAGTTTGGCAGCTTCTTTTTGGTGTTCGGTTGTAAATATACTATGAATTTTTATGAGCACAGAGAAAAAAGCATTTTCTGTTTGTCTGTGTAGTGGATCATTGGACATCCTTAGCTCAACTAGGCATAAGGTTCTGTGGATGGGTTTCCACTTACAGCTGTCCCACCAGTTAAAGCTCTCTGAGACTAAAGCAATAAAATTTGCTATCCCTATTTAAAATTTAGATCATAGACATCTATGAAATGTTGCTTATCTAACAGATAAATACTAAAATTTAAAAAAGTAAGTGCATTTCTTTTTGCAATAGATGTCAAAAATGCTTGTTTGACCGAGCAACTGGAAATGTCCTATTCAAAAAGAAATTAATATGTTATAACCTAACAGACAGGGAATGCAAGTATGTCTGAAATACAAAGAAGCAGCCTATTCAAATAATGGTGTGAAACACTTTGACTTCCATGTTAGTGCAGTGCAAATTTATATAATGTTATTATATAAGAAAAATCATGCACAATATAGTTCTTCATATCCTGAGTTACAAAGCACATACCACCACACAAGCAAAATAGTGTCCATTAAGGCAGTACAGGTTTGAATCCAGAAGCTTTCACATTAAGAGAGTTTCCCAGAACTTTGCAGCTACATCTGCTGGTTCCCAGCATAGGAGGACAGGAAGAAGATGCCTTCCTTGCAGGATAAGCTGTCCCATGTCAAATTCAGTATTGCTGTATCTTTCCTGTTGCTTGCACTTTTCTTCCCGCATGAAGTCTGGGATCAGCTAAGGTTATTCTTATCAGGAAGAAGCTTCATCTTCTATTTGATATATGTGTGAGCAGGATCCTGCAGTGTGGAAGCAGGAAAGACAGTCCCAAGGCTGTGACCAGGCCTGGTTTCACATATCCTTAACCAAAATGCAGCCTTCACCTTCAAGTGGCAGGTCCATTAATCACCTGTTCAGCAGAGAAAACTGTCCCCTTTAGGTAAGAAAAAAAAAGGCTTTACATCTGTTTGTTTGTTTTTTAACATTCTCATTAAAAGCTATGTTGATCATTTATTGATACTGGGTTTCTGTAGCTGCTCTGTCGACAGAGATTACTCAGTTTTGGCTCAGTCATGTTCATCGTAGAAGTGATCAGAGTTTTCCTATAAGGATTGTTTTTTCACTGGGCAACAAATAGTCTTGACCCTTGATTTAAAAATCACCTTCAGCCAACCTTTTTTTTTTTTTTTGAAGTTAACACTAATTACAAGAACAATTTGCACATACTGATTTTTGGAGGCTGAATTACTTCTGTACACCTGTTTAATTTACTTCTGTGTGCTTGAATACAATCAGCTGTGACTAGAAACAATTCAAATGAAAAATTGCACTTGAAGATATAAGCAGGTGTTGCCTTAAATAGCAGCTCCTTCATCTCCTTCTGGTGAAAACCAAAATTGCTTTTGCAGCTGTATGAGAAGAAGTATTTTATAGATCTGGTTGGTTTGTATTGTTTGTTAGATTACATTTCAGATTTTATTTATATACATACAAATTGTTTTTCACTTCTCTATATTTCATTGAGTTCTTTAATTAAAATGTGAATTGAAGAACAAACTCTGGACTTTAGCTTTGTCTCAGTTCAAAGGTATTTGGGTTTGAATAGAGTTTATTCCCCCTGAAAAAGTTCTTACTATACAGAAAGTTTATTGATACAATAGTGATCATTCCCATTGCTCCCAAAGGTCATGACTTCTAGGAAGGCAACACTTATTTCTGTTTCTCTTACAAACTTCAGGGTATAATGAATTTATGCAGTAACTCTTATTTATTGCCTGGGGAAACAGGATTTATATTTCTGTTGTGCTTATAGTACCAGATTTGTCAGCCTTAACTTCTCAAATACCATGCAACTGACCTTAAAAAAAAAAAAAAAAAAAAAAAAATCAAACAAACGAAAAACCCCTGAATTCTAAGAATAATACATTTTGGCTGCCTTTTGGCTGATGGCAGGTTTTAACTTTTAGAAAACATGTAAGCCATATTTTCAGTTTTGCTGTATGAAGTGAGTGCTTGGGTTCAGGTTTTAATGGAAGTTCCAATAGAAGCAAAATTAATTGATGCCAGAAACTGTACGTTGAGGGAAATATCAAATACTGTAAGTAAAACTAAGGGATGGTTTTGTGTATGCAGTGTTTTACAAAGAAAATAGGCAGTAGTGAAAAGTTTTAGGAATTTGTCATTTTTCTCAAACGTTTCACACTGTAATTCTTTAAAAGTCCAAGAATTTCAACATTTTCAGAATGAAACTCTTGTTTCTTAAATGTGAAAGGCTTTAATTTAAAAAAAGTTTAATTGTATTTTAAAATGCTTGATCAAATTAACAATCAAAACACTTTAAATAATGTTTTCTTCAATCCCAAATACCCTTAAAAAATTTTCCTGAAATTTGAAATTGTCTTCAATACAAAATCCTTTTTTGCTTGCTAACGTTGCTCACGCATTTAAAAAAAAACTGTTCATTACCTTATGTAAATCGAGATACATCAACATAGCGAAAATTAGACACTTCAGAGTGCAGTGTCATAGCAAAATAATTGTTTTCTAAACTTTTTGCATTGTAATATATCATTTTTACATAAATATAAATTGCAAGCAGGTTCTTTCAAGTCACATGCTGTGCAGCCATGTATGATATGACATCGCACGCCGTTGGTTTACATACTTAACAATGGACTAAAGCATAAAATAAGAAATTATTTAATTTCTTATTACTTCTCAAGTATTATTTACAGAACTCAGCACTAACACTTTTTTTCTTTGTTTGCCACAAAGCAGAAGAAATGCTACGACTGCTGTGCCACATAGATTTCTAAGGCGGTGTAATGGTTACAGCAGAATACGTACTGAATTCCCTATTAAATTACTTTTAGCATTGGTAACGAACACTCCTATCTGTGAAGATTTTGTCTGTTACTTTTAATTTATTTTTATTAGGGGTTTGGTTTTTTCTTTTTTCCAAGCTCCCAAGTCTTTCAGAAGCGATGGCTAATGCTTCAGGCATCTAATCTGGACCTTGCAATGCTGACTCTGAGAGGACAAGTGTCTCCTGGGGTCACAGTTGCAGAACCAGATCCTCACTTCTTTCTGGAGAACAAAGCTGTGCCAGTGACTCCTCTCTCATTGAACTGTTAGTAGAACAAGCAAAGTTGGGGGGGGGGGGGGGTGTCGGTTGGGTTTCTTCCCTTATCTAATTGTGGGATAGTAGCAGGTTTGCTAAAAGCTCTCCAAAAATCTCAGTGCTGATCAATTCCTTACCTCCATTTCCTGACACAAGCCCTTACAAATACTCCTTTTTTTTCCCTCTTTTCCTCCCTTTCTCCATCTGCTTGCTTCATTTGCTTTCTTTTACTGGGCAGCCAACTATTTTCATTTCTTTAGGACATGGGCCTGTTATTAGCAGTAATACTGACCAGAGATGATTTCTGATCCTTCATCCCTGCTGTGGGCTGTGATATTCTTGTGTTTGATTCTGTTAAACTACCTTCTCATTACAAAAGCTCCAAGGTTTTGATTCAACAGTAATGACAAACAAGCTATAATGGAAACCTTTTTTTTTTTTTTTTTTTTTTTTTAAGATTCTGCAGAGGAAAATTTTGTTATTATTCTGGCTGCTTACAGGAGGATTTGTGTTTAGGACTTCAGAACAGGTATAAATTAACTAGTATAAATCAACACTTACCCTACTCAGCTACAATGGTTTGTATTGGCTGAGAATGCGGTGTTTGGTGGTATTTACAGGAGACCTGTTGCAAGCAATCAACATCACAGGCCCAAGAAGGGTGAAGTTGTTGCAGCTCTGTCGATGGCACTGGCGATTACAGTCGTCTGGAAGCATTATTCCAGCTAGAACAGCCAAGAAGTCAGTGGCCAGCAGACAGCGTGAGCTTACTAGTAGGAATACAAGGACAAATTAAATGAATATAAGAATGTAGGAATTTCTCCGACAGAAGGGGGAGGAGGGCAATATAAAGATGAATTAAGAATGATTTGAGCTCCGCAAGGAAGGCAGAGCATGAATGTACAGTGACATTCTCAGATACTTCACTTACTGATTTCTTAAAATTTTGTCTGTGATTAATTGAAATCTTATTTCTGTTTTATAAGGTCCTTGAAGCAAATCCTGTGTAAATGCACTCATCAGACAATGGCACTGTCCATTTTGTTTGTCTTCCTGCCAGCAATCACTAGCAGAAGAGCAAATAAGCCTCAGCAGACCTATCTCCATATTCTGCAATACTGTTTCTTCTGGTATTTTAATACTTTCATGTTTATTTTCAAAATTCTGGTCTTAAAGTCTAAATAACATGCCTATTTCTGTTAAAACTAAAAAGTGAGCCTTTAACTTTTCATGGATAAAGAAAATGCTTTAAGATAAGATCATAAGTGCTAAAAAGCAGAAAGCAACTAAAGACCAATGTACTCAAAAATTATGAGCAAAAGTTAATTATGTTTACTCTTATCATTGCAAGGAGCTCCCATTGTGATTTTAAAGGAATGGAGATGATGAATCCCCCTTTTTCATGCGTATAACCTACAGAAGTTCAGTAGTGTTGAATCTACATAGCTCCAGTGGGAATAAAGCCTGTTCTTTAATCTGTGTTTACACCTCCTCACTCGTGAAACCCCACGTGGAGTACTGCATTCAGCTCTGGGGCCCCCAACATAAGAAGGACACGGACCTGTTGGAGTTGAGTCCAGAGGAGGGCCACAAAGATGATCCGAGGGCTGGAGCGCCTCCCCTGTGTAGACAGGCTGAGAGAGTTGGGGTTGTTCAGCCTGGAGAAGAGAAGGCTCCGGGGAGACCTTATAGCAGCCTTCCAGTACCTAAAGGGGGCCTACAAGAAAGCCAGAGAGGGACTTTTTACAAGGGCATGTAGTGATAGAACAAGGGGTAATGGCTTTAAACTGAGAGAGGGTAGATTTAGATTAGATATTGGGAAGAAATTCTTTACTGTGAGGGTGGTGAGGAACTGGAACAGGTTGCCCAGAGAGGTTGTGGATGCCCCTTCCCTGAAAGTGTTCAAGGCCAGGTTGGATGGGGCTTTGAGCAACCTGATGTAGTGGAAGGTGTCCCTGCCCATGGCAGAGAGTTTGGAACGAGATGATCTTTAAGGTCCTTTCCAACCAAACCATTCTATGATTCTGTGATCTAGTACAGTTCAGTCTTGCAAACTCTGACTGCCAAGCGCTAGAGTGTGAAATTCTAAAAAATCATTTGGTAACATTAATTTTCTCATCCCTTAAATCCATGCTCAGCACATTGATATATCTCCCAAATTGTTGTAAAAAAATAAAAGCAGGTGCACGTTATTTGAACATCAATGTCTCATCAGTTTTAACTATATGCTTTCTAAATTACTCATGAGACTAAATACAAGTTCTGGATGCCAGACTCAGGAGTTGACCATCTGTGGACTAACAGTTGCAAACTAGTGCATTCTTTCATAAGCAAAACACTGGCTAAGCTATTGCTTCAGTCAGCCATGGCAGCAGAGCAAAAAAAAGGCGATCCTTAGCATTTATGCATATTCAGAGGAGGTCACCGTGTTCACTGTCAGCCACACATGTGCTCTGGATGAGGCACAGAGAGGGGGAACAGCAAGCAGGGCAAGTGAATGATATTACTGAGAGGGATACTTTTATTCTCTGCCAGAGTCAGTCGAAAGTGCTGTCAATAACAAGCACCATAGGAGAGTAATGACTGCAGAAGACCTCTCTCCCACAGTGAGATGCTGCAAAGTCTGAATGCCAATCAGACCTCTCCTCTTCTGGCTGTGCAGCAAAAAAAAATCAGCATGTGTGGCTGATTGAAGCTATTGTTGTTTAGCCTGGCTCCCTTCTCTTTGTGGCTCACTCAGGGAGAAGCAAGAGTTGAATTGGGGCTTTCTCTCCTCCGAGAACAGCTATGAATGAAATCGGTCCCATTCCCAATTAAAGACTGCAGTCCTACAGGAGACTGACTTGGCTATCGCTTTTCATAGCATTCCAGGTTGGGAATAACAAGGAGATGGTGGAGGGAAAAACTGCACAATATTTTCGGGATCTCACCACTTATGTTTAATGCAGGATATTTATAAGGTTTCTCTAATTTCAGAAACTTACCAGATTTTGGGTACCAGAACTGATGATATGTTGTCATTATGGGCTGGGGAACTGATTAAATACTCACACAGAGTATAGACATGGTCTGCTAGGGGAAGTTTGGTCTGGGTAGCAGTTAGCTGGCAGACACCATTAAAAGAAGTCGGTCTGTTGAACAATTTAATACAGGTTAAGAAAACATAGCGCTGAACAGAACAACAGAACCTGTTGAGAAATTACATTAGTCCTTAGCTGCAAAACCAGCCACTGGTTCTGTCTTTTGTCTTGATAGAGAGCAGCAAAAAAGCCCATCTCTGTGTCAGGCTTGCTCCTGCACTTCAATTACAATGGCTTATGGTGTCGCTATTGTCAGGTGAGCAGATAGGTTATCATTTTCTATAGAGAAAGGAGGATTTTGTTAGGTTGGAATAGCTCTTTAGGTCTTAAAGGGCTGGCTGAAAGTCTGGACCAGCATTTGTAAATGTATCTAAATAGTTACAGCTACAGGTAGGACCAAGACAAACTGAAAAAAATAAATACAGTAAAAGGTACAAATAAGACTGGTGCTGAGTTCCTCTTTGCTGCTACATGTATTGTAATCCCATTGAATTCAATAAAATCCCTTTAAGCTGGTGCTTTGCCAACACAGCGCTCTGGAGCCTCGCCAACAGGCAGCAAGTCTAGGCAGCAATGCTGGGATTAGCCAAATGGGCAGTCAAACAAGTACAGATGGAGCAACTGTGGGGAGGTCCAGTCACAAAACCAGAGCTGGAGCAGGCTGGCTGCTAGCTGATGTCTTGATGTGAAGGTGTTTCAGCTGGTGCTCACTGCTCTCTTCCTCTCTAGCCAGTACCTCACAAAAGAAAACAGATGTCTTCTCCTTTGCTTTGCTGCTGTCACGTCCCAGAAGTGGTGAGACTCTTGCCTCAGCCCAAGTGACAGCAGGGGAGGACAGCAATGCAAGTGGCCCTGTTTGGGCAGTGGCAGGTTAAGGTGCTATTTACTGAAGGGTGATGTATCCTTATGGCACAGCCTCTGCACTGGGAGTCACCCTCCTACAAGGACAGTGTCACAAGTGTTTTCCCAGTTAGTGGTCCCCCACGCATTGGAAGACCAGACCCATAGCCTCACATCAATGTAGGCAACACCACAGCCCTTCTCATTCCTGCTGTCTGTCCCTGAGGTGAGATCAGTCCTGCATGTCCCATGAGTCCTTTGTAGAGGCCTCCCAAAGAAGGTAAGTTCATTCTCCCTCAGAGGGGGACTAGGAACAGTTTGACCCTGTCTGTTGTGGAGTCATTTAATCACTGAGACTTTCCAGTTGAAGTTCAGATCCTGCACTCAGGCCTTTTTTTTTTTTCCAACTACTTGTATTGGTGGCCAAAATTTTTTCTTTGACCTGCAAGTATTCATGCTCTTATTTGAGTGCTTTAGCATCTCACATCAATAGCTACTTCTGAAAGCTCTGTTCTTACCCATCCTGGCCTGCAGATGAGACATAGTAACACGTACAAAGCTTGCCACACGTGTTTGTGAGAGTCTTGGCTGAAAGAAGTAACATAAATTCTTATTAGCAAATAATTAGCCATTGAAATTATCATGTTAGGAGAGATGTAATGAAAACTAGTCTTTCTTTTAGGATTTATATCTCTTACATACAGATTTATGAGGTCCCAGTGGATGCCATGCTGGCAATTATAGTACAAGAGACATCAGCTTGCTTGTTTCTGTTCAGCATCAAGTCTCTACTTTAATGGGCAGGGCTGCCCATAGTAAAGAAAGTAACAGTAACCCAATAACAGTGTCCCTTTAGTCATGTTTTCTTTCTCTAAAACTTCTTAATAACTTATAGCTAAGAATGCACCGTGAGATCACAAAATCCTGGAAAGCATAGGCTCCTTTCCCAGAGAACTGAAATTATCACCATCAGCAGGCATTATTGTAGTGTTACTGCTATCCATCGCTATCCAAGCTTGACTCTGCTTGGGCAGTTTCCCCACCATTGGGTAAGTCGGTGTGAGCGTATGGCTTCCGCAGAAAGCTAATCTCCCTACTGCCTTATGATCTGTGTCAATCACTAGCCTCTTAAAGAATTCATTAAACTATTACCCAAGTCAAATACAGTGTAACAAATTAGCATAAACCACCAAGAAGAAATAAGCCAGCCTTGAAAGGCGAATGAAGATTAAATAGAAAAATACAAAATGGCAGTACGTTCTGAGAAACAAAACAAATTAGATGGAACACAAATCACTTACCTGCTGTTGAGTTTAAAGGGAAGTTGATTTTTTGTGTAGCAATCAGAGACTTTGCTCCCTACACAGTAACTTGTCAGCCTGGTTGTTCCATACACAGTACCTTCTAGTTTGTGTTTCAAAGTTGTAATAGTGCTAAAATCTGGCTTAATGTTTGAGTTCAGTATAGGTGAGAGACTGCAATCAGGTGTGAAACTCAACAGCCTCATATTCAGTATTAGCAATCTCCTGTTATTACTTAGATCTGTTATTATTACTTGCTACACAGTAAGCTCTTTAGAGATGCACAAGAAAATCCACGTCTGCCCTCCAAGGAAACTGGACTCTCAGTCTGAGCACTGATGCTGTGGTACTGCTGAGCTGTCAAACAGCTCAGGACAGGATGCCACACTGCAATCAGTGCTGGACACTACCTCACCCGGTGGCCACCTGCTGAGCCAGTGTCACTTCACCTGGCTTACCACCCATCCGGGAGGAGTGATGTGAATTACTGGCACCTGCAAGACTGACATGCAGGGGTTTTTCACTGAGTGAAAGGGAGCAATCCCAGAGTCTGAGTGTGCTCCTGCTTTTTATTTTATTATCACAGAATTGTACTTAGGAAGACAAAAACGAACACAGTACAAGAATCTGTCAAGAGCATAAAGAAGAAGAGTTCTCTATGACTACCTAGACTTAAAGTTTCCCTGTGTCGTGGTTTAAGCCCAGCCGGCAACAACGCACCACGCAGCCGCTTGGTCACTCCTCCCCCCCAGCGGGATAGGGAGGAGGAAATACAGCAAAAAAAGGCTCGTGGGTCGAGACAAGGACAGGGAGGGATCACTCACCACTTATGGTCACAGGCAAAACAAACTCGATTTTGAGGAAAAATAAACCAGTTTAATTTGTTAACAACCAAATCAGAGTAGAATGATGAGAAATAGAACCATATCTTAAAAACACACCTTCCCTCCACCCCTCCCTTCTTCCTGGGCTCAGCTTTGCTCCCGATACCTCTACCTCCTCCCCCGCAGCGGTGCAAGGGGCGGGAATGGGGGTTACGGTCAGTTCGTCTCACATTGTCTCTGCCGCTCCTTCCACAGGGAGAGGACTCCTCACACTCTTCCTCTGCTTCAGCGCGGGGTCCCTCTCACGGGGGCCACCCTCCATGAGTTCCTCCAACTCAAGTCCCTTTCCACACACTGCAGCCCTCTGCAAACTGCTCCAGCATGGGCTCTACTACAGAGTCGCAGCCTCTTCTGGGCCCAGCCACCTGCTCCACCGTGGGGTCCTCCACGGGCTGCAGGGGAATCTCTGCTCTGCCGTTAACCCTCCATGGGCTGCAGGGGAATCTCTGCTCTGCCGTTAACCTTCCATGGGCTGCAGGGGAATCTCTGCTCCGGTGCACCTCCTCCCTCCCCTTCTTCACTGACCTCGGTGTGTGCATGGCTGTTTCTCTCACATCCCACTCCTCTCCTCACTGGAGCTCCTCTTCTTCTGCCATCTTCTTCCTCTCCTGCTCTCTTTACTGTAGCAGCTGCTGTTGCTCTTGCTGCTGCTCCTCTTCCTGCATCTTACTCTCACAACACCTCAGGAGTTTCCCCCCCTTCTTAAATATGCTGTCACAGAGGCGCTACCACCGTTGCTGATTGGCTCGGCCTTGGCCAGAGGCGGGTCCGGGTTGGAGCCAGGGAAGCTTCTAGCAGCTTCTCAGAGGAGCCACCCCGGTAGCCCCTCCACCGCTACACAAACGGAACACACTCTGTCCTTCAGTAACTGTGTTCTGGGATCACATTTCATCAGCTCATCTCAATTCAGCAAGGCATTTAAGCATGCGCTTAACTTTAGTCAGGAGTTTAGGCTTCAGTAGTATTCTGGAGTGCTTAAAGTACTGTTGGCAGAAATAGGATGCATGTGCTGAGCTGGTATTTCTGTATGTTTTAATCCCACTTGTCATCTATGTTCTTTCATACATGCCTGTCCCCAGGTCAGAATATCAAGCATAAATTTAGCTACAACCTCAGTTGAGGCCTGCCCTCTTTCCTGTTAATTGTTTGTGTTAATTGTTCCTGAGGTTTCTCCTTTCCTCATTTTTTTGTCATGCTTGTTTTTAACATCAAATTGTTACCTCTTCTTTCCTTTCTTAGCCCTTTTCAAACTCCATTCTGTTCACGTGGAGGAAATGTTTACATGTGCTTTCACTAATTTTGACCCACTATTATTTCAAGTTGACTTCTCTAACAAGAGACAAACCATCTGATGGAGCTCAGCAGCATTAACTGTTCTCTTCATGCAGGTGTTCAGGGTAGGTGCGCCAGTCCCTTTCGAGGTATTGAATTACCTGTCAGTTCTCAACCGTTTGGTTCACTTAACTCTTAATCAGAATGACTGCATTCTGACAAAGGCTGGGTAACGCAGTCAGAAATTTAATTACAGGGTCTATATTTGTAACAGTTGAGTTTCATTATCAAATGGCCCGATCTTGCTTCAAGGTGCTCTGATTCAACTACTGCGAGTAGTTTTACTGGATTGTGTACCTAGAGTATCTATTTGAAGGCCTGCATTCATCAAAGATAAACGAAGAAGCCAGGAAACGCATAGTGAGTGAAGCTGGGTGTGCCGTGCTGGGTGGGAGTGTAGCGTGGGCTGTCGCCCCTTCCCCTTCTCCCCTGGCTTCCCTGGCCCCCTCCCCGCAGCAGTGCCAAAAGCAGGTGCTGGAAGAGGCCAGAGGTGGCACAGTGACACTGCCAGGAGCCTCGCTGAGATCTGTAAATGTGACACCTGGTGCCTCTCCCTTGCCCCTAACACTTCTTTCCCTGCGACAGAAATAAGCTTGGTCCTACATGGTTTGTTTTTGACAAATTTGTGTCACCGTCACCCGTCTTTGCATTGCATTCCCTCAGCTCTATGAATCCTCAGAGAGAACCGATAACAATTCGGTGGCTGTCTTAACAGCTCTTTTCAGCAGCTGAGCACAGTGCTTTTCAGAGTCAGCTGATTTTAAGACAAAAAGTTTATCTAAAGCACTCCAATCTATCCTTTCACTCTTCTAGCCCAAGCTGTTCCCCCTTTGCAACGAGCAAGAGCTGGTGAGACCCTAGAGCTTCAGCGCAAGCTGTGTGACCTTTCCGTGCTGTGTCTCTTCATCTGTAACATTACAGTGGTTTCTAGAGGTGCCAGCCTCCGGGAGGCTATACATACGTAACGTGAGAGGCGACCAAGAGACAAGCTTGCAAAAGGTGGACGGTTGCAAATATTATCTGTTTTACAGATGGGAATTTGAGAGGAACTGAAATGGAGTGATTTGCATATGATTACACTGGCTGTCTCTGGCACAGCCAGAACTCTGTTTTTTGTATCTTAGATTAATGTTTAATAATGTAACTGACAATGTTGATTTAATATAACCAACAGTCCTGGCTACCATTTACAGTGCTGGTGATTTTCCAGGATAAGTGTTACTTCTCCTACAGACTGACACTTCCTTCAACTAGCCATTCTGCCTAGACTGCTGCAAATCTGGTAGCTATGGGCTGTTCTTGTCTTTGCTCACCTAGGCTGTCAGTGGACTTCTGGCACTGATAAGAGCGCAACATTCCATTACGAATCTGCCGGGCACTCTAGTTCCTTCAGCCTTTCAGCTTTGATTAACAGGAGTAATTAATCGTACACTGATGAGGCTTGTGGTGACTAAGCCTGCTGCAGTTAGGGGAGCAGCATGTAGATGCTGGGGAGCCAACTGTGAAGAAAGAAAGAGAACAGGAGAAAGAAGCCGTGTGGACTTTTGTTCCTTTGAAGTGACCTTTCAGTGCACGTTCTTTACTTTTTCATTTCCTTTATTTTGTTCTTTTCCTTATTTGTTCTGAAAAGAGTCGAGCATTCCTTGCAAAGCAATTCATATGTAAAAAGTTTTCACACTGGGATTCATCTGATAAGGTCTGCAGAGGGGACTTATTTGCACTGACAGGTTGGCAGCCAGACAACCTCTCCATTTTCTAAATGAAAGGAGAGTAGCAGCAGGACATCTCCTACCCTCTGCCTTTCGGCACTGGCAGAGAACCAAAATCTGGCCAAACGCAGTTCAGGGGAGTCAGCTATTTGGAAGCTGCAGAAATGTATGGACACTGGGAATGTAACATACGGTTTGCCTTCTGTGAGAACCAACACAGACAAGTGACATTTGGGTTGGTGATTTTCTGGCATGGGGGATGGGAAGCTTGACCTAGCAGGTGCAATTTGCTTGCCTTTTTTTTTTAGCATTACAGTTCCGAATGTGAAATAATCTAAATTTATTTTTAATTCTTAGTTGTAAAAGGAAAGGCAAGCATAAAGACTAGATCATTTTCTCCCCCATTCAGTTTTATATTCTAGCATGTAACCAATGTGGGATCACTTTCCTGTTTCCTTCAAACATACCTGCGGGGAAAGAGGATGAAGGTGCCTTGAAAGCCTACTTCCCCCCCGCACATCTCTGTGGTACGAGTGTCAGTTTAAGAACACTAAGGTGAGGGACCGTCAGTCCTATGCTAGGGTTATGATCACTCCGTCCATATTTATCCATGTACAACAACATCATATGTGTGCTATACATTTTAATCCAGGACACATATGGAGCCATATCAGGGCAACAGAAAAAGGTAATCTCTTGATTTCTGCCTTTGCCCTGAGTTAGTCTGCCAGGCACCAGTAAAATTACTTTGTAAGCTACTACCCAGGTGCAGCACAGCATACATCAGAGCATCTCAGGGAAACAGGAGCAATATTTTTGTGAATGCAGTAACAAATAAATGGTAAATTATCACAACTTGCTGTTAATCCATATTTGCACAGTCTTGCACATAGCATACTGAAAAAGAGCATGCACCTTTACTGTCACGGGCAACATCCCCTGTGTTGAATGCTTCAGCATATGGAAGCCTCTGAAGAAAGGCCCACTTATGCCTGGATGAATTTAAAGTGTGTTTTTTAGCTGCCATTAGTCTTGGTATTCCTCTTAGTGATGTTAAGGGCATTGGGAAGTTACTCGGTTAAAAAATCCTTAGCTGCATTGCAAAATGTGCTTTAAGTGCAAAAAAGTTGTAGTATAGAGATGATAACTGTCATGGTTGCTTGTATATGTACCTAATTAAACTTTATCTTCCAGCCATTCATGGGTAAAATAGTGCTGATGATCCTTGAAAATATGTGGCTTCTTCTTAGCCACATACTTGACTGATCATACGTTTGTCTTCGTGGCCAAGCACTCTGTTGAATCCCAGTCTCACGCCACTGCCCGCTTTCCTGCCCAGCACACATGCCTGGCAGCTGTGCTCCGCTCCTTCCCAATCAATGCAGCTGTTTGCGAGAGCTCACATTCTTGAAAGATGGGGAGCAGACATTAGTGACATTGCCGTGGTCTTAAAAATCAGATAATTTAGTACAGTGCCCTGCAGAAGGCCAGAACTCACTTCTTGGTCGCACAAATGGCACTACAGACTAATAGCAGTAAAAATAATTAATACCCCTGCCCAGGCTCAGTGTTTCTGTATATATTTATTCAGTACAAGCTAGCACTTTAATTTTGCAGATTTAGCTAGATAAATGGCCTGTTGCCTTTCACTCAATCTTTATTAAATATACTGGTGTGCATTTTATACAAAGGTTTTACAATGATTACAGTAATGTTAAAATAAGTTTGTTTTCTGTAAAACACAAAGGGAAGCTGTTAACAGTCTTCTGTGTAGTTACTAGGTTATTTATCTTGAGGGGAGAAATGAATGCCAGCCATATGCCTAAAACAATGTTGTCCTTTTAATTAATTTACAGAGCCTAAACAACTGCCTTTAGTACCCACGAACACTGGTGATGCTCACAGCATGAGCCCACCTGCCTAATACAGGCAGCTGGTAAACAACAAGCCGATCACAAACGGTTCTAAGGGTTCAGATGAACATTTTTCAGAGGGGACCCATGTGTCATGGTGAGGTCATGCTGCTGAATTGGACCATACATGGGTGTGAATCCCAGCGGGAAAACATGACCCATGAAAGTGGGATCTTTTCCGGTCCAACTGCCAGTTGTCTGTCTTTGTTAGGTGATAATAGACCAAACACTAGAAATATGATTGATGTCTGTGATCCAGTAAATGGTGCCTATGTACAATAGTTTTCACACCACCTCTGAAGGAAACAGAAGGTCCTTTCATTATTGGAGAGGGAGTTTTTGGTCAAGGCAACTGGAGCAGGAAGTCTAATAACAAAGATCAATGTTTCCATAACTATTTTACATTCAAAAATCAGTGCTGCTGTGAGCGACAAGAAAAAAGGCAATTGGTGGCAAAAAAAAAGAGAATATCTTTAAAGAATAAGGCCTATAGTAAATTTACCAGATCAAAAAGTGAAGTATTGCTGGATAAGCCCTTATTATCCAGTGTCAAGCCCAATAGCATGTAAATGAATATAACAGAGATGATGAACTGCTCAAACTTTGGCTAATGCTCTTAGTAGTGATAGAGTTGATGAGAATTTGAAGTACAAAAGTTTTTTTAGAGCAGTATCACTGCAGTTTTTGAAAGATGTTATTAAGGGAAGCTAACACACTCATCACAATTTTTTCCTTCCTTAAACATGACTCTTGTAGTTAGAGCTGACTGTGTCCCTCTAAAGAGCAGCTAAGCTGTAGTGGCAGCTCGTATCTAAATGACAACAGTTCATTCAAATTGCACCTTGATGCTCAGGCTGATGGTCAAGGAGGTACATTAAAGGTAAAACTATAAAGCAGGCATAGCAATATTTGGGAAGGCACTTGTTCCCTTTCTCAACCTCTGCCTTATGTTGGAGTGCTAGACATGGAGGTGGATGAGAAACGAGCTCAGGGGATGCCAGCGTGAGCGCTTGTGAGCTGCCTTGCTTGTCTAAGGAGGAGGAATTAAACATGCATATGAGAAAAGGGCATTTTTTGAGATGTCATTAATGAAATCAGGGAAGGCGTGGGTGGGGGAGTCAACAGGAGAGGTGTCTCCAGCAGACAGGCAGCAGAGTCTTGCAGAGGAAACCCTTGTCAGAGTACGCACTAGGCTGACAACCTGGTATCAGAAGCTCCACCTATTGCAGGAAATCGCAGACAAGCTTTTCAAACCCTAGGCGAGTGAAATGCTTCGGGTTGATGGCCTTTTCAGGCAGCCACTGCTGGAAAGCCAGGGTGGACAGATTTCCGCAGGGACAGCTGTTGCACGAGGAGACACCAAACCATGGCAAAGGGAAAATTGCAATATGTTTTTTCAAATATTTGTAAGACAGATGACCTGAGAAATTCACCTGGCAGGAAGTTTCATTACATGCGTTTTCCCAATCGGGATTTCTCAGACCTATATAACAAGCAATTTTTACTTTTTAGACCGTAAGCCTGGGAATTGGGGCTCCCCCCTGCTTGTTTTCCTCATGTTCAGACTGGCCTCAAGAAAAGCACGATTGCAAAACAGGAATAGTTAGATAGGAAAGCTTGCCTTCACTTAATATGATGAAGTTATAGTGTGGTTCATCTGAAGGTAGTGGTATAAATATGCTGCAGTGTTTAAAATGTAGTTCTTCAATTCTCTCTGTATAATTACCACTCCAGTCACCTTTCAGATCACAGGCGCTATCCTTCGCCTCCTTTCACTCCCATCTAAATAAAGTTTATGTGTGAAACCCCAGGTTGCCAGGTTTTCATGCTACAGCATGAAACAGTGATTAAGGGAAAAGGAAAACCCACTATTTTTTACTGAAGTAGAGACATGAAGAATAAAAATACTGAAGGCATGCTGGGTTAGCGTTTGGGTACTCCCGTGGTTATGCAGGAACTTTCCCCCCCCTTGATGCTCCTGACTCCAGTCCCAGCTGCAACTCCTTAGTCTTGCAGTTTCTTTTTCAGCTTACATTTTCTCTTCTACAGCCAAGGGAGAGGCAGGCTTGCAATAGAAGGGATATTGTCCAGTCCTGTATCTTGCTCTTTAAGCACCTACTGGTATTTTGCAGGGGGGTGAGTGTAAACACATGTACCTGTAAAGTAGCTCTTAAAATGACATACCAAAATCCTAATTTTTATGTTGAGTTTATTGCTTGGGCTGAGAGTATCTTCCTCTATCTTTCAAGAGCAGCAGCATTGGTGAGGAAGATAGGGGTGACAGAGTTAGCCAGAGCCTTTGTGGCACTCTGGGTGCTAAGGATATTGTGAGTAGCTAAGTCATTTGACCCCTGCTGGCTGGAAAAATTTATTTTTTTAATTGATTTTTGGAAGGGGCCCTGGATTGTTGTCAAGTGTCAGAGGAGAGCTGCATGGCAGAGAGGGGATGAAAGAGGGATACAGGAGGGAGCAGCAGCTGGAAGAGCCCTGGAGGAGTAAAGGGTATGGAGTATGGTCTGTTGCTGCACTCCTCTGCTTCTTCTGGGCTGCACCGACATGTCTTGCAGGAATGAGTGTTGTTGCAGGAGGACAGAAAAGGACCAAATGACACCGTCAGCATTATGTGTGTGAAGAGCTTCTTCACCAGAAGTATGCTTGTGCTAACCCATACGTGCATGCACACAGAGGTCCGTACACAGTCGCTCCTTCCTGTCTCCCAACTGCAGCTACTCAGATGAGCACCGGCCAAGAGAAGAGACAGCTCTGTTATAGCGAGTCTTGAGAGGAAAAGACAAAAGCACAAACTAGACGATTCAAATCCAATAGCTGAGAGTTAGAATTACAGAAGTACTGAAATTGAAACAGGTTTTGCTTGTTTTCTTTGGGTAACTGTGCCCATATTGCTCTTGTTTGTGCGTGTACATTTATAGCGTGTAGAGGATCAAATGAGTAATCACATCATGTGGGGCGTAATCCGTAGTTACTGTTAACACCAAGTAGTGTTCAGCGTAATTCCTGCTATCTTCTGTTGGAGGACAAAGCAATCCGATCTGAAATTATTTTAGAGGGGACTAGGAGGAAAATAAATATTTGCATGAAACTATGTGCATATATGGTGTGCACTAGGCCAGGAGGTATTCATTGTGTTTAGTCCCTTGAACGAGAAGCTCAGCGGCTGCTTTTCCCTTTCAGAAGCAAGGGGAGATTCTGCTTTTCTTGTAGAAGCTGGACGCAGCTGGCCCTGCTCTTTTCTGTTGGAGGCAGGTAAATCTGCCGGGTTTGTGAGTGTGACCATAAAGCCATGTGCCAGCTCCTGACACGGAAGGTAAAATGTCTGGCTCGAGGCTGGTGCCGCTTGCTGAACAGAGTCAAATGGTGGCATGGTGGAAGGTGCTAGCCTGAATTTCTTCAGGCTGACCACAAGGGCAGGCATGTGAATATAGGATACATTCGTATTTGAATTCAGCAAAGTAGGTTGGAAAAGCAAAGGTAAAGCTGCAGTGGGCATGTAGGGAAAAAAGTACAAGGGGGGACAGTAGTATGCGAGGTGAACGGGAAAAAGAGGGAGAGAGCATAATTATATTGGGGGATATTTTGCATTTGAATGCTGGAATTTTCCAGAATGCAAGTCAAACCAACACTTGGAAACATCTGCATGTGTGTTTCCGGCTCACAAAATACTCTGATTGCAAGAGCTGTTAAAGGCCTGTTGGTATGAAACCCTCTTTCAAAAGAGGTCCTTTCCAATATTTAGTCTTAATTCTTTACCTAACACTATACTTGCAATAGGTAAAGATATATATGATATCACAGAGTAAGATGATAAAAAATAATGTTGTGAATTATATCCTTCCTGCCCGGGTGAAGCCATCCGCCTTAGCCCTTTCCTCTTCCTTTCTGCACGCTGTAAGGCAGAAGGTTTGAAGCAAGAGCTGAGAGCGTAAAGCCACATCTCAGAATATAGTCCATACATCGTGACTAATGATTAGTTGCAATATTATTTTATTTCATTTTAGTTTATTTTGGTACCTCTTAAGGGAAGTTTATCTTCTTTTCAACATCAAAGTGTCTCCATTTATTCTATGCTTTATTAATATAAAAAAAGAACATGTGATAAAAATACTAAGTATTTCAACTATTATATTGATAGGTTATATATCACAAGTATCAGACCATGAGTCCATCAGTTCACATTGCTTCTCCTGACCTTCTATGAAATTATTAAAAAGCATGTAAATAATAAAAACATGAAAAATTAATTAACTAAAAATCAAAATGAAATCTCAAACTTGTAAGACAAACATATGAGCATTCTAATGCAAACATTTTTACATTTTCTCCTCACTGGAGATACTGTTCAATTTTCATTAAAAATGTTCATTTTGCCTAAGCTGGTTTTATTGCTTCTTGACTCCTGAAATTGATGCAGAAGTCTGAATCCCAGGAAGATTTTTTCAGCCTTCCCTATCTGCAAATTATGTAAACTGGTAAGCAATTATAAATGCGGTCATTTATTTTGAAGCAGGAATTCTTTAGAGGAGTTGTATAAAACAGATCACAGCAGAGCTGAATAGTTATTATGGCTCTTATGCATTTAAGAAACTCAGAATTTGGCAGTAGATGAGCCTATGTAGTTCAGGATCTTGACCAAACTAGTGTACAAGAAAATATCTGCATATGGTGTCATTTGTGTGGCGTGTACGTTCCAGGGCATAAATCTGAGTGGGTATGGTTGTGAGGTACACATTTATGTTCAGCTTGCTTGCCTGTTAGGGTATGCTTTCCTGGGCCAACATATTGGAGCAGTTTGTTTGTTTGTTTAAAGCTATTTTTCCAGGACGATATCTGTAATGGGTGTGTTGAATACAAGTGTAAAGGTGAGATATGTAATCATATAATACCATGGCCCTCCTGTAGATGAACTATACTGACCTATTCTATCCAAAGTAACATAATCTCCTAAAGGAGGATTTTTGTATTTTTATGCCCAAATATTATGCATTCCTCTTCAGCAACATTAAATAGAGCAAGGCGTAAGGAGAGACCGAAAAATAGAAAGAGAGGTTGTCAGGAGAGCTCTGTAGTCTTTTGCTGTCACAACACGAGACAGCGCTGATGGTTCCCATTTTTTTGAACTAAAAATGGCTTGTTACTTATTCCTATCTAGAAAACAAAGCTAAATCTATATGCCTAAAACCAAAACAAATTGTTGTTAACCCCATAAACAGGCCTAAATCATCCCATTGGAGTTGTCTTCTAGCTCACTTAGGAGTAGCAAAGATCTTTTATGCAAATGTTGAGTATTGCCAGGCTGAAATTACTGAAGATATGTGTGTTATTGCATACACATGGAAGATGATAAAGAGCATAATGATAAATTGATCCATTCCATAAGACTATAGAAAGGCTGTCTGGTTTTCCATGAAAATCTTGAGAGCGAGAGAAAGAAATGGAGAGCAGGAAAACAAAATAAAAAAAAGGGCTTTTTGAACTCCTACTGGTGCACTTGTGGCTATAGTCAGCTACAATACTTGCTTGGGGATTGGTAGAGCTCTCGTAATCAGCCTATAAATCATGATAGCTCACAGATATTTATAGGGTGTTTCTACTTCTTCTACTTCTTCTACCTAATGTCACTGCTAGCAAAGTAGATAAGCACCCCCTCCTATGCAGGTACTGCATGTATGGTTTTAACAGGTGAATGCATGTGTCCAAGCAGCATAGTTATGTCCAAGTGCTACCTTCATTCTCTTCCTCTTCCTTTGCCATCTGTCTGGCATGCTGAATGTTATGCCATCAAATATTAATTGCCTCTTGGGAGTTTCTCACTAGAAGAGCTCAGCCTGGTGCTTGCAGCTAGAAACCCACAACTGTGTGAACATCCCAAAGGATCTAATTCACCTGGGCTGCCCTGCATAAATTTCACCTGAAACCTGTGCTCATGTTACATAGCTTGTCTTACTGTTGGTGGCAAAGTTGGCTGAAAGGGCTGAGCCTTCGCAGCAGGAATACATTTCACAATTTATAGATCTGCTCTAGAGGACGTAAGCTGGAGACACCCACTGCTGCTTCTGCATCACAGAGAGCCCTGACTCTCTGCTGTTGTGTGCTTCATGGAGCCATTACCACACTGGACAAAGCAGGTGTAACTCATCCTCACCCAGGTTGCACTCACTGGGCACAAGGCTGCAGAAAATCAAGGTAATAACTTTAAAAAATTATGAATGTGTATTTAAGTATCAAAGAATGGGAACAGTTATGGGTGGTTCAGTGGTGCCTTCATTCTTGTTTGATGGGGTTACAGAACCCTCAGCTTTCCCTTCTGTAGTTCAGGGATCAGTGGCAGCTACTACCTCCTTTTCCCATCAAGTTCACATGCAGGTTCATTACCTGTGAATTGTCTTCCATAAAAAAATTCCATCCAGTTTTTCTTCACAACAAGAAGGTTTTCTTGATGCTAGATGCCACCCAGTGTTCTATGGGAATTATTATATTAACTGCATTTCCTGAAAGCTTATTATTCTACTTCTCTCACAGTCTGGGGCTATTTTACTGTTGCTGGCAAACAAGATTTCATACTTGTCCATCATGGCCTTTATGATGAAGTTTGAGTCTTCCACACTGAAACTGAGGTAACATCTCTTCTCTGAGAGTGTCAGACAGCCTGCTCAGGCTTTCTGACTGCCTGATCTTGTGTGATATACCTTCATTCTGCCTGTGCTGATGAGTTTTCAGAGATGGGATTGGTAAGGTGACCCCTACTTTTGGGATGGTTTCCTCTTCTTGAAGCACTGTGCTGATGCATTGCTCAGCATTGGATGCATCAGTACAACACTCATATATAAAATGTCAAAAATGCTCGCTCTCTGTGCTTTGCAGCCCTCAGTGCTCTGTCGCTTTTATCAACAGCTTGTGCTGGGAAGGTGCATTGACTCCCTTCTTTCATGTGCTGAACAGTTGTTGCATGACTGAACTGCCCCTGGGCTTCAACTGTGGAATGGGGGAAAGGGAGAAAAATGATGACTTTTTCACCACTGGATTTATGAAATTGTCAAAGAATATCAGTAGTGTCTGAGTCAGCTATGCAAGCTTGTAAGCATAGGAAGATGTGCTCCTGAACAAAATGATAGATGGCAAGATGGTACAGGTTTTGTTGGGGTAACTAACCAGCTGGATGTGTAAGGGGACATCCTGTAGTTGTAATACATGGTTGTAATTCACGCATTAATGGTTGGATACCTCATCAGTTGATGGAATTTCTGCTTGGATGTTAATTGCACGTGATGCAAGTTCCTCTTACTCTAACCCTGCAGTTTCACATTATAGAACTTCCTGTTGCAGTTATCAGCCAGAATATCTTCCTAACACGTTAGTATTTCCTCTCCTAAAAAAGGACTCGGGCATATTTCTAATTAGGTGTTATTTCTCAATGTTGCAGAAAGGCTACTGTGTCAATTACTGTTAAAGCCCAGGCAACATGGTAAGAAACGCTAGTGAGGTATTCAGCAATTTGCTTATAAATCAGGATTCATGTAAAGGAAATGCTTTTCTATAATAAGGTTGCTCATTGCGAGTATCACTGCTTTTTTTATTGCTGGAGATTTTTTAGGCTTTGTGGCAATCAGCTGGGATCAAGAGAGAAGCAGTTACTCCTCACAGCTGCTGTGTCAAGTTTGCGTACCTCTCAGCAGTGTTTTCAGACACACGTTCTCTTGAATTCTTGGTGAGGAGGAGTGGAAGACCTTTAACTTTCAGTGCACCCTGCTGAGCACCATATGATGCAGTACCACACATTACAGGAGAGTTTACAGAAAGTGACTGAGTTTCAGAGATGACAAGCACTGAGTGCTGATTATTTCAGGAGGGATCTTAATACACTATTGTGATCTACTTGCATTTATCCTGAAGCCAAAATGGGAGTATTGGCTGCTTCTTCCAGCAGCTGTCTCCCCCACTGATCTCTTTTTGCCCTCCCAGGACTCCCAGCTGTCCTGGGATTGGACGCCAGTGGACACCGAACCACCGTTCTGGGAAGCACCTGCTTATGTGCTGGCTCCAGATTCTGTCCCTAGTACCAGCTTTTCCTAAAACCACACTTAGCTTTTCCAAGATGCACAATTCAGTTTCATACTGGATAGATTACTGGAGTTTCTCTTATTATGGTAGTATAGCAAGTAGCAAGTGTAATACTAGTCTTTCATTGATTAAGCAGCAGCACAGTGGCCTTAGCTGTCCTGCTACATGATACCTGAGGATCTAAACTACAACACTGTTGTACGTATTTGATGAGATCCTGGATTTCTCTATCATACTTTTATTGGCTATCACCTTCTACCATGGAAAGATAATACACGTTCTCTTCAGTCAATTAATTTTTTGATACCTTAAGCATGTGCACAATCTCCAGTCATCAGTAGCACTAGATGCATAATTCGGGTTATAATAGCACTGACTGAGTATCTCTCAGTTTGTACATCCCGCTGCAGGTAACTTTTGCCAGACTTTTGGAGGACTGCAGACTTCCAGCTTGCTAGCATAGCATCTAACTGCTTATCGGTCCCACTCTCAATCTCCTCATTATTTCAGTTGCACAGCTACAATAATTAGATTCTGTATTTTTCAGACTTCATAGACTAGCTTAAGACTACAGTAGGCAGGGACAAAAAATTTCCTTTGTAGATCTTGGTTATTGCTTTATGTGCCAGTCATTACTTTGCTCAAAAACAAGACCAGGTGAGGTTCAGTCCCTGCTACAAAGCTGCTTTCACCAATTTACTGAAGCTAAGCTGATACACAGTGAGCATTTAATTAACGTTTAATGTTCTATCTAGAGCAAAACAATGTCTGAACTGTATTGCATCAGCTTGCACAGCTCTCCACCTTTCTGGGTATGACTGCACTTACGTGCTAGTCCTGACAACTGTGCTTGTGAAACCTGGCAAAATATACACGAAAATGTACTACTCTGACTATACACGTGCTAGAGGTGCTTCATAAACCTGTAAGTTGTCTTGTTACAGAGTTTGAATCATGGAAAATTTGTATTTTTCTTGTCAGAAATGCTACAGACCTGACACCATTGCAAAGTTTTTCTAGCCCGGTTCTGCCAGCTCAGGAGGAAAGAAGTGCATGCCCCATGACTACCCAGGATGAAGGGCTGCTCTCCATCGTTCCTGTTTGTCTCCCAGATTGCTTACTCCTTTATGTTGATACATGGATGTATAATGCTGATTTGTTTATCTGATACTAATATTGCTAGATTTCCAAAGGTAATATTGAGACCCTATTGCTTTAGGTACACAACAGGTATGCAACAAAATATCACCTGCTCCAAACAACTAGTCGTCTAAAAAAATATCTGGCCTGATTTCTAATCTTAATGGTCATTCTGGGTAACTCATTCAGGATTATGTGATAATGAATAGCCAGTTTCTTCAGCAGAATTGCCTATAAATGTCTAGTTGACACAGTAGCTTTGTGATGCCTTATGCCAATTAATTAGCATGGTTCAGTGCTGTTTTATGCTTTTAGTAACACACATCAGTAGTCATGCTGCAAAGGATATAAACATGGGGGGTTAAATACTTTTGAACATTGTAGACGCAACATTTAGGTTTCTGGTGTGTGTGACTCCTGAAAGTATCATGAAATAGGCAAATTATTGAATGCACCAGCTCTGCGTGTTATTTGAAGCCGTTGTGTTTCACATATTTCTATGTGCTCATGCCTCCATTTTCTCTATTCTTAACTGGGTTTACTCATGCCTTTTGGAATTACTGCCATGCATGAAACAAGGTGCTCATGCTGTGGCCAACAATGAAGGAGCCACAATGGGTTGGTGTGTCTTGCATGTTTCTTTTGAGCCTCTGCTGCTGGTCACCTTGGAGACACGAAGTGTCCTGGACCGGCCCCACAATTGCTTTAACCAAGTGGCAGCTCCTACATTTTCTGCTTCATGTGTAATTAGTGGCGTTTCTTGAATCATCTGTGGTTTTTCTGATGTGAGGCTTTTACTATAACCCATGAGGGTGATACATTCCCAAAGCTTCTATATCGCTCCAGGGATAATATTTAATATTTAATTTGGAAGTTTAGCAAACCTTATTCCAGTTCACCAACAGTGGTGTGAGGAAAGTCCCAGAAGGGGAGTAACTCTGCTAGCTTTTCCCACAGCTGCTACTGCAAATAGATACTCCAAGAGGACCGAGTGCACGTTTGCAGCCTTTTAACACAGAAGAATACTGAAATACCTCTAGAGATCATGGAGCATCTGTAAAGCCATATTTATCTTGAGCCAGCCAGCCCTAATGTATTCTGAACTCTTCAGTTCTCCCCTTGGCCCTGGGCAATGACATGAAATAGTGCTGGGTATTAGGATTTTATATCTTTTCTGTTAACACTATTGACTCCAGGTGAAGTTTTAATTCTACCAGCAGTGCTTCTTTAGCATCAGCTTCCCATCTTATTCTACTTTAAAATGCCCTTTTAAATGTTAGTTTAGTTGTTGCTAAACTAACAAGAATTGTCACAGTGTTGGAGTGCGTATGTGCCCTTAGTGTTCAGACCACAGAAGACAACACTCCCATTTTCAGTTATTCACCAATAGCCTTTTTCCTCTTAATAGTACTATCCTCTTAGTAGTCATCAGCAGACAGACTTCTTTCTTAACAGATATCTTTAGGTTTCATAGCCTGTAAAAAGCAGGTTCTCCTTGATGCTTACCACGTGTTGTATACAGTCCTTGCTCGTATTTCATGCCAGTACCTGCTACTAGGTAGTAGTTTGGTGAACCCCAGAACCAGCATCGCCTGATCTCTTAGGGATTTATGTCTTGTGTTGAATGAGCTGGTGCCTAAGAAGATGCAGAGTCCAGAGTCTGGTGTGTAGTAAGTCGTGAGTTTACCTCCAAGCCTATACTTAGTGGTGGCGATGTTAGGTTTTCTCTCTTCTGCTCAGTTACCTATTCACAATAATCCTGTAGGAACTAATATCTTTGCACTCTATCTGTGTCAGATTAGATTTAAATTGGATCAGTGTGTTCAAACGTTATTGATGGAGAACAGAGAAAGATACACACTCCTTGACTTCCTTATTCTCTTACTGTCTTCTAAAGAGAAGGCTAGAAATTCAACTTCAGTTGGATCTGCTTGATCTATGGGTGGTTAATAGTAATGACAATTTGCATTGTGTCTTTTTTTTTTTTTTTACTCTCTCAGGCAAATCTCATGCTTTGGGGAATAAACTTTATAGGAACCACAAATAATAAGTAGATAATTCATTATTCATATCTGTCTGCTGGGGGAAAAAATGTCACAGAGTGGGTAGGTGGCTGGACCAACTTTTTGTAATGGGTTGATGAAAGGGGGGAAAAAAAAAAAAAAGAACACTCATGCACCTTAACTGATTCCTCTGCCTTAAACAATGAACATTATTTCTTTTAAAATTATTTTACTTTAAGTAAGTCTTGTGAATGTGATTAACATGCCCAAGATTATCCAGGAGGATAAATTATTCTTGCAAATTACACGTTTATAAATGATATACAGAGATATATACAGATTTCTTTAATTTCACTAACACTCTGGTAAATTTGAAAATGAGATTTTTTTTCTTCTGAAAATCTTTCTTTGCAGTGCTGTAAGTAGCCTCATACTAGATAAAATAGGATAAACAATGAGAAAAGGGCCTGACTGCAGAGCTTATACAGTAAAGGAATAGGATTGTTTTCGAATAGAATAGACTAGACTCTTTCAGTTGGAAGGGACCTACAACGATCATCTAGTCCAACTGCCTGTTTTGAAGCAGTTCTGTGTGAGAGTGAGCCAGGTTTAACCCCAAAAGCCGGCAGACTGCAGTGTTAGCTCAGAGGTAACTTAAATCTGAGAGTACTGTAGATCAGAAATCAATTTTGAAAATTTTATGCATGAAGACATAAGGACATAATCAAATCTCAGGTTTGAGGGAAGGCTCCGGCTTCTCAGTGTGCTCATGTCCCTGTGCGTTACAGAGGTGCAAGTGCTTCTCCCAGGACACAGTCTGCCATTTCAGGAAAGGAGCTTACCTAAGTTTAGGCTGGGAGATAAAACAACTTAAATGAAAAATTTGTGTGCTAGAAACATCACAGTGTTTTTTTATCTTTTTTTTAGCCTATTTTAAAGGGCTGGGAGTTTAGAGGTCTGGCTTTTGAAACAGTGCACTGTTCAGAGCTTTCGTCAGGTCTTACACGTTTCTTGACATGGTCTGTTTCTTGCAGTAACCCATGGCAGTAACATACAGCATTGTGTCTGCCACCAGGGGAAAAACTGTGTGTAATCTCGTGGGCGGGCAGGTAGAGAGAAACTGAGGCATCAGCAAAATCACCAACTACTTTATTGTTGCAGTTTTAGTTGTAATTTACTCTTAAAAGTAAATTGTATGACCAGTAATCTCATGAAATAAGACATCTGAAGATTATCAGATCTAACCACAGAGCTTAGGCTGGATCAAAATCAAGGCACCAGAAATTAATCCTTTCACCTTTTATGAAAATGCATGTTCAAATTCCTAGATCTAACTTCAGCTATTACGATTTACATCCAGGGTCGAACCAGACTGACCTGCAAAATCTCTAAAAGGAAATAACAAGTCTAAATACTTCAGATGAGCTTGTAATTTAGTAACTGGAAAACTATGTTATGGCATGTTAATAGGCTAAGCATATTATAGAAAGGAGGAGGCTCAAAATGACAAAAGTAGCAGACAGAAGGGGTACAAACCTTACCTTCAGTTTGTGTTACTCCTATGATAATCTGGAGATCAAAGGTTATATAAAGTACCTTTTGCCAAAGTGCCAGCCAAATAAATGTTAGTATGATAGGTAGACGTTCAAACACTACAGACTTGAAACAGACAACAAAAATAAATAGAACCCCTTCAAAACTGAAAAATCCTGTTGATTGTGGCTGGTAAATAAGATGTACTTCCTAAGAAGGTAAAAACACATTGCCATGACATAGCTCACCTCCAGTGAGGCATGTACGCCAGCTCGTGTCCTGTGACTGTGTTCTACCCCAGCAGCACCACCCGTTGCAGGTTTGCTTCAACACACACGGCAGGAAGACCTGCAGCCTCATTGTACAATGCACATGCACAGCAAGGGTGGTGCTGATGGCTGCTGGGTTTGTTCAATGACTGCTGTCGCCCTGTGACAGATAGGACGCATGCACGATTCAGCCTGTGTCAGAGAAGGGGGTAGTTGTCCCTTGCCTGGGTCCGCTGTTACTTGGTTCTCACTTCCCACAGGACTAACATTAATGTGGTCACAGACTGCTCAGGACACAGTCTGAAAATCGATCTGAAAACCCAAAATCTTTGTTTCCAGGCAGTTCTGTGCCCTGGCTTACCGTGCAGTCCCACAAGCACCAGTGCTGGCACAGGGCAAGCAGCAGGAACGTGTGGCCAGCAGCTGGAGAGCACGGGAGCTGCTTGCAGCAGTGACTCAGGGCTGTTACACCAGCAGCAGGTCTGTGGGTTACGCAGTTTTCCCACTGCGGGAGAGGAAGCAGAAGGGAGCTCTGGATAAGATCAGGTTGGATAAGATCAGATGTTCTGTGGAGGCAAAAGGAGCTGAGGTTATCTAGTCTCCCAAAAGGCTTACTGAAAACATGGTATAGGACAAAAGCAGTGCAGCCTATAAGCAGTCATCCATAAGGTGAACAGAGTATATTCAGGCGTTTTGTGAAGCCAGACTAGAGGAGCACTCCTGGAAGAGAACATTATTACATAAATAATTAAGCAGTGGTGGTGTTTTGCCTTTAGGCAACAGTATTACCATAAAGTAGTCATCAGTAATACAAACAGATATGAGGAAATAAGAACCGTTTTGAGTCAGAGGATTTAAAGTCACACAGAAGAGGGACAGTTCTTTTGAGCTTCGTGGAGAGCTGAAAGCCTTCTACAACAGGCTTTAAGTCCCCTGAACCAGCAACTTGGCCAAGCAGGAGACAAGCAAGGTTTTATTGTTCAGGTCTGGGAGCCTCTTGGCGTAGTAATACAGAGAAGATCTCTGTTACCCCTACACAGTATTACTCCATTTGGCTGCCTCCTTCCCCTGGTCCTGCGGCAGGGCTGGATGACTACAAAGTCTGTAGAGAAGCAGCGATGGTATTGGTGAAGGTCTGTATCTGCAAGACTCACTATAATGGGTGAAAATGCAAAAGAAGCAATTATCCTTTAATTGTGCTTTGTAACTGAGATTCTTTTTCAAAGAAAGTGATAATAAGTAAATTCTGGTATAATCTTCATCCTCTGTGAGACTTTTGCTTCTTTACCATGTAGCAGTTGACTCTGGCACTCCTGTTAGAGGCAGGGGAGGACCAGCGTGCCTGACAGCCTTCCCTCTCCATGCTGCTTCCCCCTTGCAAGTCTCCTGCATACATTTAGATCTCTTCTGCTGAGCTCTGTAGAGCAGAAGGAGAGCACAGCTCCTTTGATGATCTTGATCTAAATAGCAAGTTGTCGTCTGAATTAAAAGAGAGAGACTGCAGCGGATGAAAGAGAACCAATATGCTTATTTTCTGGTCTAGCAGTGCTGTTATTCTACCTGTGTCCCAAGCCCATACACAAATAATTGGGCATTTGCTGTCTTAATGGCTGTTGGTTCTTTTTATTGTACCTCTGCGGCTGTGTAGCTGAATGTGAAAAGGGTTTTGCACATGTATATATGTATTTTTGGTAGACACTGCACAGCTAAAGTCTCTTTTAATTTTCTCTCTAATTTATTTTTAATTTTGTAACCCCCCAGGGGTAAATCCTTATTATATGATGTAAAATTATCTCATCTAAAAAGCAGCTTATTTGTTGATTTTTAGTTTGAGTGAGCAGAGGCAAAGCTGTAGTTTTTTTCCAAACACTGAGAGCTCCTCTGTATATATAACTGTCAAGTGTGTGTCTCACTGCAAAATCAGTAAAAAATGTAAAACCTAAACCTATCCTTCTAGAAAGGGCAAAGAGAGGGGGTTTGTATTTCTCTGTGTTAACAGTATGTTAGACTTCTGAATCTTAAAACATTCTTAATATGCAATTTGCTTTTAAATCTACATTACATTTGGATTAGACTGAATATGAAGGCTTACATTTTCAAAAGCTTGAGTGTTGACAGAAGTTAGGGGTTTGTTTTTTGAAAGGGGATCTCCATCAAAAGACGGCAGTGTCTGAACACGGCATTACTCTGCGCACTCACATAAATGCATGTTTACCGACATCAGTATGTGCTTTGGCTCACTGGAAATGTTGCCTTTAAGCTAACCTGCACACTTTATGGTTTAGTATTTGTTTATATGACTGACTGGAAGCCTTAGTCACAGTGCTATTGAGATAATAACAAAAACACACAATCTGACATAATCTCTCTTCCCTTTACATTCAGTGGGAGAGATGTTTATTTTCAAAACACTGGTTATCTCATCCTAAACAATTCATCTGGAATATGTTAGGTGAAAAAAGCTTTAAAAATGCCTTACCAGCTAGTTCAGGTGTAGGCATCTACATTTGGTCCTTCTGGCCTACAATGCTTACAACTCAAAAGAGCTGAATAAATAATATGCTTTGAGTTGTCATCAAGGGAAATAAAAAAAACCCAGATTGTCTCTTTTTGTTTTATTTTTAATTGTGTGATATTTTTTCGCCACCTTGTTTTTATGCAAAGGTGATGTTTATTTCTATTCAGGTTGTAGACTTTTGAATGAACCTCTTGCTTCCCTCTGCTTCTCATTTTAGTCTTCCCAAGTTAAGTCAAGACTTCCCACTTATCTCCCTAACTCCCATTTCCCTTCTCCTTGTTGTCTGAATTCACTGAGGATGCCATCTGTGATTGCTGTCCAGAGGTCCTGTCCTGCTGGCAGCCCACGCCTTCTCCAGGCTGTCTTCCACTGTTGCCTTCTACTGGGTTACTCTTGCAAAAGTGTGACATTTGAATATGGTGGCTTTATTTCAGCCCCAGGTCAAAACCAGGACTCCGCCTGCCTCTTCCTTGATTTGTCCATAGCATTGGACTGACACTTACTGCAGATGATCATCATCTTTCTCCTGCTCTTCTCTGCAGAAAGTCTCCCACTTTAGGAGTGATTCATTCCCTTCTATGAATTGTGATGACAATGCCAAAGAAATAGAGAGCGGTAAACAAATAACAGTCCCCAGATTAACAATGTTAACCATGCATTGCTTTTTGCTCAGATACACCCTCAAATGGGATCCATCAGTTTTGCTAATGCTTGTAGATCTATGCAACTGATATGTTAATGATAAACAGTAATAATAATGTGGGCAGAGGGACTCTGGTCAGAAGCCAGACCTTTCTTACACAGTAAGTAACAGGAGATGCAGCAACTGAGTGGAAGCAAAGACTAAGTATGTTCCACAGAGAAAGATGCAGCTCCTGCACAGGATTTTTTTTCCAGGAACAAATTCTCTATTTTATTTCTGTAATGCTGAACGCCTGTACATCTCTCTGCTTTCCACTGGGCAAGACAAAAGACACTTGCTGTGAAGCTAAACCAATGTTCATCAGAGCTGTGCAGTGCTTGCATAAATTCATTTCAGTGTTGCTTTGTGCTCTGCCCAGCCTTCTCAGCTGAAGCTGATCTTTTGCAGTTTCGAATATCTCAGAGCTGTATATCAAAGGTAAAATACCACTTGCCAAATATTTTTCTTATTTCTGTCATTAGCAAAGAAAGGATTGAGAAAGCAAAAGAGAGAACTGTGTGTGTCAGTTAAAGTTGTAGAAGATTTAATTTCCATCTCTGGTAACTCTGACTTTACCCATTAGCCAGAAGTCATGGCCATACATTAATTTTTAAAGCTAACTTATTTGGCCACATCTGAGCAGTACAGTGATCTGTGGTTGGAAATTGAAGCTGGCAAACCAAAGGCACCGAAAGAGTCCTTGAGGTGTGTCCATAGTCCTTGCTCAGCCAACAAAATACCGGTGCAGTTCTTGAGCCTGTTGCTTCTTTCTGCTCTGTAGGTACCACCAAGATCCTATGACAACAAAAACAGATTCAGGTGGGATTTTCACTGTTCGAATAGAGACTGCAGTTTGATGTCTTTGATTTTTAAACTTTCCTTTTACAAATAAAATGAAAAATCACTCTGTAATGTTAACCATGCCATTCCATTGCATTGATGTTTTCCAGCTGGTGTTTTAAAGGTATTATCTGGGCAGCATAAAAATTAGAGATACAGTTTCAGTACCTGGAAAGGATCTATCTGCATGTTTTACACTGATTTTAGTAGGAATTAGGACATCTAATCTCAAATGCTTTTTTGAAAATGCCTCCCTAAATGTATTAAAAAATAAGATCTAAAATATTCCTCTTTCTGCATGCTCAAATCATCATAACAAATACATAAATGTAGTCATAATTCATGTCTGAAGGGTGGGATTTTCTTTTTCATGAGTTCTCCTGTGAGTCGGTGGTAACAGGGAAGTGTGGTATGGTTGAATGCACTGACTCCTTATTTAGGATCTTAAATAATTAGCTGACTCACCACCTTGTTTCTGCTATTTCTCTGCTGCTTACGGAGAGAAAGAGAAAGAAAGAGAAAAAGAGGAGGGAAGGAAGGAAAGCTTTTTCGCATTTACAATTTTGCACTCAGTGTCATTACCACTGTAACAAATAATTAAGTTATTGCCTAATAATATCCCACTGGAAGTGTGTATGTGAGCATCTGTTAATGAACAAACGTCAAATGATTCAGATGCTTTGTTCAGGTAAATACCCATTCAAGTCATTCAGTGGGGCCAAGATTCAATGTCTAAGATTTCTGAATCAAGTGCTGAAGTAATTATCCGGTTTTCTGAGATTGCATCTTATAATATCTGAGATACTCCTGTGCTATAGAGAGCCTGCCGTTTTTGATGGTATGGCAGCCCACATGTCACCAGGTCTATTTGAACCAGAGAGCAAACACACTTGTAATAAAGGAAAATGATGAGGGAGAATTGGGAAGCCTGAGCAAGTTTTGGTGGCAATTGACAATAATGTTCCTTTTCTTCTGTATTTTCCACTACTCATTTTGATGATCACAGGCACTTAGAAAGGCTGCAGCAACATGAACAAATCTCAGAATAGTGGGGGGTTTTTTTAAACTTTCAAGACAGTTCAGATTCCATTTATAGTACTTTGGCAGTACAGGTCAACCCTATTTAGATCCCTGTTTACGCTACAGACTCTTAAAGACCTCCAGTCATACTGTGTTCAGGCACAGTCGGTATGTCCAGCCCCTTTCACAGTGGGATCCCATCATGTCTGGAGCTTACTGTAATGCAAATAAGTAACAGGTTTGCCCACCCTCACTAATGAGCTGGTTTCTTTTGAACGGAGAACAATAATAATCCCTAGCCTAGCATGAGGAATGCTTTGACCTTTTGAAAGTTGTGGGTTTGATCTGCAGGCCGTATTGTACTGCCAGTCTTCACGTGGTAGAAATTAAATACTGGGTGATTGACAGGGCTCCCGTAGAAGGCAGCGAACTTGCCTACTTCAGAAATCGATCCTGGGAGCAGAGCAACCTGTCATGCAAAATCTGTTTGTCTCAGTGCAGCCTTTCTCTAACCAAGTCTGATATTTTGAACCTCTAGGATCGTAATAACCATCCTTGGGACAGGATCTGTAATCTGCCCACAGGTGATGCTGTTACTCCCCTGCTCTAATGCTCCATCATATTTGCAAATACTGGTAATCTCCCACTCTGACAAAACCCTCTTGCGTCATGTGTGATACAACATTTATCAGTATGTATGGAAAGTATAAATGTGTGTCATAAACGCTCTATTCTTTAGCATTTTATATGTGTATATATATGTGTATATATAGAAGTAAAACTAAGAACACATTTACAGTCTGCCCAAGCTGCACTTGTTTTTCCCAGCGTTGTTTACATCTAAAGTGAAGCGACAATCTGACCTCACATATTACTTTGCCAAGCTGGCTGTTTTAATATCTGTGAGACAAATAGGGTGTGTTAGTTTTCACCTCCTTGTAGTACCTCTTTATATATGGTACTTTTCAACTGCATATTGTAAATGCAAGAGACCTTCTAGATAATTTCTCTTGACAGGCAGGTATTTTGTGCATGTAAACCTAAGTCTTTTACATAATTCTTCTTGTTTATTACCACAGGAGAAGAAAACTTGTTGGCAATTTTGAAAAGGAGATGGTGGAAGTACATGATCCTGGGGATAATAGATATAGAAGCCAATTACCTGGTAGTCAAAGCTTATCAATACACCACTCTTACTAGCGTACAGGTAAGGACTCAAAGGATCTTCCTTTTTGAGGTAAGATAATAGGCCCAGTGGGGTCAATGGTGCAGTGTCCATTGGCTTCAGTGCACTAATAGCCAGTTGCTGCCTGTGTCTTCTGTGTACTTTTTAATGCTGTCTCATAAGACACGTTTTTTCATACTGGACCGTTTTTATTACTCAGTATTTTCCAAACTGTACAAAAACTTTGTACATTCATTTTGTTTTCCTGTGCTAAGCATTCATAATCACATTTTTGGCATTAGCTACTTAATTTGGTCCTTTAAGGAAATATTTTCAGATGGGCTGAAATGTTTTTCTCACTTTATATTGTACTTGGAAAAAATACAAGCACTTCTTTTAGGATTCCATAATTAGATCTGGGTGCAAAAGTTGTGTGGTGGGTTGACCCTGGCTGAACGCCAGATGCCCACCAAAGCTGCTCTATCACTCCCCCTCCTCAGTTGGGCAGGAGAGAGAAAATGTAATGAAAGGCTCGTGGGTCGAGATAAGGACAGGGAGAGATCATTCACTAATTACCGTCACAGGCAAAACAGACTCAACTTGGGGAAAACTTAGTTTAATTTATTACCAGTCAAATCAGAGCAGGATAATGAGAAATAAAACCAAATCTTAAAAACACCTTCCCCCCACCCCTCCCTTCTTCCTGGGCTCAACTTCACTCCCGAGTTCTCTACTTCCTGCCTGGCAGTGGCACAGGGGGACGGGGAATGGGGGTTTGGGTCAGTTCATCACACGTTGTTTCTGCCGCTCCTTCCTCCTCAGGGCAAGGACTCCTCACACTCTTCCCCTGCTCCAGTGTGGGGTCCCTCCCACGGGTGGCAGTCCTCCACAAAATTCTCCAATGTGAGCCCTTCCCATGGGCTGCAGTTCTTCATGAACTGCTCCAGCATGGGTCCCTTCCACAGGGTGCAGTCCTTCAGGAATGAACTGCTCCAGCGTGGGTCCCCCGCGGGGTCACAAGTCCTGCCAGCAAACCTGCTTCAGCGTGGGCTCCTCTCTCTCCATGGGTCCACAGGTCCTGCCAGGAGCCTGCTCCAGCACGGGCTTCCCACGGGGTCACAGCCTCCTTCAGGCATCCACCTGCTCTGGCGTGGGGTCCTCCATGGGCTGCAGGTGGATATCTGCTTCATTGTTAACCTCCATGGCTGCAGGGGAATCTCTGCTCCGGTGCCTGGAGCACCTCCTCCCCCTCCTTCTTCACTGACCTTGGTGTCTGCAGAGTTGTTTCTCTCACATCTTCTCACTCCTCTCTCCCGGCTGCAGTTGCTGTTTGTTTGGCTTTTTCCCCCCTTCTTAAATATGCTATCACAGAGGCGCTACCACTGTCGCTGATGGGCTCGGCCTTGGCCAGCGGCGGGTCCATCTTGGAGCCAGCTGGCATTGGCTCTGTCGGACATAGGGGAAGCTTCTTACAGAAGCCACCCCTGTAGCCCCCCCGCTACCAAAACCTTGCCACGCAAACCCAATACAGGATTTTTAGGATTCCATAATTAGATCAGAGTGCAAAAGTTGTCATTAAGTAAAATGAATGTAGTTATGGTGAAGTCTTTCTTTAATGCATGCAGTTAGATGTGTTATGTTATATAACAGCTTAACTGCAGCTATCAAGAGGTGTATTCTGCGTTAAAAAATTATACGTGCAGTGAACAAAAGCTAGGGTAATGATTTCTCCAAAGATCCAACATGTATATTTTAAATACAAACACAAAAGAATCAGGCTTCTTCCCATTTAAGTGGAGAAGTGAATAATGGAAACATTTTTAAGAGTCTGGAAATTGTCTGTTTTGGGAAATCATTGCATACTTCATTGCTACTTGTTCTAAACCAAACTTACTCCCTTTTTACATTATCTCTAAATAACTGGGCAGCACTAGATAGTGTTCAGTGTATTTTACACCTTCTTTGCCTGAAGTTTGCATTAAAGCCAGTAAAATAGAGGAGCATCAGTTAATGTTCTGCAGAATCAAAGCTGATTAGGAATATATCTCTTCCATGTTGAAAAGTGGTGTTGGAAAATACTGAGCTTGTTTAGCTGAATAAGAAGCAAAAATAGAAGAAAACTATGAATTCAAGGAATCTGAATGTGAGATCTATGCTAAATATTCACAAATGCCTCTACCATGAGATTCGTGGTTTGAGAATTCTTTGAAATGTGCCCAGACAATGTAATGTTGCTTTTAACACTTTTCCAAATCAGATTATTCAGTATAGAGTAAAGCATAAATCCACGTAAACCTCACACTGTCTGATTTTATAGCTACTAAAAGCCTCAAAGAGAAAGGCAAAAGCTGAATTGCTTCTTTTGTGTGTTCACTCATAGCAAGTAGGAATAGCGGACTGAGCAAGACGATCCGGGCCATTAAATCCCATCTCCCACAGCCACCAACAAGCACGTATCAAGAGGTTCGTCTGGCCAGACCCATGAAACAGAAGATGCAAACCCTCCTGCTCTTCTGCAATGAGCACAGCCTTTAGTGTAAGAGATCAAAAACTACAGTGTGAGGGGGAGCCGGCAGGAGAGTTCACGGGCATTGCCTGTGTCTCGGCAGGGAATTAGCTGAAATGAGCCACAGTCTCTTTTTAGACTGAGCGAGAGAGGAAGGGTGGAACAGGAGAACTGTCATAGGGCACAGACAGTATCATGTGCATTTTACACCTCTTCCACATGAAGATTACAACAGAGTTCAGGTCTTTTTTTCCCATGTAGCTTGAAAGAAAGAAGAGGTAGAAGCTCAAATGCCGTCAAGCTTTTTTCCAGGAGTGGAATGAATGCAGTGTCTCCTTTTCCCATAGTTGTCCTGGATTGCTTGGATACACGTGGAGTAACTGGGGATACCTGTTGCATTTTAAATTCACTTCATGCCTTAGTTTGAATGAGCTTCTAAGTGCAGACAAGCCCAAAGATATGGTGAGAATGGGACGAGTATGAGGTAACGCATTAAGATGTTGAATCAAATGGCACATTTTATGAAATGTAGCCAAACAACACCCTATTTCATTTAAAGATGAAACAGAAGAAGCTCAAGGGATTATTCAGCCTGAAACAGCATTGGTCAAAGTGCGTAATGGTATGAAATGAAGACTGAAGAAATGGAAAGTAAAAGATGAAAAAAAGCAAGCTTTTCCAAGAATCTGATTTCTGAAGAAGCAAACAGGACCACTCTCTGAAGAGCATCTTCTGAAAGGCCTGATCCTGCAAGAGCACTACCTGTGAGGCCATAAATTCTCACTGGCACATAGCAAGAAGTGTTCAAATCCTTTCAGAACTGAGACCTGAGAAACCGTTGCTACTTACCACAAATCAGCATGGCTTTGACTGAAGGCTGTGGGAGCTATGCTGATATATACATTGACTGAGAATCGAGCCCCTCAAGTCAGTTCCGGGGGATTTTATTCTCAACAGGCTTTACACCAAGGCTTTTTTGATGGGGAGAATATAAGAGTTTTTGAAATTGTCATTTCAGTAAATGACAAATCTTGCAGTATTTTTATAGAGGTGGTACATGGACCATTTCAGTAGGAAATCAGTTTTACAGCATATACTTTTTTCCCACATGATATCTCTGCTCCGTCATGCAAAACTAACATGCGAGTGTACTGGGCTTGTGGTGCTTTTAGGCAAAAAACATTAAGCTGCTCCCAGCAAAAAGCCAAAGTTTAACTGTAAAAATATACCTTTATTGCAATTGATTTGCAGTTCTGCTTTCACCAAAAAACTCCAAGCACTCAAGAGCTTTGTTTGCCAAGTAGCTTTAAACTCTTAGGACTGTCAAAGTTTCTAGTTTAAACTCCATCTTTTTTTGCAATTGACATTATCTCATCATGGTTCCAGGAAAAGACTGAAAATGGTGCCGTACTTTTCCCCACTGTTTCACACCCAAGTCTTTCCTATACTTTCCGTTAAAATTCCCTTTTGGTTTTGGTCTGGGAAAACAGAATTTTTTTCTAATAAACCTTCCTATACATCTTTCACTGGATGCCTTCAGAACCACAGTGAATGAGGACACACAGGCATAAACCAGAGATGAATATGGTGCCTGACCTTTACTTTTGGACGTGCTTCTGATTATTTCAAATCCTCAGGTACTCTGTAATTACTGTCTGAGAATGTGGCACTCAGCTCTATCATAAGATGAAAACAAAGTACTGTGAAGCCTAGAAACACATAATTTTTCCTTTAAAAAAAACCCCAACAACTAAAAGACCTCCCTTATAAACTAGATGACATAAAAAAAAATTAGATTGAAAACCAATTCACTGTTTATGTTTGAGACATCAAGGTGTAAGTCAATTGCTAAGGATAAAATGCAAGGTACCCTTTAGGTACCTGCAGTGCAATCCAGGGGCAACTAGATTTAATAGAACAATCCAAGAAAACACCTAATTGTCTACATATCTAAAATGTCATAGACATCTAACATCCCCTGGTCTATGTGTACTAACCTGCTGCTCAGAGCACAATCTTGGCACATGAAAACGTGTGTTTGAACCTCTCAGGTTGCTCCTTCTTTGGTAGCTTTAAGTTCTGGTTCTTTGCATGCCCAGAGTGCTTCTGTATTGATGGAGACAGATGCCTAAATACCTGCCTCCGTTTTAAAATTCAAAAGCTAAGTATTCCTACATCAAAGTACCCCGAGGAACTCAATTTGCTTGATGTGATCTTAGCATGCCTCAAGTGCTTACAGAAAGCCTGGAGTACTTTCCAAATTGCAAGCATAGAGCCACCTTTTACGCAAAGTCATAGCTGTTAAAACAGCAGCCCACGGAAAGGGCTTGAGTTAACTCTGTCTTAGCTGAGTGGTTTGAAACTCGAGCTTCCCACAGCCATGAAAATGCTCAGGCTAGTAAGTGAAGACTGTTCGCTAGAGGGTACATTTAAAAGTTGAGTGTACACCAGGTAAAAGGCACAGTAGTTCATCGATGGATCAATTTGATATCCAAAACCAAGTATTTCAAGAAGTGCCAGAAGTGCCAGAGATCAGTCACTCTTAATGCTCTCAGACGCATGTGTCCTGATTCCCAGATGGCCAAAAACTTGCAAAATGATCTTTAGTTTCTCTTTGATGCATTAGTCTAACTTGCACTAGAATTTGCAGCCTTCTTGCATGTCAGCTGTAGCAGCTGCAGAAAGTGTATTAAACACTGCCATGTACACTAGCATCCGATCCCATGGACTTTTTTAAAAAACTATTCACTTAACTTTCAGGACTGCCTGTGGTAATGCTTTCCATATTTATCCTAATGGTTTTTAAAACTGGTGTAGCCCTGTGGAAGGTTTAATTATTCAAAAAGGGTGTTTTAACTACTGTTAGAGACACCTTTTACACAGCAGATAAAATTAGTTCCCCCAGAGGGAATTAAAAGATTCTGAAGTTCTTGCAGTTATTTAGATCTAGATATTTAATTTGTTTGAAACTATGTTTTGACTTCAACTTCCCTGTACTGCATTTACAGTGTACCGCACACGTATATCCTACCAAGTCCATAATGTCTTCCACTAAGCCTGTTATGATACTAACACTTGTAACCTTTGCTGCCAGGTAAGTGCTTTCTCATCATACCAAGCTGCGTTATAAGGCAGAGTGCCCTCTCCCTTCTCGGTTGTTGTCCCCACATTAATTAGCTCTCCTTTCTGCAATACATTGTTCTGTCCACCTGCATATTACACTGTTGTGTTGCACTCTCTAGAGCTAATGTTACCCTTTTTCTGTGTTACGACATCACATAGAAATCTGGACTATTTCTGCAACGCCTTGCATAGTGGTACTATAGAATATGCATACAATGTCACAAGAAATAAGGTACTGTCAAAGAGAAAGCTATGTTTCCAAATAGTGATTTATCTGGTAATTTATTCCTTGGGCAATCAAGCCTTTGATTGGCATGATGAAAACAAAGGTAATAAAAGCTGGGATTTATAGACACCAGGAGACAGACAATAAAACTACGATGCTGATGTTCTCAGCTACTCTTAGATCACTGTGAGGCTCAGCAGTACATCATACTTCCAATTACCTCTGGCAGTTTTCATACCTCAACAACTGCCACCAGAAAAGGAAAGGAGTCAGCAGTAAGTGCTTATTATAGGAGTGCTGGATGGCAATAGGCTTTGCTTTGTTCTTGGTCCCTATGGACTCAATGTACATTGAGGCAGAAGGTTTGAGATAATTTTGAAGCAAATCTGGGAGGTGAGGAGCAGGGGATGTGCAATATTGAAATTGTTGATCCACTTTGTCCAGTGCCTGCTAATGTGAAATATCTCAAAAACAGAGATAAATTCCACTCCTTCCCTTCCTCCCCCCATCCTATGCGTGTAAGATTGACCATACTGCCCTGTTTTGCTTCAGGGCAGTGAGGGAATACTGCAATGTTAATAAGGTTTGCAGATCAGCATTGGGCAGAAGTGTTGCATACCATACATTTATACTGTGAGAGTCTGTGGGGTGTGTCTTGCATCTGGTTTATTATCACGCTTCTAGTTGCTGTTCTGTCTTTTAACTGTGCTACATACCTGTGGTTTGCAAACCAGCCCCTACAGTATCCTCAGTCTCTGTACATGGTTTTGGAGTCAACTGAGCTCTCAATATCCAGAACTCTTGCCTCTAACGGCAAAATGTACCCTGAGCCAAACTTTTTACTAACATAAATATGCAAAATCTCATTGAAGTCAGTGGAGCTGTACCCATTACAACAGCAGCGATTTTGGCATTCTGTGCCCATTTTGCATATTCTTGCAGGTGAAATGCAAAAGCAGAGGTTTTTCTACGGGAGACATCCATGATTTTTCCTAGGCCAGGATCTAATCCCCTGCATAGCCCTACAGCAGCTGGTGACATGGAGAAGTTTCTAGTAAGTAAGCTTGAGAAAATGGTCTTCAAAGCCCATATCAAGTCATCTTACTTAAAGAGAAGCAAAACAGAAAATAGTTTTTTTCTGCAGAAACACGTGACTGCTGGCAGAGCTGTCTGCTGTCTTAGAATGATCTTTTTCTGACAGTGGTATGTAAAATCAGAGGAGGAAGGCAATTAAAGGAAAGGCCATTTCAGTGGTCAGTTTGTTGGTAACTCTTCCTGGTATTTGAGCAGATCTTGCATAAGCACAGCTGAAGTGCATGTAATGAGAGGAAAGGATGAAGAGGTGTGTCCTAAGGGTTTTTTTTTAAAAAGAGTCAAGGTGTGATTACTCATGTTGGTAGTAAAGCGTGTTCATGTGTAGAGAGTCAAGAGCAGAGGAACTGTGGGTCGGATGTGACCACCACCTTTCATTTAACATAACTTCGAGAAGTTGCTGAATTCCTTCTATGTACACAGAAAGCTGGAGCTGTGATAATCCTCATCTTGGGTGTTGGTGCGTGCAAGTCAGATGTAGGTGAAGGTCTTTAACTAGTGAAAGTTTTGAGGGAGTTTCTCTGTCCGCAGGGAAAAAGAGAAAATCCTGGGAACAGATTAAAGGAACTGATGGGAACCGTTATAGAAGCGTTGGTCATGTGGCCCGAAGAAAAAAATTAGAGATCTTGTGGGCAAAATACTGATTTAAAGAGACTTCAGACTGGGAGCAGTCTTCTGGCTTTTGTTTCTTCCATATCATGGAAATTAAACATTTTTACTTTTTTTTTTTTTTTTTTTTTTTTTAATGACATCACTGACTGATTCTTTCACCGATCGCCCTACCCGGAGTACCCTACATTTTGGCTGGATGAAAAAATTTATAGTTTTTAAATTAATTCCGTGATTATATAAAAACCATGCAAGAACGTGATTAAGTTGTGATGAGACAGCAAATAGAAACACGAAAGGTAAAAACAATGCTCCTTTTTTATTTGAATTTCTTGAAATAACCCTGTCAGAAATGCTGCCAGCATCCACACCTTCCCTGCAGAAGGTTTTGGTTGCAGGGTACCGTGATTGCCACGCAGTTCCCCTGGTAGCTGGCAGCCAGCTCTGTGAGGGTTCACATCTCGGCTGCTTTTGTACAGTTGAATCAAGTGTGTGTGGTATTGTGAAGGTAGCGTGAAAACTGGAATAGCAAGAGCCCTGGAACAGGCAGCAAACCCTTTCTTCCTTTGACAAAACAAAGCAAACGTCAGAAGGTGTGTCTCTTACTGGATGTAGCACTTGCTGTTGTATTAAACTTACCAGGTCGTATGCTGAAATTCAGTAGCCATCACATGTACTTGACCAGACAATGTTTGACGGACACGACACTGATTTTACTGATCCCTCTGCTCTGGAGAGTAGGCTGAGTAGAGGGTGCAGCTGATTCTCCGCATGATTTGCTGGAGGGCAGCACTAATGAGAAACCCCTAATGTGAGAAAAAGGGCTTATAACTGGGGGGAAAAAATCCAATGAATGTTTAAAAAGGGAGATTCAGCTCAGCTGTTCCCATAGGGAGTTTGCTGACCAGCTTTTTTCTTTTTGATATCGCTGCAGATCAGCAGTTCATGCTCTGTATTACAGACCTTTCTTCTAAAGTTTGCTAGCTCTCCTTTCTATTGACTAACAGTACATTCTTGCTATAGAAGTGCAAACACATGCTGAATTTGTGAGATCAGAGACTGGATATTTACTGTTAGCAAGAGAGTATTTGTCTATGATTCATAAGTATAATAAAGTCAATGTAATTTAACAAACAAGTAATCAGAGGAAATACATTTCAACATTGTGTATCATCAACAGACTTAGATGCAGTGTAGTATCTTTTAGAGTCAAATAATCTTCAATCTCTACGACAACACAGCATTTTTATAATAGAAAGGAATTTCTGTAGGACGGTATATCAATGGATTATATATTTTTGTATCCTGCCTTCTAAAGAAGCCTAATTCAGAGCTGTGACTGAAGAAAACCACAGACAAACACAGCATCATCAAAGAATGTGGTCTGCACCACACACTCCTATCAGTTTTATTATCTTCCCATGGCAAAATAGGAAATATGTTTTCTTTTAGTTTAGTGAGATCTGATAACTTCTGTGATTAACAGGAATGTTGATTAAAATCAGGTCACTTGTTAATTTAACATAATGACAGGGTATAGGCAGTACCTTTTGAGTAAGCAGTTAAAAAGAAGGAAAATATCGAAGATGATTCTTAGGGAAATACTGGTAAACAACTGACCTTTATGTACTTTAAATGAAATTCAAGCTAAGCGTAATTTATCTTTGTTAGTGTAAAAGCTTTATAGTCAGAAAAATTACAATTAGGTATAATGGGTTTTTTTCTTAATAGCTGAAATAACTAATAACAAACAAAAGAAAGAAAAAAAAGGAAAAAATAAACAAGAAAGCGCTATTGCAGATCAGGTAATCCACAATCTCACATCTTTCGTCTGTAGAATATATGTGCATTTTTTCTTCTACTAGACAGGTTTATCTGAGGAAAAGAGAAACGCAGAGCGAATTTACTCCTGGAGAAATGAAATGTAAAGCAATACCTGAAAAACAGTTAAGCAATATACACTAGTTTATCTTATTGCTTACATTGTAGTAACCTAACTTATTTCCATCTACCCCATTGTTTAATTATAGGTATAAACTAAGCACAATTTAAGAACTATATAATGTCAGTGAACATTACCTACATTTAATGTTTATATCTATTGATGCTGCAGTATTCCAAATAGCAGTTTGTGGATTAGACCTTGGACTATCAACCCCAAGGGGGCGTTTTCCAGCTGCTGCCAGCGTTGTTTGTTTGTAACAGGTTCTGTTCAGGCATCCCTTCGTGTTAGTGCTTAAAAGACACATCTTCACATACTTGAAAGCATAGGTATGTTTAAATATGTATGGAATGAGAGGAATTTTTAAAATCTTCCTCTATCACACTAGGACCCTAATATATTTCATATTCACAAGAAAATGTTCTTTTTGTGTGCTTAGCCCGGAGTAAGTAAAGCAACCCTCATCAGAGCTCCTGTACCACAAAGAATATGCAGTGTCATGTCCTGTGTGTAAAGGTGGGCAAGGGGTTCCAGATGTTAGGGGTTGAAAATATCCACTGAGTCACTCTCTGTCTCTTGAGAGATGGTAGTTAGTGGCTGAAAGGTGACATCTTCATATTCTTAAATCTATTCTTAACCGCTGTTTGCGTGAGTGACCGGAGCTCCTGACTTTGCAAAATCAAGTAGCTGGTCCAGTGATGGCTGAGATTCACTTACTCACCTTTGCATGGAAAAGAACTGGTAAGATGCTTGCAGACGCTTACTGTCTTAATAAGTGGTTTCTTAAAACACCTCTGTGCTTAACTGTTGCATAAGGCTTTCTGCTCTGTCTTGGGCACAGTCGTCTCTGAGGTGGTAATGTGTATGTGTATGTATGGGGAAGAGGGTGCTCAAACCTTAGGTGCTTGCCTGAGGAGAGCCATGGCAGACTGTGCAATACCTCTGGCTGGTTCTATTTTACTCACATCCAGCTCTAAGTTAAGTGTAAGGGTGCTTCTTCTCCTCTTCTCCAGTGCAAAGTTAATTGAGTTGGTATAACCTACTGGTTACTGGTGACTCCAGGAGGACAGCATGGAAGGGAAGCCATGTGCACTGAGCCAGGTAAAAGTGGCTCTTACTGGTGACAGATTTTGATTGCTTTCTCCAACATGATACAGGTGTCTGCCCATGTGAGCTTCTCCTCCGCCTTGTTTTGACGCCAACTACCAGTTAAGTTAGACTCATAGAACAGTCCAGCTTGGAAGGGACCTCCAAAGATCATCTGGTCCAACATTTTGTGGGAAAGGGAGCCTAGATGAGATTATTTAGCACCCTGTCCAATCACATCTTGAAAACCTCCAGTGATGGGGACTCTACCACATCCCTGGGGAGATTGTTCCAGTGATTGTTCCCAGCGTAAAAAATTTCTTTCTTATATTGAGATGAAACCTCTCCCAGTGCAACTTGTACCCGTTGCCCCTTGTCTTCTCCATGTGGCTCCTGGTGAAGAAAGAGCCTCCATCTTGTAGCCATGCTTTAAGCAGTGGACAACTGTGAGGAGGTCAGAAAACTGTGAGTTAAGCTCACCTGTTCAAAGCTGCACTGGGAGGGAATGGGATAGAGGCATTCACACCTTCAGGGATAGCTATGAGCACTGTAAGGAGTAACAGCCTCCCTGCGGTTTGGTACCACCTTCCCTCTGTCTTCAACAGAGATGATGGGTGCACTGTGTGCTAGCGCAGCTAATGAAGAACACACGTCCAGCATTTAGAGGCATGATGACCTGAGCTGTGGACTGAGAGGGGAGGTGTTGAGCTGTGTCCACATCCCATAGGTTACACTGAAGAGTGAGCTTCCCTCAGATGTGCCACCTATTGCTGGTACGTGCTAGGGCTGCGTTGGCGAAGTGCAGAAATCCACAGCGCATGAGAAATGTGCAGTGGATGTTATCCATGCAGCAGTGACCATCTGTGCTGGCTAGGTGGGCCCCGTCCCTCCTTCTAGTGACAGGAGAAGGCTGTGTGCCACCTCTCCTGCACCACGTGCCAGGATTTAATGTGTACACCCGGTAGTCCTGCCACCACCCCTTCGTGCCCCAGGAGCCGGCTGCTCCCAGCAGTGCGACTTCTGAAGTTGTTCTTGTGTATGTGTGTCGTGGTTTAACCCCAGCCAGCAACTAAGCACCACGCAGCCGCTCGCTCACTCCCCCCACCCAGTGGGATGGGGGAGAGAATTAAAAAAAAAAAACCTCGTGGGTCGACATAAAGACAGTTTAATAGGACAGAAAGGAAGGAAAGATAATGATAATAATAATGATAATAATAATAATACAATAATAATACTAAAAGAATTAAAATATACAAAACAAATGATGCACAATGCAATTGCTCACCACTTGCTGACCGATGCCCAGTTAGTTCCCGAGCAGCGATCCGCCCCTCCCAGCCAACTCCACCCAGTTTATATACTGGGCATGATGTCATATGGTATGGAATAGCCCTTTGGCCAGTTTGAGTCAGCTGTCCTGGCTGTGTCCCCTCCCAGCTTCTTGAGCCCCTCCAGCCTTCTTGCTGGCTGGGCATGAGAAGCTGACAAATCCTTGACTTAGTATAAACACTACTTAGCAACAAGTAAAACATCAGTGTGTTATCACCATTATTTTCCTACTAAATCCAAAACACAGCACTATACCAGCTACTAGGAAGAAAATTAACTCTATCCTAGCCAAAACCAGGACAATGTGGTGTCTTGTATATGCATGTTTTTGCAAGGACTAGTTACTGAGTGTTAGCTGTGTTATACGCTGTGCATGTTACAGGCTCTTCAGAGGCAGAGCAGATCCCCTATGCGGACGAAGGAGCTTGTTGCAGTTCTTTCAGACCTTGTGCCTTTTTGTGTTTGGTCTGTGAAGGACGGCATTTTGAGGACTGCTGGAGGAAGTTTTCACTGTAAAGAGGCCTGGCCATGCCTTTTAGATGATTAGCTCTCATTTTAAATGCAAACCTGCTTTTAGCACAGACCTTTCCCATTTGTAATTTCCCTCATCTGTTCTGCAGTTCTTTGGGACTGCTTGAGCCTCCCGAGAGCAGCGTGGTCCCGCTGCTGAACCAGTTCTCTTCTGAAGGCTTTTGCCATTCACTGACTGGAGAATCTTCGAAATGGATGGGTTTCCACTGCACACTCTTGTTTTTCAAACAAAGTTTCAGGGAAATTATCCTTAGTCCAAAAATTGGCTTTTATATTTTTGCTGATCCCCCAAATTTAATATTTATTACATAGGTATCTCACATGTAAAGAATAATTTTCTAAGCACTGAAATTCTTGAAATCATCCAAAAATCTTTTTCTCTTCAGATAACGCATGGACAGACAAAGAAGTTAAAAGGGATGTGATCATTATTTGATAATACTTAGTGTGCTTAGTGGTAAATCACACTGAGAGAGCAAGCAGCAGGTAATAGGCCCAAAGGGAAGAAAAACCAGATTAGATCATCTAAAATCAAGGTAACAACATCTGGAGTAGTTTTCCAGAACTATGGACACAGTCTTGTCCTTTGGTTGTTCCAGACATTTTCATTAGGAAGAAGATGCAATCATATAGCTCTGGTTCCTGCTATATCAGTTGGCATCGAACAGTAGTGTACCCTGCACGATTTGTTAAATCCCATTGTTAGTCCACAGAATCACAACTCTTAATTGTCTGTATCCTTTTAGGAAGTGGGATTAAAGTCAAGTTTCTTTGGGTGTTTCTTACCCAGGATTTTTGTTTCCTGGTGATGTACTGGTAGTTTCTAAAATATATTTTAATTTGAAAATCTCAAGGACTTCTCACAAACATTTGGTGCATTTCTTCTTTATCACGAGTTCTCTGGGTTTATTGCTGGGTGTCTCTGAAAAAAACAATTAAAGATTGTGTTTCATAACACTTCTTTGAGAAAGCTCTTACCCAGGGTCTATTGGCAAGAAGACTGAATTTCTGGCACTGCAGGCAAGGTGGTTTTTTGGTGTTTTTTTTCCTTCAGAGGCATATGGGGCTGGATTTTCAAGGAGTTAACAGTCTCCACAGGGGGCAGATTTTTCATAAGTATTCTGCATGCAGAAACCCCTTGATTTATATGGCCAGATTTAATAAATCTGGTCAATTTGTGCGTTATGAACATTCCTGCTAATTGGACCTGAAATGACTGAATTAAAGCATATGTCTAGACTGCAGGAAAACTGCCTTCAGTCTTTGTCCGATAATCACCAGAGGTGAGGACCAGATGGAGTGGTGTGGCTCTCTTTTGGCCCAGGTTTCCTTCCCATGGATTTGAAATATGCATCTGAGTCCAAGAGCGAGGCAGTGCTTTTGGGTGTTACCGTAGAGCAACAGCTCTCCTGAATTCATGGAATAGTCATGAACAGAATAGTCTTATCCTCTGTCTGATGGATGACATAACCACTTGAATACACTTTCTGTCTGGTAGAAAGTGCTATTACTAACTAAATAACCCTGTTCCCCTCTGCTGGAATCTATCCTAGTATTTTAGGGCAAAGTGTTAGCAGGTTGATTTGTTGATTTTTCCTCTCTTTCTTGACAGCTCCTAGACTGTTTTGTCATCCCAGTGGTGATACTGCTCTCCTGGTTCTTCTTACTGGTACGATACAAGGCAGTACATTTCATTGGGATCGTGGTCTGCATTCTGGGCATGGGCTGCATGGCAGGAGCAGATGTCCTCGTTGGGAGACAGCAAGGAGCGGGTGAGTAAGGATGGATGGGTTGTATGACCAAGTTCTGTTCAGAGAAACCATTGACCAGAACATGTCAGATAGGGACAAAAAAAGGGGAAGTTGGCAAGAAACCCTGTGCCTTCATGGATCCAAAGCACTGCACCATTCAAAGTTGCTCCTTTGTCAGAAGGGACAGAGAACTAAAATGGGTTGAGACTTAGAAGTCAGCACTGCTGCAAATGGACTTCATGGGCCCTGTGTCTGCAACGCGGCTCACCCTCTGTGCAGGCTGGAGGGACAAGCTAAATACGTGTAGTTTCATTCTGGTTTGGCTTAATTGTTTGACTGCAAACCTCAGTTGCTTCCTTTCCAAATTGGCTACATCTTTGAGTCATAAGCACCTCTCACGTCCACTGTGTACTCTTACTTCTCAACTTTGCTCCTTTTTTGTATGGAGGCGGGGTCGCTGGGTAGATGCTAGAAGACACCAAACCTACATACTAACTGGACCAATTGGGTTTTACACACAGTCTCAGAGTAAAGGTTTGGGATTTGCCTGCGTCATTGTTGAAAAGAACCTTCTTGTGTGTAAAATGTTCTTTTTTATGTGCGGCATCGTATGAATAATGTGTGTGTAGCTATTAATGCAGACTAGACAGAGTTAGATTTCATCGATCAACTTCCTCTGTCACATTGATTTCTCTAGTGCCAACCCAAATGATGTGGGAAGGCTGGAAATTCTTTTCAAAAATTGTCAATTAGGCACAGTTTTCATTCTTAATTAAAAGCACTGAATTGTGAGCTGAGCATAATACACTGGGATTTAAAATTCTTGACTCAGCTTTCTGAGTACAAATGCAAGTGCTGTAAGAACTGCATTTGCCAGGATGCTACTAAATAAAACAAGGGAGTTTGTGACAGCACTCACCATCTCTCCCTGCCCTCTTTTATCCCTGTCCTTTATCCTAAAAGGAGACTTTTAGTTCATTGGTCTCCTCCAGAAATAGCCCTGCCCCAGCTAAAAAGGAAAGAATATGCTCTGTACTATGAAATCAGCCAGCCAAAGCTGCATTGCGAATGACTGATTTCAGAGGGATTGGGATTTCAACCCCAGGTTCCAGAGGAAACATCCTGTGTCCCAGTAATCTAGAGAGTGACATGCTAGGGTGGGTGAGTTGTGGATCAGCAGGAGCGTGTGGTGCAATGGACCTCAGCAGACAAGGAACAGATTGAAGAACACTGACACTTTGCCATCCAGCTGCAATAATTAGATATTATTTGCCATATTCATTACTAAAGCACAGGTATAGCTGTTAGGTAAATTTGTCCAGAAAAATGTGTTAACGTGCATTATTGCCTTTTAATTTGGACCTACACATGAAAAACTGTGTCCATGCTTATTGCTACACAGAGAGACTGCAGCTTTTTTTTTTAAGTGGCAAAATGGTGTTAATGATGTTGTCTTTAACAGAGTAAAATAGATCAGCTGGTTTAATTTATCTGAAAGGGTAAAACTATATATTAAAAATCTACAAATAGAAAGAAGTATTGGCAGCAAAAGAAAAACATTATGGAAACTCTTCATTAAGGGGTTCCACACCATTTATAGGATATTTCCTGGGACTGGGCAAACAAAAGAAAGGAATACACCAAAAGCGATGATGCTGTAGTAGTCCTCAGTAAACTCCTCTGTTTATCCTATATTTTAAGGGACAAGATCTGTTGACACCTGTGTGCCCCTGTTGACCGTGCTATTTACTGTATTAGAAGTGCCATAAGGCTCTGCTAGGCACCTACTGCATACAGCAATCTAGCCTGCCAACTCTTACAGTAAGGAAACATGAATTTAAAATGCATCACTGAGAGATTAACAGGTATTTTCCAAACTATCTGCAGGGATTAGGGATAATGTGCAGGCATGCTCTCAACTTTCAATAAATACATGGTTGTTTACCTCTTTTTATTGTATCCTGACTGACGTTTTGCACATTACTCAATGGGAAAAGCAATTACTATCAAGTACTTTGTGCTCTATCACCCTACATGCCAAGTATACCTTAAAATAACACTTTCTTGAACTAATACCCCTGGCGTACCTTGGTACGTGTGCTCCTGTAATACACAGGGGTCTGACACACAGAGCTCTAAGTGTTTCATCCAGATTTTTCAAAGCACTTCACAGCTTTAGCTTACCACAGTCTCTGAAAACCAGTCACTTCAGTCCTAATAATAAGAGAGTATGTTTAGTCTAAGACAGGACACATTGAGACTGATTTTTAGATATTATGATCATCAGTAATTACAACCAAAAGCGAAGAGAAACACCTCTTAATGCTGGGGGTTAAGGTAAAAACGTGGCAAAGTAGCCTAGTGAGAGCGTGAAAAGCAATCGTGTCAGAACATAGTTCATATTTAAATGATTTATGTTACACTATAGTGCTATAATTAGTCCCCAAAACATTAACTCCTCTCTGGACTGTATGACTTCGGCTTCCAGAGAACATTAAATATGCTAACAATGATTAATGCAAAGCGTATTTTGCGAAGCTATGCCTTATGTTTCTTCAGAAGAATGACCTACGCCATTAAATTGGTCAAGTGCAATTGTATTAACCTAAAAGTCTTTAGAATGCCTCTAGTCGGTTGATATATATTTCCTTAGCAATGAAACCAGTAGATGTATGTGGATTTTACATCCATGAAAATATGTCTATTAGGATATGTTAGTCTTGGGGGAAAGTTCCAAAGTCAGCCTCTTGAGGAAGCAAAGAAAAGGCATTTGACAACCAGGATGCTAGGAATTATTAGGAAAGAAACAAAAAATATAGTATAAAACATTTTTATGCCAGTATATAAAGTTTTGATGCACTGACCTCTTGAGTACCAAGTATTACTCTAGTCACTGCATCTCAAAAAGAAATTACCAGAAAATAAACCTATAGAAGCAATGGAGAAGGGTGAGAAAGCTGTTCAAGGGCATAAAATGGCTTCAGGATGAAGAGACTGTAGGCAGACTGGGACTTTTCATCTCTCAGAAAAGGCAAGAAAGAGACAGAATACGATAAAGGTACATGAAGTCTTCAGTGGTGTGGAGAGGGTCAATACAGAGTGATTCTTAAATATTTCTCACAATCAGAAAATTATGGGATGCCCAATATAATTTTGAGTTATCAGGCTTAAAAGTTAAAACATGAAGTACTTCTTAATAGTAGACCAAAAATATACAGACTTTACACAAATTAATGAAGAATCCCTTAAGATCTATTAAGTTTGATGGTCTAATGCAACTTCCATCTCAGAAGATCCCTAATCTACTGAGAACTGGCTGATAAAAATCCCTCTGTGCTTCCCTATTTCTTTATGCTTTCCTCAGCCGCCCTGTGCTGCCCAGTGCCAGAGGAGGGTCCTGGGCTGGACAGACCCGTACTCTGACCAGATCTTGGCTTCCTCTTCTGGGAATGTCCTGAAGGTTGAGGCTCACACTCTCCGAGCATCAGTGTGCTTTGGGGAGAGCCATTGCAGTGTGGTCCTTGAGGCCGTGCCATCTCTATGAAAATGCTCAGCATCTGAGCTGTCTTTGCTTCACAGATGCAAAAGGATGATATTTTTGTCTCAGCAGTTCAGCACAGCCAAGCTCTAAGGTCAAAAGTTTTTTCAGCAGTACTTCCCCGAAGTGTCAGTGAGTAGCTGTAATAAATACCAAATGAGTGAGCTCAGTGAGGGATGATTGGAGCCACTGTGGAACATCAAATGCATCAGGGGTATGAAGAGGTTTTGTAAAGTGCGGATGCTTATTTTAAATTAAGGGCATCTTCCGTGGCTGATTGCAAAAGAAGGCTAAAAGGAAAATAAGTACCAAATCTTAAAAAGATAAATGGTCAAATATAAACATACTATCAGGCAAGGTACATGCAAAACAGAAATTCAGTGAGAGACTGGATGAGTACATGAAAGAGAAATCTAGTAATGTTTGCTAAACACAGAGAAGCCACATCTCCTCTGAGCTGAAAAATGTTGGAGACTAAGAGAGTATTACTGTGAGTACTTTAAACTTTACCAATTCCTATATGTCTCTAAACAACTTAAACCTTTCTGGTGCTTATAGACAATGTTGGAGACAGGATGCTAGATAAATGAACCCTTGGTCTATCCTCTTATGACTGTTCTTATTTTCATAAATTTCTTCTCACTGGAAATCTCAGCACTGTAGTTTGGAATGAAAACTGAAGGCTTAAAAGAACTGCATAAAGAAAAATGTTGAAAAGATAATTTTTAACCAATCAGAATGTTTGGCTTCCATTTTTATTTACTGCACTGTGTATTTTACAATAATAATAAAACTTTAAAAGGCAGGAGCTCAAAAAATAAATCAAGAAGTATTTTAAAAGAAAACAGGGTTTCTTTCAAAAAAACTCCAACAGTCGAGTACTTCAGCATTTCTACTGAACCTTTTCAAAGGAAATTCCATTATATCCAGCCTTTCGGAATATTGTTCTGCAGCAATGTCTGACAGCTTTGTGAAGCTGTAGCTCTTGTAGAAATCATTTAACAAGCCATATGTGCACAGGGAATCACATGCATCAGTTTGCAGAGCCAGGGCCTCAGTTTTCAAGCTGGAACTTGACCTTGATCAGATCTCCCTGCAGCCCTCCCCACCCCACAATAATAAAAGCCTCCGAGACTTAAAAAGATTTCAAACGGTCTTTGATAATACAATGTTTTTGTAATTATATATACCTGGAGGTACTGAAAATACATCTTGGTATGCATTACGTACTGCTATGTTAATTGAACCTCTTTTAAAAATCTATCATTATCGTCACCCTGTCTGCACCCCTTCCTTCCTCCTCTCTTTCTTGTCAAACAGCTTCATGTGAGAATGAGGTCAGTATTGGAGTTGTAATGATTTCTTCACTCATTTCACAGGTACACGGAATTTTTCAGTTGGTTTCACATCTAAATACTGGACATGTTTTAGACTGGTTAGATTTCAAGATGAGATGCAAACTGCTCTATATAGCTGAGTCACATTCTATCTGCAAAAAAAGTAATAATAAAAAGGATTAGTCACTGAAGAGTGCCACTTGTTTTCTATATTTTTTTTACTAATTTTTCAGATTTTTTCAGATTCTCTTATCTACAGCAAGGATAATGCTCTCCCTTTGCCTCTGCTAGATTTTGCTGGGGTATTGAATGAAAACTGTTAAAATGACAGAACATTTGCGTTCAGGTTATTAACCCAGATATGGACCACTTAGTGACTGAGGATTCAAATCTGTGGGGAAGAACTTGCAAAGGTTCTAGACAAAGGTGATTGTTTTGAGACATTCTGATTTTTCCCCTGTTTATTCCCAGGTGAAAATAAACTGATAGGGGATCTCTTAGTACTGGGCGGAGCAACGCTATATGGCATCTCGAACGTTTGTGAGGAGTATATCGTCCGAAACCTGAGTCGAGTGGAATTCCTGGGCATGATCGGACTCTTTGGCTCCTTCTTCAGTGGAATTCAGCTGTAAGTGAGCAGGTTTGAGCCCCTAGGTCATTCAAATAAGTGCAGCTGTGGCCTCCATTGAGGTACTCTAACCCTCTCTTCGAAGGTAGCCATTTCCTGTGGAGAGTAGGTGTCTTCTAATTCTGGAATTTGCATTGGTGTTCATATTTCAGGTTGGTGGATTTGGATAATAACACAAATTTGTACCTAAGTACTCTAAGTTAAGGACTGGTGTCCTTGAGTAGTCACATGGGGAAAGACGAGTAGAAAGAAAGAAATCCTGCCATCTTGTTGCTGGAAGACAAGTGGATGCTTCACGTGTTGGTCTGATCTGTGAATAACAAAATCTACAACTCTCTCTGGTTCTGTTTCATACTTTTAAAAAGTCACTCAGATTTCTAAACAGGTAGAAAACATGTCCAGTCAGAAGGTATTTTACTGATTGACTCGTTCTATGTAACTACATTATGATATGGCGGAAATAATGAAGAAGCCTTTAAGAAACTGGCCTTTTCACTTCAAAATATTTAGTACTCAGGTGATTGTCGCATGGATTTCAGGAACTACTGAGTCCTGTCTATATCCACATGTACCTAATGAGCATCTCACCTGCAAGCCTAAGAGTTGGAAGGTAGCTTCCAGTGTTGTAATACTGTGACTGATGGAAGTGTAGTAAAAGTCACCATGCAAGATTGCCCCATTTTATGCAGATCTGTCACTGGTGCTTGTCACACGGAATAACTTTTGATTAGTCAAAACCAAGTTGCTTCCCTGCACATCTGAGCTATTCAGCTTCTAAGAACAGAGACTGATCAAAACAATGACCCCTCAGTTCCCACTTAATTAGTTCTATTTCTTTAGCCAGAAAGCTTATTATATTTATGTGGGATCTGAACGCATGACTTAAGATTATTTATATTAACTGGCTGCCGTACAAGCAGTTCCTTTTTTAAAAATATAGAATTCAAGACCACGTAAATATGCCTAGTATCTTTGGCTAAAGCATTTTTGTTACCTGCAGTGTTCATGATAGGTAGGTACTAACTGATTCTGAGGGCATCAAAGCAGTGCCCTTGTCTTGCTCTGTGTGTGTAAACTGTCATGTACATGTCTTGTATTTCTGAATTTAATTATAGTGCCATTACCCACTCTTGACCCAAGCAGTTAGTCACAATTCAGGGTCTGTGAGTTGTTTTGCTGGGGAGAAGAAGCTGGTGCTGGAACAAGGCATCTTTGTATACAGAGGACACAACTGGAAGGAAACAATAAGAAATAATTTCTTTGCTGAAAGCCCTAAGGTTTTTCTAGTCAGCCTTTGGCCCAAAAGTTCTTGCCAGAAGGCTTTTCTCCACCAGGCTCTGCAGCTTTTTGCTGCTAGTGCTTTTGTGGCACTTCGTGGAGACCCGACTACGCTTCGCTCTTGTATGTACTTTTTTAACAAGGCAGCAAAATCTTGCATATCGAGAGAGGCCAGTAATGTTTCTGCTGCTTGGTTCCATGAAGCAATTCAGCATTTTCTTACCTTTACCTGTGATGAAGAGCAGACATCACGTAGTTAAGTGTTCACAGAGGTTTAATCTAACTAAATATACCAATTGTTTCAAAGAGAAACCCGCTCCACATGTTACAATTGCAGACTCTTTCTTTGAAACTTTACTGGCCACTTTGGTGCAATATAGGACCTTTAGGTCCTGTAAACTGAAGTAGTCTGGGGAAGGAATGTCTCAGAAACAGGGCCATTTCCCAGCATGCTAGACACAGCACTGGTCAAAGTTTGGTTGGCATCCACAAAGTGATTGAGGATGGGGAACATGTGTGCTAATACCACTGGAGGTGTAAGTCTCATGTTCATAGGATTTACAGGGAGCAGTACAATTCTGAAGAAGGGACAATATTGAAAAGTGTGTAGGACTATGCTGAATGTAGGAAAGACAAAACAGTACCCACAGTGAATGTCCCCTTTATTGACATGCACTGATCTCAAAATAATATAGTAGCAAAAAGCTGTGGCATTTGCCTTCTATTCCATGTGTATTTACAAATATCTACATAAGTGTGGGTGACTCATGTTAGTTCATGCTTCAGCTCTAGTACAGGGCTGTGTCTCCAAAACGACTTTCAAGAAGTAGGCTGTTGTTTTCTAGAACAGTTTAGCAAGAGTGCTTAATATTAGACTGTAACATAAAATAAACCTAGATAATGCCTGTTGGACAGCAAATGAAGGGCTAAGGTGTCAGGGCAAACAGTGAAGTAAAGGAAAGAGTTGGCTAACTACCCGGACATGGTGGAAAGAGAAGTTTAATGGGTTGAATGTGATTAAAGTAGGGAGGAACTGTATATCAAAACAAGAGAAGAAATTAGTTGACAAGAGTTGGGGATGTAGCAACTACCCAGCAAATGGAGATGATGCTGTCTGATGGAAGCACATAATCATAGAATAACCTGCTTTGTAATGGACCCCTGAAGGTCATCTGGTTCAAGCTCCTACTCAAAGCAACTCAAAACTAACTTCAAAGTTACATCAGGTTGCTTAGGAACTTGTATAGTTGACTTCTTAATATCTCCAGGAGTTGAAATGCCAGTCCTACTGGGCAACCTGTTCCAGTGTTTGACCAATATTTTTTTTCCTTATATCTAATCAGAGTTTCCCACATTGCAACTTGTGTCCATTGTCATTCATCCTTTTGTTGTGCACCTCCAAGAAAAGTCTGATTCTATCTTTTCTGTAACTACCCATTAGGTAGTTAAGACAGCAGATTTACTGTCCCATCCTCCTTCCCCCCGGCTTAACCTTCTCTTCTTCACACTGAAGAAACCCTGCTGTTTCAGCATCTCCTCTTATATCATGTGCTCCAGCTGCCTGACCATTGTGACGGAGCTCCACTGTACTCCTTCCAATTTGTCAATGTCTGTCTTATTCTGGGCAGCCCAAAATAGGATACAGTACTCCAGCTGCTGTCTCACAAATCATGTCTTTCAATTTGCTGACCAGACTCTTACTAACACAGCCCAGGATGCTGTTGGCCTCCTCTGCTCCAAGGACACATTGCTGACTCATGTTCAGGTTGATGTCCACCAGGACTCCAAGGTTTATTTCTAAAAAGCAGCTTTCTATCCAGTTAGCTCCCAGCCTGTACTGTTGCATAGGGTTATTCCACCCCAGGTGCAGGAGTTCATATTTGCTTTTCTTGAACTTCATGAGGTTTCTCTTGGCCCTTTTCTTCAGACTACATTGTAGGTAGTTCACCTATCCAGTCCATAGCTCTTCAGTCTCTAAGGATCTTTCGGGAAATCATGTTGGAAGCTTTGCTAAAGTCAAGGTAGATTACACCTCATCCTCTCATCCATTCCTTTTCCTTTATTTACTGAGCCAGCCGTCTCATCTTAGCAGGCAGTCAGTTTGGTCAGGTATGGTTTGCTCTTGAGAAGTCTGTGCTGGCTGTTTCCGATCACGTCTTATTCATTTCCTGCAAATGGCTTCTGGGAAGATTTGCTCCATAATCTTCCCAGAGGTTAGCGTAAGCCTGGCCAGGCTATAGTTTTTGCTCTTTTTGAAACTGGATGTTGCATTTGTCTCTTTTCAGTCATCAGGGACCTCCTCCAATCACCACAACCTTTCAAAGGTCATTGTGGTCCCAATTCTTCAGTGAATCTGGCATCACTAAACGGCAACTTCTGGCAAAGTTGCTCTTACTCCTCTTTGTTTCACAGATCATAATGAATCACAGACCATAGTATATTGTTTTATACTTCTTTTGTATCAGATAGGCAATAGTATGAAAGCAATGTTCCTACACTGAAGTTATATCAAAATTTGTTTGCCAGAACAAGAGACATTGCAGTTTGTTTTCATGATATTCTTCAGGAATTGCTGATAAAAGAGACATATGCCTTATGCATGCAAAGACACTTATAATTTAGTTATTTTGCAGACAAAATAATCTTATTATTCTGTACACAGTATTAGATTTGCCACACATCAGCAGCAAGCAAATTAGAATTTCCAGGATGCTACTCACTAGACCAAATTAATCTGGAAGGCACTGAGTTCCTGTAGTTTTACGATTAGACTTGGTCTTCCACATACCACCTTTTGTACTAGGTACTTTGTTTTTCAATCTATGTAATTCCATGTTTTATACTTGTTTAAAATAGCATCCAGACTAGCATGCAGATTTCTGCACAGCAGGAGTTATCTGGAAATCACAGATCAGAGAAAGCGGTTAGCTGAGTGAAGACCTAGTTTGTGAGATACCTAATCTCCAAGGGTCTGTTTGCCTCGATTGGGAAGAGCTGACTTGTTGCCACCTTAGAATTTTCTGGATCTGGGATTTTGATGTTAATGTACAACGCAAGACTTATAAGATGTTGAAAGTGAACTTTTGCAGCATGGCCCATCCTTTGCTTTGTTTCCTGACTTTCATTGCTGTGACTATTTGATCTGTCTCAGTGTGTAACAAATCACAGTACTCTCCCCAAAGCCAGCCTGTGATATTTATTTATTTGACACTGCAGAGCTGCTCTGAAAGGTGAATAACTAGATACATTATTAATCATTAAAGTTCAAAAGCTTTCAGAATATTAAGTCAGAAAAGTACAAGAGGATTGAACATATAGGGGGATAAGCACTTTGGGCAGGTATATAGAGGACTGGAAATAAACCAGTGGAAATTGTATGCTATCACGTCTGATTACTGCCCTGAAGATCTTTCAAATACAAGGGCACAGGCATAATGCCAGAGTGGATTAGTAAAGTCTGATTGCATTTGGTTCCTACAGAGATTTTTTGTTATAAGGTTATTTATGTTGTTTTGTCCAGCATTTGAATTGAATGAGTGGAAGTAATTTAACTTCTGTTCTCTTCCATCAAATTTTGCCTTCTCTTCTCTTATAGTGCAATCATGGAACACAAAGAGCTGTTGAAAGTTCCCTGGGATTGGCAAATAGGTAAGAAAACATTTTACCTCATTGAAGACAGTTGCTGAAGGAGGCATGGAGACAACCAATGTTTGGGGAGGCAGGCACAAAGTTTCACAGGAGCCAATGTTTGTGACTTTTCCACCAGTTACTGCCAAAGGTTGAACCACATGCCTCATAACCTTTCTTAAATGATCTGTTCTCCCATTGCCTTATTCTGCCTTCCTTGCACCATTAGGTTAAGCATATGAATGCCATAGGATAATTATTCCGACAGCCGTGAAGTAAAACAATAATAGGGTTCCAGTTCTAAGATTCAGTGCAACACTGGGACAAATAAATGAGGTAGTCATTAAGAGCCAAACCTTTTCAATGAATGCCAAAGAAAGAAAATGGAACCTAGCAAAAAACCTAAAAAAGTACTTGCAGTGTGTATTATAGCCTCATAAACTCATTTCCAAGGGGAGCATTTCTGTATGCAAATGGTTAATTGCTTTCCAAGTAGTCTTGGTGGAATATAGCAGATGTGTCTTTTAGACAAGTTTAGGTAGCATAGTGCACAATGAAGCTCTTACGGTGTTCTGCTATGCAGTGGATTGCATTTTCCCGTTTCGGTTTGGAAGCTGAGTTTACGATGTAAGACTCCCTTCTAATTAGTCCAACAAATTATTTGCTTTAAAAGCAAATCAACATTTAGGAGAGTCCCTATAATCACTCTTTTGCTATTTATGACAATAGAAGAAATAAAAGAATACTAATAGTATAGAGCTGATATACTTGGCAGGGGACTCAAGCTGTGGCAATCCATTAACAACAGCTTGTTACCTAGTTTCAGAATGAACATCAAAATGACAGCTCAGAAGTGTGCAAAGGCAACTCATTATGTGGGGAATCCCTGAGGATAGGGGATACAAGTTATGGAGTACACTGTTGTTTTCTTTAAACTTAGTTCACAATTTCCTCTCATCATCATAAACCTTAATAAAAACAGTGCATCCTTCACAAAACACTGCACCTAGAAGTCTTGGAGATTTGATGGTTGAGCTGTAAAACTAAATGACAAATCAATTTAAAGTATCCATGGAGAAACACACTCAACTGCGTACTATAAGTGTATTGGCCTTCTTTAATCTGAGATAATTAGCATAATTGCATCAGTGTTTGTTTATACTTCGTGATAAGGAGCTCAGGGACATAATTAATCTGGTACTGATGGAACTAGCAGTGGTCATAGTGAATTAATCTACTATCCGTGTAAATGTCATATATACTTCCATGGGATTTCTGTTGTAACTCAATATCAGTGATATGTGCTATTAAAATAAAGTCTTACTTGATCTGTGATGCCATTAAAATGTCATTGAAAGTCACTAATTCTGAAGAGTCCCTACGCGTAATAAGGAGGAGATCATCTTAGCAAGAGCATGAGAGATATGTATTTGTTTTGTTAGAGCAATAATTGGAAATGCAGTGTAGTTGAACACGGATTAAATGGTGACAATTATGTGTAGTTCTGTGCTCTTCCCTGGCTTCCACTGCACTCAGTGTGCTTTCCATTGCATTGGCAGTGATACAAGGTTGTCAAGTAGTGATTGACAAATCTATGTCAGGGTGTTCACAGCCTTGTCCTGAATAGTTATCCACTGCGACAGACTCAAACCTGCAGTCCAGCAGAGTTAAATCATCAGCCTTCTGAATGGTAGTGATAAAGTCACAGCAGGCAACCCAATAAATAACTCAAGGTGGCCTGTTGCCATCTGCCATAATTGTGCTATTAAGAATGGATGAGCTACCTTTCAACTGATGTAAAATGCAAATGATTTTTGAATATAAAGATCTAAAGCCAATCTGTTATGTCTATCGTGTTTAAAACAGGCTGTGGCCCTCCTGGTTTTAATTTTGGAAATTCCCCTGATACATAGCATCATTTTCACACTTAGTATAAATCAGTGTAGCTCTGTTTGAATCCTTGAAGGTTTAAGTATTAATACTTGCTGACAACCGGACTGAAAGGAGAATGATTATACTGTTCTGACTGAGTGGTTTCATATGAGACCATGACATGTTTTGTAGAGTGATAGATGAAATAATAACAAGTAAACTAACATCAGTTTTATTTAAGAGAAAAGCCAGTTTGAATCTCCAAGGAAGTGTCCTTTGTTACAGGTGGTTTGAGTATTTCTGAATGGTCTTTATTCCAAGAAGACAGTGTGAAAAATCATAACCGATTCCATTTCATCCCAATGAAACGATAGCTTTTGGAGTAAAAACATGAAGGCTAAAACATGCCACATTCAACCAGCATGCTCAAGGGGCTCTACCTGGGGGCAGATCCTGCCCATCTGTGTGAAGATGCCTAGTCTTAAGAGAAGTGGGGAAATAACTGAGGGATTGGGGCTTGTTCAGCCTGCAGAAGAGAAGGCTTCGAGGAGTTACCTGCAAGGAGGTTACCAAAAGGACAGAGCCAAGGTCTTCACAGTGGTGCATGGCAGGAGGATGAGAGACAACAGTCAGAAGCCGAAATGAGAGATTCATTTCATCACTGGATAAAAAGAAAATCTTATTCACACTGAGGACAGGCAGGCAGTGGAGCAGGTTGCCCAGAGAGGTTGCGTAGTCTTCATCCTCAGAGATTTCAAGACCAGGCTGGGAAAAGTCCTGAGCAACTTGGTCTGATCTCACAGCTGTGCCTGGTTTGAGCAGGGTTTGGACTAGAGACCTCTGAGCTCCCTTCCAGCCTGAATCACCCCACGATCCTATGATCCTAAGTGCCCAGTTCAGACACTTAGGAGGCACTCACACCCAGCCAGGCAAAACTGGTGACCTTACCCATCAGGGTGAACACTGACGACAAGATGAGATTCCTTCCACCAACTTAGATACCTGGGATGTGGACATCTGATTTAGATAAATAGACTCCCTTTATCATCAGCAACAATAAACAGGCATCACACAAATCATACTATGCTAAAGCTGGTGTCTAAAAGACATTGAACAATCTGCACCCTAAAATTTCCCAATCTCTTCGTTGACCACCAACCCTCAGTATGTGTCCAGAGCGAGGTGTAATGAATCCCACCCACAGCTGCCTTCATGCACATTAAGCCTTCAGTTCAGGACAATGCCAGCACATCTGAAAGCAGACAGTTATGAATGATGAGCTTCTCAGGGTTTAACACAGACCAGCTCATCAGCAGATTATTACAAAAGCACCTCCTAACTTACCAGGTTGCTTCCTTCCAGTGCCTGCTACAGGGGGTTGGTGCTGGTGACTCAGTGCCTGGTTAGACGCAGGTCCCAGCATTTGCACTGCAAGGGTACCCAAAGAAGCTGAGGCTCCAAGCCTTTGACTTAAAACATATTTTTAGTCTGAAAACTGGCCCTCTAAGAAGAAATATCTGAAAATCATATGATGTTATTGCCAGTTTGCTTTTTGTCACCACTAAATGCTATCCAGCTGGTGCATATTACATGTACTTTTAAGATGTAAATGAAATGCCACTTTATATTCACCTCTGATAGGACAGCTACAGTTTAAGCAATTTTCTACTGGAACTGAAAAGCCCTTTGGAAAAGCAGCCTGTGAAGTGCATGTAGTTGGCTGCCAAAGAATGTGAACATCAAGGCAGTACCATAAAATTATACTGTTAGTTAAGAGCATAACCCAGCAAAGCACCTGAATATGTGTGTTAAATCCAGACTGACTAGCAGGGGCTTGGTGGACCAGCTGGTAATTTGCAGACTCTACTTTGAGAATGCTGACTTTGGGTCCAGAATGGCTTTTGCACCTGACCTGTTCTTGATTTAAGCCTGGAAGAAAAGCTGACTTAATGCTCATGTATGCAAAAAATTTCTTATTGATCAAAACTACGCTCCATTTGATGCAATCATTTGCCTACTACAGAAGAGTTGCAGAGTTTGCATAAAGCAACTCTTTCAAGCACTGCCTAAGACTGATTCTGTTGTTACACATATACAATGCACACCTTAAAAATTTGCTACCTGTTAATAAAAGCGGTTTGTACCATGATTATCTATATTCTGAATATAAATTCAAATTCATTATCATGCCATAACAATTGATATACAGACACTGACATTTTGTGACTGCTATATTTGTTTCAGATGAATGTACGCTTCAGTTCAGATGCTTCTACAGGACTCAAACTATCATGGCTGATTTTGTCCTTTAGATAGATAGCTTTTTTCTAAAGAGTTTTTAACTAAGTGGATCCGCAAGCAGATACGAATCATATGGGCTTTTTTTTCCCCCCTTCTAATCCCTTTCAGGACTTTGGCAATCAGATTTTCTGCAACTTTTAGTCAATAACAACATGCTCTGACGATCTGGCATGAGTCTAAATTTAGGCTCATGCACATATCAGCTGGGAATTCTGCAGCTTACGGCAGCCTAAGAAATATCATTTGCATGAGAGCAGATGAGTGAAGTGTTTGCTGGTTTTTTAACTTCATATTGATTAATTTGCCTTGGGATTTATCAAGTAATAACTGAAGCAATGAATTTTTTCCCAGTAAGTTATTTAGGTTTTTAAATTAAATCAGATTTTTACTGTAATGTATTTTTATTATATTAGTGTCTAACAATCTAATTTGTGTGAGGCACTCTGTAAACATGTAGCAAGAAAGAGTCTCAGCTCCGGAAAGCTTTATTAAGGAAGGCAGACAAAAAGGAGTAGAGGAACAGAGATGCAAAGCTGTTAAGTGATTTGTCAGGTTTGGTGGCAAAATAGGACTAGGACCTCTGTCACTTGGGTGCTGTCCTCATGCATTCATCCATTGGCTCATTAACTCCTCTGCAAATACTTTTGCATTCATTTTTTTGATCTATTTCCAGAAAAAACTCAGCTGAACTCAGTTGGTGTTGGGGACATTCAGCTCCTTAAGAGACTAGATTTGATGTGTCCGAATGCATCATTTCATCCAAATCTATGTTGGACACGAGGCATTCACTAGTAGTATAAGACACCGATTTAAAACAGCACTGCTATTATGGAGACCACAGGGAAAGGACCTCGTGTCCACTGCTGATATGGTTTTCACTGATTTTCCTACGTATTTAGAATTATGTTCTTAGTCTCTCTCTCTCTCTCTATGTGTATCTTAATAATTTGAATCCATGTTTCTCTGAAAAAGCATTATGCATTCTTTTCTAAAAACACAGCCTTCTTCCTCCCAACACGAGTAATTTCTGCAGGCTATGAAAGGTCACTTTGCTTCTTATTTCTCTTCTGCAGGCTTGTTGTATGTTGGCTTTAGCGCCTGTATGTTTGGCCTCTACAGCTTTATGCCAGTGGTCATAAAGAAAACCAGTGCTACCGCCGTCAACCTCTCCCTACTCACGGCTGACCTGTACAGCCTCTTCTGTGGATTATTCCTCTTCCACTACAAGGTATGTGGAAATGAGAGATGTATTTGGGTAATAGCAGTATGCCTGAAGAAACATCAATGCAGAACAATGAAACAAAAGAAGCCTCCAAGCTTTGTTAGATCTACACAGTAAAAGTGCAGATTTTTTTATAAAAGCCTTATTTTTTTATAAGCCTTCAGGCTTCCCACACCAAAACCAATTTTATTTTACGATTTCCAGTTTTTAAAGAGAGATCATTTGGTCTTGTTGTTACGAGTTTTAAGATTTCACTACCTGTTCATCAGCAACTGTATCACTAATTTCATTTTACTTGTTGGAGGTAACTTTCAACTGCTGTGACCAGACCCAGGGTGGCAGCATGAAGGGAAGGACTCTTCCAAAAATCCCATAGAATTTTTTTGCCCGGGAACAAGGTTGTTTCATTCATGCTGATTCTGAATTTATAACTCGTAATTGTCCATGAATTACACCTTTCTTGTCAGCCAAACCAATGGCTTGCATGTTAGTGTAAATGCCAAAATGTGCAGCAGATTTGTGTTGAAATTAAACTCTGCCTCTCAGGTCCTCTAATATTTAAAACATTGTGTTGTACAGGCACACATTTGATCTCCAATTACAAGGAACGGCATTTCATTATTCACAAGTATCCCCCCCAGTGTCCATCATATGAAAGTAGCATCAGGGTGCTGGAGGCGATTGCTTTGTACCATCATTTATTCATAAGGGGGAGGTTACTTGATAGCTAAAATGGTGGCCCAGAGAAGTGTTAGGTAAATGAAAGCCTTAAAATTCTGAGTAGCTAACCAACTCAAATCAGATTTTGTGATACTAATGGTACCTGAATGAATCTAAACTAGACAGTGAAAGTTCAAAGCTTCAGAGTCCAACACAAAATTGTTTTTCGCTATTGCCTTTTATTTTGGTTTTATGGCTTTAAGAATTTTGCAGACAGAAGAAAAGCAAGTACAGAAACAAAAATTTGACTGAGATCACAATGTAGAGGTTGTCTGCTGCTTCACAGGTCTGTCTCATGGTGATTTGATTCCTCGTTCTTTCTGCCCCACACTTCAAATCCAAAGTGTTTGACATTAGGTATTAGCTCAAAATTGTTGTCTCCTGTTAATAGTATTATTTGTGTGGTGAGTTGACCCTGGCTGGACGCCAGGTGCCCACCAAAGCCACTCTATCCTCCCTTCCTCAGCTGGACAGGGGAGAGAAAATATAACAGCAGGCTCATGGGTTGAGATAAGGACAGGGAGATCACTCAGCAGTTACCGTCTTGGGCAAAATAGACTTGACTTAGGGAAAATTAACTTAATTTATTACCAATCAAATCAGAGCAGGATAATGAGAAATAAAACCCTAAATCTTAAAACACCTTCCCCCCACCCCTCCCTTCTTCCTGGGCTCAACTTTACTCCCGAGTTCTCTACCTCCTTCCCCCCAGCGGCACAGGGGGACGGGGAATGGGGGTTGCAGTCAGTTCATCACACGTTGTTTCTACCGCTCCTTCCTCCTCAGGGGGAGGACTCCTCACACTCTTCTCCTGCTCCAGCGTGGGGTCCCTCCCACGGGTGGCAGTCCTCCACGAACTTCTCCAACGTGAGTCCTTCCCACGGGCTGCAGTTCTTCATGAACTGCTCTGGCGTGGGTCCTTTCCACAGGGTGCAGTCCTTCAGGAACAGACTGCTCCAGCGTGGGTCCACCCTGGGATCACAAGTCCTGCCATAAACCTGCTCCAGCATGGACTCCTCTCTCTCCATGGGTCCACAGGTCCTGCCAGGAGCCTGCTGCAGCGCGGCCTTCCCACAGGGTCACAGTCTTCTTCAGGTGCATCCACCTGCTCCGGTGTGGGGTCCTCCACGGGCTGCAGGTGGATATCTGCTCCACCATGGACCTCCATGGGCTGCAGGGGGACAGCCTGCCTCACCATGGTCTTCACCATGGGCTGCAGGGGAATCTCTGCTCCGGTGCCTGGACCACCTCCTCCCCCTCCTTCTTCACTGACCTTGGTGTCTGCAGAGTTGTTTCTCTCACATAGTCTCACTTCTCTCTCCAACTGCAATTGCTGCTGCGCAGTAACTTTTTTTCCTTTTATTAAATATGCTGTCACAGAGGCGCAACCACCGTCACTGATGGGCCTTGGCCAGCGGCAGGTCCGTCTTGGAGCCGGCTGGCATTGGCTCTATCGGACACAGGGGAAGCTTCTAGCAGCTTCTCACAGAAGCCACCCCTGTAGCCCCCCCACTACCAAAACCTTGCCACGCAAACCCAATACAATTTGATACCCATAACAAAATAGGTTTAGTGCTGTTAGTCCACTGTTTCTGGGAAAAATGGCTATATTACACAGTAAAAGACAGACAAATTTAATTCTGAAAATTAAATGGTGGTGGTGGTGGTCTAGCAAAATCAAACTCTGTTAGAGGGAGAGACTCAAAAGGCAGCAAGGGTTGGACAGCTTTAAGCTCAGCATTGCTCAAACCTAACAAAAAAGGCAATTTTGCAAACGCAAACCTTGAACTTCAGGCACTTGAAAGGCAGAAGGTGCATAAAAGGTTTCAGTTCTTCCCTGTGTCTGATTGTTGGGTACATTAGCAAAGCCAGGAAGGCAGAATTTTCAACCTCATTGGCACCCTGTCTTTCTACAGTAAGTGCATGTCAGCTCTCGACCACAGTGGCACCTTGGCCTCCCTTTAAGACCTGTGGTCAAGAAGAGAAGGCTCAGAGCTGGAAGGTTTTCTGGTTGAAAGCAAGGTCTCATCATCTGTCCTGATAAACTGGTTGAGTTCCACCTCTGAAGTTGTTGGTGGTCCCCTCTGCCCCTTACTCATCTGATTAGAAAACTGAAAATCTCATTCTCCTACGGTTAACTGTATCGTGCAGTCTTCTTCATAAACTCTTATCAAACTCTTACTTCAGCCTGTTCAGGTTTTTTACCTCCACTGCTCTCGTTGGGAGACTGTTTCAGAACATCACTACTCCAACAGTTACAAACCTTATTTCCAGCATAAATTTACTTGTGGCTGGTTTTGGTCCACTCATCTTTCTGCCAAGAGTATCCCTTAGCATGAAGAATACTCCTGTCTCCTCAGCATTTTACTCCATTGGTACATCAATAGAGAGCAGTCATATCCTCTCTCAGCCCCTAGTTCACTAATCAGAGCAAGCCCTTCTCTGGACCCCATCTGGTTGGATTTCATCCTTCCTGAGATAATCCCTTCAACTCGAGAAGCAGGAAAGGTCCCTCCAGCACCTGGTGCAATGCTTTTGTCTCTCCATTTCTCCAGGAAGCCTGTTACCCCATAGATAGTAAGACTGTATTTACATTTTTCATCACTGCTTTTCCTTTGTGGTTTGTACTTATCCTGCAATCCATATAACTCATGTGTGTCTCTCCTTTGTTCTTCCCAGCTAAAGTGCTGATAAAGAGAAGATCTTTGTCAGGACTTTGTGGAAGGGCCTTTACCTGGAATGTAGTATCAACTTCCCGGGCTGTCAGTGTCTCCTTTCATACCATTCAAACTTACGTTGCAGAAGAAATTTGAAAAGAGAGGCTATATTCAGAGATCGTCTCAATTTAAAAGCCCACTTAGTTATCTGGTTACTTCTTTAGTTACCATGTTTTTATCCTTAGTCAGATCACCTCCTCCTTTTCTTTCTGGTTTACTATCAAGTATCATTTTATATGAGGAAGTAGAACTGTGAAATGTGCGACTTGCACTCAATAATGAAGTTGAATATGTTAACATTAAATGATCTAAATTAATTCCCCTCCTAAGACTGTGTACACTTGCTTGTCTTCTAGCTTCTAAAAAGCTGTTTTGTTCCCAGCCCAGCTGTACATCTCCTTCAGATATGCAGCTCCTTCTGCTTATTGCTGCACTGGCCAATGGGCACAGCCCCACTTCACTGGGAAGCAAATGATTTTATGCTGAATTAGGATCAACTGAGTGGTTTAGTGCCCCTTGCAGAATATAATTTTATGAGGCTTTCAAGAAACAGTTATGATTTTTCCCTGTGCTGCTGCTTTTATCACCAGACAGGTTTATTGCACCCATAGCAGTAAATCTATGAAAATCCATGGAAAATGCAGGAAATTAGTTTAACTGGGCTTTAGAGCCTCTGAAACCAAACTAAGGAGAAGATTGCATTTGAAGTGTTTTGATTCTTTAGCATTTCATTTTTTTATAATACAGACTTGCAACATCATGACATGCAGAACAGTGAGTTTATAAACAGCTGCATTTATATTCTTACCCCATATGCAGATATCTTCGTAGCAACGGTTCCCGTGGAAGCTAGAAATATGTTGACTGGACACAGCTCTGGTGATATACTTGTAATTCAAGATGTTAATTGTTCAAGGTGTTATTGTATTAAAATGTAGTGATTTATGACTTTCAATTTGAGATAGATGACTAGATTGTAGTGCATCATTCTTAAAAATATCTGCATCCCCCAAACCAAAGCTCTCTTTTTTTAGTTCTTCTGTAATCAATAATTGATTCCAAATATTCCAGTGAGTGGGGAAATGTGTCTGGCCTCTTTGGTGGCTGAATATTGGCCACTGCCATAGCATTTAATTATACAACTCCGTATCTTCAATCCTTTTTTTAAATTCCCACCATATTGATATATTTTATACAATTTTGATGTTCAAAACTTGCCTAGCTATCTGTTCTCATTTCACCTTCTTCTTAAGCACAATTAAATTATCTCCCGCTTTGAAAAACAAAGGCCATCAGAATCCGAAAACTTAACAGATGATGGTGATGATGATGATGATGATGATGATTATGTTATCCTGTACTATCACATTCATCTTCACCTCTTGTCTTTCAAACTCATCTTTTGGTTTGAGCTTTGCCTTGATTTCTTGGTTTCTGTGAACTTCAGTGTTCCCAGGAGTACTAAAGCCAGCCTGCGTACAGCTCTTTCCCACCCCACGTAGGCAGGAGGAGTGCACAGTGCCCCCCCGGTGTGGGGAACGAGCCTGCGCAGCAGAGCCGAGGGGCTGCTTTGCTGGTTGGGTTTCACCCATGCTTTCTGTGTATAGACATGATGGTAAACAGCTTTGGAATGAGACAGAAAGATGCGATACCAATGTGCAATACGCTGTGTAGAGGGATGTCTAGGCATAGCATGGAGGAAATTTAATGTTCTGAGTAACAGGACTGTCCTTGCCCTGTCAGAGACTGCGATAGCCGTTCTTTGTCATGGATACACTGACACCACTGGTGCTAGGAAATTCAGGGCCAGCTCTCCAGATGTACGAGGTTGGAACTTTTCAGTTGTTTTTTGCTTAGGAGGTGTTCTTTTTTACATTTTAGTCTCAGCCTTAGCTTTATTTTTATGTGAATTTTTAATGTTCATACTTTTCATTTGCAAGCCGTATGTTGTGCTTTAGTCATTCTAAGCAAATTGGGTTCTCACTAAATAATCTAAGCAGTTTATTTTATGTTTTCCACCAGCTAGAGCATGCATACTGATTGTGTTCTGCACCAGCAGGTCGAGTCACGCTATATTATATCATTACCTAGCAAGCCAAGCACAATCAATTATATTCTGCCTTGGCAAATTCATTCATTATTTTATCCAAGATGCAGCTATAAAAATTCAGAATTTCTGTATATAGTAGCAATTTCCAAATGAAGAAAATGCATGTATTTCATAATAAATCATGGAAGTCATATATCTTGATTTAGAATCATGGAGAGTATCTGTGACAAAGGAGTTGGCTACACAGATAAACATAATACTCAAAACCTTTCAGCACCAGAAAACGGAAATTATGCTAGCTGAAACCTCACTTGCGGATACTCACTGATGCTTCTAAAAATGACTTTTCAATGCTAATTCTAACAGCAGAGTCCCTCCAATAGAAGGGAGCAGATGACAGCCTTCCCATTACATCAAGAAACAAGCCATGAAGGAGACTGGGTTTTAACATAATGGAGAAGAGAGGGTACAAGTTGGGGGCAATAGGTTCCAGCACAGATCCTAAGCAATGCCCATGAATTAGGAATTTACGTAGGCTTCACTGAGATGAAAATTTGGCCCTTACTGGAAACAAAGGAGAAGAATTAGGAGCCTCCATTAAAAGCATGTACTTTACCATCGTGATCCAAATCACTGAAGCCAGTACGAGCTTTTGTGCTGGCTTCAGTGGACTTCAGTTCATTTTCCTAAATTAGGAGAGTCTGCCACTGAAGGGATCATTTTTAAAAAAATTCACAGTTTCATGACTGTGGAGATAAAGACCGTGCCTTATTGTGACTCTATATGCTTCAGACAGTCCTTTTTTTTGTTAGTGAAGAATGGATATGATGTCTGTGGTTTGGGAGCAGGAGGTAGAATTGGTTTGGTTTGGGGGAGGATTGTTTGTTTATTAGTTTGATTTTTACTTGGCAGCCATCCATAAACACCTGAGAGACTTTTCCCAACCATCTGACCAAGCTGAGAAAATACTTCAAATGATATTCTCACTTTTTTTTTTTAACTTACCTGCAAGCATAAGCTGAAGTCAGTAAGATCCTTTTCTTTGCTTGCACTTATTAGGGGACTGACACCTACGTATTTTAAACTTTGACAGTGGTGTTGTCAGTGGTGCATCATTATTTCTAGTAGAGCAGGCAGTGCAGGCTAAACAACTATTTTTTACATTATTACTTCCTAAGTCATATGCTTTAGGGTATTTTCCTGATGAAATTGGATATGCAAGCTGCTTGACCCATAAACTCTCTGTTTGAATGGAATTTAATCTCACAGGGCCTTTATCTTGGTGAAGGCTTCTAAGTCTTTGATAATAATGAGGATAAATCATATTACTAGTTAATTCTTTATACCACTGGTAATGTGCAGAAACCTACGTGCGTGTTTCCCTTTCTTTTCCAGGGTGCTAAATTTCTTACAGTGGGACTCCCTCTCAACAACTCTGTTCCCATGAAGCTGTACTGTCTGCATGCCTTTAATCTAAGTGGCATTTTAAAAGCCTCTTTTTCACATGTCTTTAAATTTATTTATTTATTTATTTGAATTTTCTCCTCCAAATTATAATCAATTAGAAAACAGTTAGGCGCCTATATTTGAAGAGCTACCTTGAGGTGGAAAGGAATTAGGTGTGTCTTTGGTCACACTTGAATGTATATTCCTGTGACAGAAAGGGCCCACATCTGCTTAACCTTTGTCTGAGGGTGCAGGATGCTGTACAATAAAAAAGCTGTGAAGTAAAATGACAAAAAAGAGTAGAAGCTGGAGAATGAAATTACTCCCACCAAGATGTTGCACAGTCTGACAGTGGATTTTTAACAACACAGCACTGATATGGCAGCTTTGTGAAAATACTGCATTGTTAAAAGGATATCTCTTCCTTCCACAGTGTTATCTTGCAATAGATTCATTAGTTGCAAAGCATGAATAGTGAAACATGGATACTCACTGTTTCAGAGCCGTCAAAAAGAGCGTAAAAGATGTGGCATTCGTATTGCAGAAGTTACGATGGAAGCTTCAATTTCAATTATATTTTTTCAGACACTAGCTCATCATAAATGTCAAGTTTTGTAGGTTGTTTTCAGGGCTTTTAGCTTGGGATATTTTTTTTTGGTCTCATTTTAAAAGACTGTTCACAACAGAACTGATTAGGAGTGTTCTAGCAAAATACATTTTTGTTGGAAATGCCTAATTACGAAAACAGAAATGCTAAGTGAAAACGTCCTGTTTTCAGTATGCTCCCAAGGAAACACAAGCTGGCATTTCTCAGCCCCTGACTGTTGTTTTGCCCACTCATCTAACAGGTTGCAGTGGCACACATTTTCCAATGTTTTCAGCCAGATATTCTAGGACTGGAAGATCTCAGGCACAAGAAAACACGAGTTACACGGCTCATGGATTCTGGAAGCCAGAGAACAAATCTCAGTTCTGCATTAGGCAGCCCAGAACCCCAAGAAGGAGCTTTTAAGGCTTCCAGGCATCTGCCATGGAGATAATCCTGGCAGCTGCAGTCAGCATTTGCCAGAGTTTCCAGGCAGCATACTTTGTTTTAGAAACAACAGCTTTAGGTGTTTCATAAGAGAAGCAAATGCAGGATTTCTGTTCTTGAAAGAGCTTCAGTTTCTATTTTACACCTCAGTTTAGGAATTTTTTTCTTTTCTTTAATTACAGAACAACAGTTTGGTTTCCTAGCCAGGAACGAATTCATAATTATAGCAAGAGAACAGCCAAAAGTTGATCTACCTACCTATGCATGGGTTTATATTCTCTTAACTACGTAATTTAGATTTCTTAATATTCTCAGTGAATGCCTGGTTAACAGGGTTTACTGACAACAGCACTGTTCTGTGTTTTGGGGTTTTTGTATCAATGATTAGATGGTCACATATTTCTTTTCTTTCTCCATTTCTCCCCCCTTTTTACTGTGTGTAACTTTTGAATCAAGTCTGTTTATGTCTCAGTATCACATCTTCCTGCATAGCTTAAGTGTTAAAATGTTAAAAGATCTGTTTGCTATTTCAAAAGAGCTTTTCAATTTGACACATTTACAGTCTTTTTAAATATGTGCATAAAGTAGGTACGCAAGTAAATTTTCATTTGTATAAAAGGTGTTTGAGGCCCGTTGAAACTCATGTAATCACTAAATAGAACCAATTTCAGACTGAAGTAAGAAATAGTTTATACTGACAATCCAACCAGTCAGGGGAGAAAAAAGCACCACTCTGTGACTGAGTTCTGCCTTTGGTCATATTGGATAGCAAATTGTCTAATGAATATTGACTACTCAAAAGAATACATGAAATGAAAAAAGAATGTAAATGTTGACTGTAGTAAACAAATGTGTAAAATCAGCCTGTTCACAGACAGTCCCCAGAGAAAGAAAAGAGACAGTATATCTGCCTGCGTAATCTACTTAAATTGATGGTCAGACTTGCTTGCAATGAACCACTTAAGTGCTCTGACCTACAAGGCACTGGGAAAGTGGTTTACTTACCTTACAGTGAGAAGTTGTTATTTTTCAAACAAAATCATGAACAAAGGTTTTAAGTCCTAGCATAGAACCTATTAATTTCCTCCAATTTTTTGTACAAAATGAAGAGGAACCATAGGATTGTAAGTTTCCACCATTGACATTTCTCTGTACAAACGATGTTATGCCGAGGGTCGGTATTCCTTTCAGTTATTATAAAATACTGTTTCTTAAGTGTCTTGAACAAAGAATTGTCTTCGGAGAATGAGTTGAACATGGATAAATAAACAGGAATATACTTTGACTACTTGAAGAAGGTAATTCACATCACTGTCATGGGACCTGAATTTTCAACACCTTGCAGAATGCTGAGTCCAGCTTCGTCAAGTCTTCACTGCTTTCTGAGCAGGGGTAGATAAGGGGGAGCAGTGTTTATGGAACTAGTGAGAAATGGTTAGGGAATTGGGGGTGGGGGGTGTAATTCAGGATGCTGTTTCATTTTGTATGTAATTTGAAGCCACTGCTGTCTGCAGTCCGAAGAGGCGATTCCACTAGTCTCTTCTGTCCCCACCTCTGCCCCCAGGCTCAACAACGCTCCAGACACACGAGCACTATAGCAGCCAAAGGGAGGCAACAGCATTGTACTGGTGGAACATGCAACGGTATCCTTACGTTTAGCATAAGGCCTCCATCCATCAATCATTTTCATTTGGAGTTAATAATTGGATATTATTAACTTAAAGAAAGGCAAAAAGCCAAGTATTGTAACAATGGGCTTTGAGCACTTGGAGACAAATAACAGTCATCTCACATTACCTTGTTTGAACTAGTTTTGTGTTTCAATATAAGGAAAAAGTTGTTCAGAGATCTCTTAAATATACTACAGATACATTATGAAGTTTAATTCTTACACTCTGAAGGAAATAAATAGTGTTTTGGAAGAAGTAGTGGAGAATCATGTGGAAGGTAAAGGTGAAGTGCTTATAATTCCTATCCAATAAGAAAGTGTCGACATATTAGCGTAAATCTTCCTGTTATTGGAAATAATTAACTCTTGAATGATAAATTTTCAACAAAACCGTACGGGTTTTAAAGGTGCTGGTGACCATGGACTGAAAAAGGAAATTAGGGGGAGTGGAGCAATACAAATGCATAACAACAGAGAACAAGAAAATGGTTTGAATGAACTGCAGAAAGCAAAAAATATTGTAACAAATACTGCCTTTTTCGTTATTACAAGAAAAAGTACAGACAGAAAAACATAACAAAGACATCCTATTTAAAGAGCTGGATCTTACCGACAACATACTTTTTCTAAATGATACTCAATGAATATGAAAACAAAGACCAAGAGGCTTACTTTCATAATTATTTGTGGAAAAAAAATTTTAAATGAAAACCTCAGCATTTCCCAAGTCAAGCATACTTTTGAAGACAAGGCAGTACAATGAATGTGTCGAGTTACATACCTCAGCAATAATTTGCAACCCAGAAGAGACAGCCAAAAAAAAAGTCATGAATTAGCAAAGCAGCAGCTGCATTCAAAAGTTTAAATAAAGTTCAGTTACTGAAAATCTACAAAGATTTTCAAATTATGATTCTTCAAATTGAATGCTATTTCCACCTTAGCATATGGAAACAAAGGCTAGAAGTTCCCCAGAGATGTAGACAGAATCACCTTTGAAAGCAAATAGTAAGGGTTAAATGCAATAGCTGCATTATAAATTTGGAGATTTCTTACGGAATTGAGTAAGTCCTTGTTTACAGAAGTGACCAGAAAAGAAGGTAGAATATTTAGGAAGTGTGTTAACAATTATGCCTGGCCATCCACATGGTCAATGAGCTGCCGGGAAGAAACATATGTAAAATTGGAAATGAATTAATTTATCTGTTTTGATTAACTAACTGGATTAAAGTGCTTACTCCAGTTGTGCCTCCTACCAGCCAAATCAATGAATGCTACAGACATACAGGGTTAAAGCATCCAAATTACAAATTACTTTCTATTCCTATCAAAATGAAGGAACGGGTCAACAGGCAGACAAAACATCAGTCAGAAGACGTCACATCTACATGTTTTCAATCTAAGCAGTACGGTATTTTAATAACTGCTAGAAAGTCCTCAAAAGCATCTGCTTTTTGTCTAAACTCCACCTTCCCACTAAACTGGAAGCTTTCAAACCCATGATATGGGATAGAAGCTTGTCATCAGCACTGCTGCTAAGCAACTTAATTAACTGGAGTAAACTTCTGGAGTTATTCCCACCACCTGCATGTGTTAAGTTTAGCGAGCAAGAGTATCTGCTCTTTCAGGTGTTTAAAAGGCTCAAATCGGTCTGAAGGAGATTTGAAATAGCTTTGACTTAAAGTAATCTGGATTTTGTATCTTAAGGACAAGAGCAGAACTTGTAGGGGAGACCTCTAGATGCAACTGGACAAACCATCCTTTTAAAAAACTTGTTAGAAATAAATAGAGAGAAAACAAAGAATAATCACAAAAGAAAACTGATACTGTGCAGGTGAAAAAGAAGAGAAGTCTAATTGCTGTAAAAGATAAACCAAGCTTGGCAATGAAGAAGAAAGTGAAACAAACAGCAAAAAGTTCTTCTTGTATATGAAGAGAAGAAATAGTTTCACTATGCAAAGACAACAGAGGCCAAAATTAAACAACCTTTAGTTTGGCACCTAAATGAAATCAGGACCTTCTGTCACATTCAGTAAGGACGAGTTAAATATGAAGACAATGCACAATAATTAATAGAAATGGAAATTGCTATGTCAGAATTAGAAACAGAACACAATAATCTGAGTACTTTCAAGCTTGGGTACATAGACTATTGGAAGAATTGTATATGAAGTAGACCATAAACTAAAATCAGAAGTAGACACCAGGGAGGAATAATTAGGGACATGGAGATAAATGGAAAATTCTATAAAATGCAACCTGGTTCACAAAAGGTAAATCATCCAATCTAAATCTGATGTCTGTCTGATAATTTAACAGATTTTTGTAGACAAAAGTCAAATGGTAGATCTAATCTGTAAGGCTTTTGTATGATGCAGCGTAGGAAATTATCAGTTAAGCTAAGGAACAGGATTAGCACTGTAAAGACTGGAAGCTAGGTAAGAAACTGACTAATGAGGATAAAGGACAAGGCAACGTGCTGAGAGAGAAACAGCTTGCTAGAAGCAGCTCACTGATGGAGGTCCCAAAGAGTTGGTCTGAAGACCAGTATTGTGTACTGACTGTAGTAATAGCTTTGGCACCCTCAGTAGGAAGAAGGATTAAAATAATCAGGCAACAAGAACAGGATGACATCGAGAAATGCTGTGAAGCACAAAATGCGAGGTAATGTCTGTGGCAACAGATGGGAGGAATGTGAGCACAGTTGTGACAAAGCTGTTTCCAAATGGGTCAGTCTAGGTATTTCTCGTACTGATGGAGAAGTGCTAATGCCATAGGACAGGACAACTTACCGTCTCAGGACAGCACTTTGCTAGCTGTAGCTACAGAGTTTTTTGGTCAGCTCAAGAGGGCCAAACAGAGCTTCTTCCCTTATCTGCTCCAAAGCCTTGACAGAGTAAGCGTGTGTCCACTAACAATGTACTGAATGTGCAAATCCTAAAAAATCTTTGTTGTATGTAGCATAGCTTTGATTTCTGATGGACTGGGAGGGACTATGGTACCTCAACATATATAAATTAATCTATAAATTCGCAGGGAGGAAAGGAGAATTATTTGAGCTAAAGACATAAGAACATATGAGTGGAAACAGAGAATGCATAAATTTGGAATAGAAATTAGAGGAATTTTTTGGCTATCGTAGCAGGGAGGTTCCAGAACAGAAATAGATTAGGGGGGAGTAGACAAAAACCCTAATAATGCTTGCAGAAGGACAGGGCATATTTGCCAGGTGGAATATGTGGTCTGACTGTACGCAGTAATGGGGGGTTGGATTCGACGGCTTAGGACGTGCTCTCCGTTCTGATTCCCTTGTGCGCCTGTCTTGTGAGTTGACTCGGTTGAGAGCTCTTGGAGCTCCTGAAGTTTGGCCTCACATTGCCTGCAGCAAACGCGCCAGACCGTGGAGAACCCTGATGCGAAACAGCCGTATCACGCTCCCTCCAGACAGCTTACATAGTCACTCGTGGTAAGGGTAACTGCAGCTGCATATTCCTTGTTTCTCAGGGTAGGAGTGCTCCCTGTTTGTATGGCTGAGAGAAAAGAACGCCGTTCTAGGAGAGCATTACTGCAGGAATATATTGTTAGATTCAGCAGGAAAATATAAACAAAGGATCCAAGATGAATCAATTATTGTAACCTTGGTTTTGAACACACTGAACACAATTAGCCTCATATACAGTAATAGAGAATCAAGTACAGCAGACAGCTGGTACTATATTAAATACTTACACACAAAACCAGAAAGACACATGGCAAGTGACAGCTGATAGAGCAAACCAGCAATGAATATTGAAAGGTAAAAGTGGGGAGGGGAAATTGTTTTTATTTTTATAAGTGTTTCTGTTGTGCTCCTCCTTTTTGTATTAAGTACATTTAAAAGGATAACTGCTTTACCACTGTCTTGCCAAGTGATTGATATAAAATAACCAGAAATGAAGCCTCCTTATCCTACAGTAAGGATGCTAACAGGAAATTAGAGCAGTGTAATGTAAGTGTTTTAACTTCACATAAAAATCTCTTTCCTATGTAGATAAGATAAGATTAAAACAGATTGCAGGACTCGTTCTACCTTGCATTTTTTAATTAGACAGACTGCTGATACCACAGGGGTACTGAACACAGGCTCATTTTTTCTGCACATCTGATGGCAGAGGCAACAAAGGGAAACAGAAAAGAAAGCAGCATTCCCATCTCTCCTGGCACCCAGGAAAGGAAGATAAGCCGTTTCACACACACATTTTGCCCTAACAGAGACTTATTTAGAAAGGACAGCCTATTACAAAATTTTTCTAATGATACCATTTGAGAAGCATGAAATCATGCAGATTTGTGCAAAACCAGTATTTGCCTTACAGCTGCCTACATCAGTCTCAGAGATTTTTCTCCGAATGCTCTCAGTTGTCTCTGTAAATTTGTTTATTCCACCAATGAATTCCAGGAAAACTATGAAGTTTCCCAAATTTTATCAGAATTTGTGGCGACAGTTTTCCGGTAACCCCCTCCTCATTTTTCTCCCGTATAGATAACCTCAGCATCTAAGAGCTTAGAACTTTCCCACTCACCACTGTCTTACCAGTTAAACTGTGCCCACCAGCAAATACCATGCAAGGACCAAAAAAGAGGGCACTGCTATATGACAGAAGGCCTGGACCACTATGTTTTACCTACAGTAAAACATGCAAGCACTAGAACAGGATCTTTGAGAATCAACTGGAAAATACAGAAAATGTGTCATATTATTACTTCACATCACAATTTCTATGCAACATTTGCGATTCAGTATAAGCCGTAGTAACAGGCAGCATTTCATCTGAGTTAGAGCACATTGAGGATGCAAGCAGGCAGCAGGAATTGAGGAGTATGGCCTTTCTCTCACGCATGAAATGGCAGAGGCAAAACTTCCTTTGGCTTCTTTGTTTTCGCCAAATGGCAATGAGGCCGATGTCAGGTTTTCACTGTTGTTGAAGCAAGCCAGATTGCTTCTTGCTTTGGGTTCTGGCTGGCATGAGCAACAATGATGTGTTGAGACAGGCCTGCAGCTCAAGCTTCCTTCATCCAGTGAAAAACTTCTTATGTGACTGCCAACGGACAGGAAAGAAAAGAAAAAAGATGTGGAAGAACTACCTACAAATTTCACTTTGCATCCCAGCGGAGTTCAGGGGGCAGGATAGGACCTTAAATCATCAAGACTATATCCTCACAGTTTGCCTTGGAAACAGCTGGAGGTCATTAAAGTGTGACGATAACGCAATCCTGCTGGTAGTGGACAGACTCGCTGCCCAGAAGTTATCATCGTTACTGAAGCTGTCCAGCACCCCTCGGTACCCTTTGCAGCGAGAGGAACAGCCCTTCTGCTCAGGCATTCAAGCTTCTGCAGTTGGAGAGCTGAGAAGGCATGCTAAACCATATCTCAGTGGTTTGGGTCCCTTTAGGGATCCCTAGATTAAAGATCTGAGAGATCAGGCAGGACATATAAAGGTTCAGGTGGATGAGTTTTATCTGTTTGAACGCAGTCTGGAAAACTCACAGCAGCCCTTCTGGTGTTTGGTGCCATTTGGGTTTTACAAAATAATGTGTTTCACTGTTGGTGGCTGCCCCAATTTCTGTTGATGTCAAAGATGTATCATCACCTGCCTAGAGCTTAGCTCTGCAGTCAGTTTGGAAAGATGTCTACGTATTCCTAGGAAATATTCTGCCCATAACTCCCACCTGGGATCGGTGATCAGCCAAAGGTCGGGTCTTTATCTCTCACCCCTGAAGGTAGACAGCAGTAATTGAGACTGAACCAGCAGATCGTTCTCCCGATAAAGAGCAGGGCAGACCCTGAATCCCAAAGGGACATCTTCCTCACAGGCTGGGACAAAAATAGTCAGCAGTAGTTTGAGTGAGTCACAGTCCCGACCTAAGACAAATTTGGCCAGATCCTCATGGGTCTGAGCTGAGGGAGTTGCCAGAGAGCACTATGAGCTATGACTAGGATGCTGGCTCCCATTCCTATTAATAAAGTCATATGTCTGTAATATCCAGCTATGCAAGTGAAAGCACTGTGCGAATTCATAGCTCTCAGAGCCCTCACCCTCGCTGGTACTGCTGCTGGCTGGAGAATGTGTGCGTCCAACAGCACAACTTCTGTGCTTGGTCACAGTGAACTTAATTTGCTATATTGGAGGTGAAAATAGAAAACAGTGTGAAAAGGAGCTCAGACTCTCAATCAGTTCATCAAACTGAGTGGAAATGTCTGTTTGCTATATAAAAGATAATGAGAGAAATTTGGTTTTAGCTCCCTTCGCTCAGCCCGCTGAGGTACTCATGTGTGAAACTACCCAGGGGGAAAAGACATAAGTCGGTGCAGGAACCTCTGTTGGCCTTAGCTTTGATGGGCTGTGCAGCGTATGCTACAAACTGAATTACTTCAGAAAACAGAGGGGTTCATCAGACTGCACAGACCCACTGACTGGAATAAGGCAGTGGTGGGAACTGCCTGTCTGGAGAGCATGGAAAGCGTCAGCAGAAGTATGGGACTAACTGAATTCCACGTGATTCGTACATTTTTGTCCCTCTTCATCGGTGCAATTCTGAGATCACTTCTCTCTGAGGTTTAAAATTTTAATTAGTAGACCTGATTTCTTTATTAATTTTTGTCAAAATGTGGAGAATTTCTAGAAGAGGTGGGGGGAAAGGTAGTTACTCCATTTCATACTTTATCACTGAATACGTGAAACATGACAATTTTAAATTTTCAGTTAGTCCTATAACAAAAAATTCCTTTTAAAGACTTAAAAAGCACAGTTGGGTTGCCATAGGCTAGGAGCTGGGCTTCATATTACCTACCAAGAGATTCAGTCTACAGCTGCTGTTGTGAAATACAAGTGGAACTGGAGCGCCACAGCTCCAATAGTCTGCTCCTGCAGACTATTTCCAGTTCAATGGACCGAGTAAAAGAGAATTTGCATTTTCATAACCATTGTAATAATGGTCATGATCATTATCATGATAGCTGAGTGAAAAACCAAAATTAGCAAATCATTGAGTTTCTTTGTCTGTGTGGGCTTTTCTGCAGACTCACATCTGTCTCGTTTTGTCACTATGGATATTGTTTTGCCCTAGTGTCAGTGGTAACGTGGATGTGGACATCTGTGACAGTCAGAACTACTTGTCTGCAAATTCCCTCTGCAGCAGTCAGTCAGTGAGTGCAGTTTCCTAGCTGTGATACAGTGATTCTTCTATGCCCTTTCTTCCTGCTTTCCTTTCTAAAGTCATGATCTGTGTACTGAAGAATGACTCGCTCTCTCCAGACCCAGGCAGGAATTTACTACCTTCTGAGCAGTTTTTCTCTTTTTTTCTTCTACTGTTACTGTCTTATCACTATTCAAGATGATGAAATCAGATGCACTCTTTGCTCCCCATCAAGAAGTTTCTTTTGCACCTGCCTTTTCAAGTGGATTACTTTAAAGCATAAGAATCTGAAGTGGAAACAGTAGAAGTGTTTTAGCCATAATGGTTTAAGGATATATGAAAGACAAGTTTTGCGTGGAGAGATAATAAGAAGTAGAGGATAAGAACTAGTGGCGAGTAAATTTTGAAAGGTTTAATAGTCCATTCTGGATTTTTAAAAATCTTAAGTTTTCAGATGCCTTTATGTTCATCATCTTTATTTTAGAAATCTTGTGATGCTTGACTTACTCCCAAAATGCGTAGTTTTGATTCACGTGGAACAAAAATACTGTATATAAACTAAATTTCAAATGAGTTTTGTAAACTTCATCCACAATCATATGTAATACTGTTGTAAGGTATTTTATTTAAAAAAAAACAACAACAAAACACTGCAGATATGTTTGGGTTCTCTTCTTTTTTAATGTAAAAGACTTTGTGTGTGGATAACAGAAAGTCAGACTGATTTCACCATATATTTTCTGTGGTCAGCTAGACCTTACTGCTGCAGTGGTTTTCTGGCAGGGTTCTGCAGTAGCACATATCGGAGCGAGGAGCGAGACCCCCGCTCCTGCAGCTAAGCCATTAGATGCCATTAGCTCTTCTGCTAAGCCTGGCTGGGCAAATGCATTCAAGTACTGGGTCCCTAAGGAACGTCTCTCAGATAAATACCAGAAATATCCACTCACCCAGAATCAGTGCAGTTTTTGATAGACTGAGCAAATCTTGTTACACATGTTATCTTGTTACATTTGTCTAGGTTTTGCTTTGTATGTTTTATCTTCAAATTGACAGGCACCTAAAATGTGCTTTTTATACGCTGAAAATTAATGGTAGTTTAGTGTAAGCTATTTTCACCACAGGTACTAAATAATGACTAGAGAAGACATGTTTTTTACATTTTCCTTATTTTTTAATGTTTGTAAATATCATTGTGTGTTCCATATTGGATACTTTCGGTTGGGAAAGCTTTTATAGACACCTAGATGTTAGAGCGGAGCAGCCGTGGTGAGATCTGTAGGACTGATGTAACTATTTGATTTGACCACTCAGTAAGTTTTGGCAGATGCCTTTCATGTCAGTGATGAAATCAGAAATGTTATTGTAACTAAGACACTTTTAGTTTTTCTCTGCAAAGGAGGTCTCTGCCTTCTCCTCAGAGGATGATATCCCTATTTCCCTTTTTTATTGTGTAAACCCATCTTTATTCAGTAACCAAGTGTTTCTGTCTCTTTTAAATGCGTAAGAAACTGAGAGTCATCTAAAATCATTTTGATTCACAAAAGAAATTCATAGGCTGAAAATCAATCCCAGGACTCGAGAGTGTTAGATCATTGATTTAATCACAAAGTGCTCTGGTCTCTCAATAAACTACATGATAAGCAAGCTTATATACATATGTACCTATATGTGTAGATACAAAATCTGTAGTAAAATTATTTAATTATATAGAAACATGAGTTATTTTTTTGGTTGCTTACTCAAGGATGTGTGACACCCGTTAGCTAATCTGAGCTAAACAATTTCTGACCGTCTTACTCTTTGAACAGCTTACAGTTATCCTGTTTAGCATGGAGGGAAGTGGGATTTGGAGAGACGTACAAATCTGGATATTTTTAAAATAGTTTTTCTTAGAGGAAATATATTTCTGTAGAAAGTGAGAGTTAAGTCAGAAAAATGAAGCACAATATCATTCTCAAGTAGCTTCTTAGCCAAAGAGGGGAATTACACACTTCCTGAGAGCCTGCAGTTTGGTACTGCAGTTTGGTAGAGGGTAGCAATGAAAAATGATCTTCTCTCACTTCATTTCTTACGAATAGCTCTTTCTGCTGGTTTTGAATGTGTCTCTTTTGCTGTCTATTAGTAGTGAATCTCAGCAGATGAGGTTTGCAGGTTGAGATAAAAAAACCTCCAAAACCTGCATGTAGACATAACTGTAGAGTGCGCCTGGAAATACCTATCTTCAATAAAATACAAAGATTTCAGCTAGAGTCTGAGGAACACAGTACAGTGAACAACAAATTTTGTATTTGATGAACTAAGTCTGCATCCTCCCATCACACTGCTGGATTCACTGCCGTTTTAATAGGAGGAAAATACCCATTGATTTCAAGGGGCTTTGGGTCAATCTGACAGAGTATTGACAAAAGCCAGAGATTTCTCATGTACCTACAATATATATTCCTATATTAACCTTACTAACAACCCTTCTACTTCAGTGCTGCAGAGAGCTGCTGCAGAAGACAATTCAGCCTGAACCTTAACTTGTTTCTAAGGAAAGTAAAGATGGAATTGTGATAGGGCTGTCAGGATCCAGGTCTCTTTGCACTAGCTGTGCATAGATACCAAAGACAAATGATTCATAGGCCTGTCTTTAGATTTCCCCCAGCTTCATCCAAACCCTTTCTCCCAGGCTGGAGAGCTGCCACCTGGGGGACACACTGCCATGGAGAGAATATTATCGAGCGAAAGAGCCCACTGGCAGGAAGCCCCTGGAGAGGAATGAGAGGTAGGGCCAGGAGGAGGGGGATATGGTAGAGCTGGAGCCACAAACTAAAACGAAAGTGAATTGGTTTTGGCTGGGCAGCTCCTAGAGCAAGAAAAAGGGCACATTTAGCTGCTGGAAGCCCCACAGATTCCTCACAGCAGGACACAAGGCAATCACAAATCTGGCTGGCACTCTGGTTATACGGTGGAGCAAGCCAGCTGGCTGTCTAGGGTGAGAAATTCAGGCATAAGGTGGGAAGGAGGGATAGTGGGAAACTAGGGAACTAGTTCCTGGCTTGGGAAACTAGCTGCATTTGGCTCCTGAGTTTTGTTTCAGCTTAGTCAAGTCCACTGCTGCCAAGTGGTACCCAAGTTCACATGCAGAGAGGAAGTGGGGGGGAAAGTGCTGAGAGCAAAATTGAACTGAAAATGGGGAAAAAAAATCAATTGGAAAATGCTTTGAAATGATTGACTTGGGTTTGATTGCCACATGGGGGAGATCTAAGCCTAAACAGTCCTTTCAGAGCTGTGTCACTTGGGAGGAATCCTTCAGCAGATGCAGGGTGAGGCTCGACACTGTCTTTGTGGCTGGTGGGACAGCTGGATGATTACATCAAATCATACTGCCAGATGACACGTGAAGACCTGGTGACATTCCTGGAGAAAAGCAATTAACAGCTGATGAAAAGCAGAACTCTTCCTACCCTGTAATCCTTCTGACACACTTTAAACTTTCCCCATTATGGTCCTTTCCCTCTAAGATGTGCACACTAGCTGTGGGAAACAAAAACACATACAGATATATCACCATGGGTCATATGTCCAGAGCTTTCAAAGATACTGCAGATTCTGTAAAAAAGCTAAATGCTTCCTCAGGCGGGAAGTTGGATGCAGGTTTTGTAGGTTTATTAAAAGGCAACAAATTAACATCGCTACAAAGTTAGCTTAAGTAAAATTTGCTTTCTCCACAATGATTATATCTTTAACTGTAAAAAGCAGAATTGCTAAAAAGCTTCCAAGATAATATAGTCCAGTCTACCCATTTTGTGCCATGCTAAAGTGATCCAGAGGAAACAGATTGGGCATCCATCAAAGCATGGTCAGTTAGGATAAAAAACAGACTTGCAGGCACGTTTATGGAAAATAGTGAAGTGCCTCATGAAGCAGCTAATAACAAGTTGCAGCTAGTTGTTGGTGTTCAAGTGCGGATCCCTGACAGTTGCAGAACACAGGCACTTTTTAAAGTCCCACTGAATACAAATCAGTTCTATATCCCCACCAACAAGTTGGCTATGCAATTTGTCCTTCATGGCTTCTCACACACAGCATGCAAGAAGAAATAACTTGTAGTCTAGGATCGGGAGACAAGTCACATGGGCTTAAAGCCGTTTTTGTGTCCCACATAGGAGGAACCCAGTATCTAAAGCTAATATCCAACGATCTGTGCTTTTGAAACCCTGCCTTTGCCTTTACCTTTATCTGCAAGGACTAACGTATTGCCAAAAAGGTTATTTGTGTTGTATTTTTAGGCCGGGCACACTGAGTCTGGCTATGTCAGAAAATTCAGGCTGACCTCTGATCTAGTGGAGCTGTGTGCCAAAATATGTGTACTTGAGCTTTCAGTTAACTGCCCTCCATAAGTACTTTCAAACCTCTTGAGGTCAACCCAGAGCATGTTTCACAGCTGAAGTTCATCCTGTCCAAAGTCACATTAAATCTTCTACCATCTGCTTTCTGTTTACAGGCAAGAGAAGCTGCAGGTGGGCTTTTGAAGTGCCTTTATTAAAATATATGTATTTTTTAAAGTATATATGTTTTAAATGCTTATTTACATGTTCATTTAATGATATTTTTATATTACCAACAGCATGTTATACTTCGCAGACGTGTGGCTTAGCTGTAATTAACTTCAGATTTGTCCACTACCTGTCAGACAACTGTAGATGATAGTACCCCACGCCAGAGCTAGAGAAACTTGGACTCAGAGAAGTAGTTGGCTTGCCTAAAAGCACGACAAAATCAGCTTTGGATCTGTGGCCAGAACCCAGCTTTCCCAAGTCCCACCTGATCAATACTTAACATGCCTGGGCCATGGGAAGGCACTGGTTAGCTGTTGGTTATGGAAGACAGGGGAGTTGATGGGAGCAAATCAACTTTCAAAGAGACACTCCCATAAAAAGTCAACATCCCAGTGATAGGAGGTTTGTTCTGTGCGGTGCGTGCCAAAACAAGGATCTGTGCCTACCCCTGTCTATGGGCCTGCATGAGCTCAGGATAACCGATGCTGTGTCTAATGACTCTACTCTTATTTCTGCTTAGTTTTCAGGACTTTACTTGTTGTCATTCTTCACTATCCTTGTTGGGCTGGTGCTCTACTCCTCCACGTCCACCTATGTAGCCCAGGATCCTCGCGTGTACAAGCAGTTTCGAAACCCTTCAGGACCTGTTGTAGACCTGCCAGCCACTGGCCAGCTGGAGCCTTCGGTAACATACACCAGCCTGGGGCAGGAGACAGAAGAGGAGCCTCACGTTAGAGTCGCTTAAACCCAGGGCTGTTGATCACCTACTGATGATTCAGTGGAGCTCGTATATCCATTATCTCTGTATTGTACATAGAGAAAGGTATTTACCAGGTGCAGTTACACCGGTGAGCTGGAAGGTAGCAAATAAGGAAAGCTCATAAAAATACAAATTAATTGTTCCAGGGTGTTCATTGCAAGGAGATGCCGGTCCCTTGTTTACGATACGAGCAGCATGTTTGCAATACAAACTGCTGTCCATGAATCAGTTAATGTCTAACTACCTGTGAAAGATATTCAATATATACACTGAAATTACAAAAAAAATTCATAGACGGGTGTTTTTGCACCCACTGAGTGATATTATGCCTAAGCCACACCAGTTGTGGAAAAGCCACCTTTTTACAGCAAATACACTTGTGCAGTCACTGTTAATTTCTCTCTAAGATTTGTTTGTTTGCACAAAATAGATGGGTTACTCATGGTAGCAACACCCTGACACATTTTTGCTAGCACCTTGGATTTTGTGAGGGAAAGACAATTAATTCATCTGTGCTATCCATCTAGTTGCCCTTTCTAGGTAATCTGTTCCATGAATCCAGAGAAGGGACAACTTACAATATCCGTCTCTATTCTAGGAATAGGTATAAGGCAAGCATTTTAGCCTTTCTATATTTGCAGAAGTGAAGTACTCAAGCATTGACCTCTCTATGATCCATGGCAGATTTCCTAGCGGCTGAGGTTCTGCATCAGGTGACAGGGAGTTCGTTCCTCTGTAGTCGTGACTTAACACAGATTTCTTACTTTTTAAATTTTAACCTGTAAAAAGAAAAATGCATTTTCTAGTTTCCTATGTATTGTACCTCTCCATGGTAAGATGACATATCATGTGGATCCGGGCACTTATTTTAGATACTCAGTGCGTCGAGGGCGCCTTCTGCTGTTCCAGTTTGCTTAGTCTGCTGTGGTTCATTATTCTAACAATAGCTATTTAGAAATGTGTCAGTTTTTCCCCCAAACCCACAAATTGTAAAAATCAGGAAGATTAAGTGAGGAATTCATGAGCAGAAAGACTGGACCATCTGCTGGTGTTGCTGCAGTAGCGCAAAGGCATTCATACCGGCAGGGTACAGCCAATTATTTTTCATTAACTACAAAACTAGCAGAACAATTCAGCAGTTTTCCTACATTCCTGGGGACATGTGAAAATAGTAAGGGTGTGCTCCACAACTGTAATTCTGCTCCAGGAGCCTTATCAGAATGGGGGAAATCCTAGTCACCACCATGAAAAATCCATCTCTGCCTGTATGTTTGCTCTTCTGAGAGCCCAATAAAAGGAAATCATTATTTCAACATCCATCATCTATTTTTAATTTAAAATTAAGGAAGGAGAGATGATCTTATGTCTAACAGATAGGAGAGGGATCCAGGAGAGCTTGGTTTTTTTCACAGATCTGCCACATCTCTGCGTGATCCTTGGGCATGACTTACCTTCTGTGTGGCTGAGTTTCCCAATCTGTATATATGGGAATAATGATATTTTACCTACCTCACAGGGGTGCTATGGGACCAAGTTATTTTAAAATGCTTCAGGATCTTCAGAAGGAAGGAGTTTAAGAAGTGCACAATAGTGCTGTAAAAGTATGTATACATTCATTGTATTTGAAAATGGAGTTTACAGCAGGGTTGATGAATATTTTGCTTGTGGGCATAGAAGATGAATTTTGTTTGAATGTTATTCTGCTGAAGAAGTCTGTCTCAAGCGAAAATGTAGGGCTTCATGTTTGAAAAATACAACTTACCTATTTCTATTTAGAAAAGAAAAAAAAAAATCAATCTGTACTCTGGAGATTAGAAAGGCCACACAGTTCAACCAAGCAGGATGAATTTCTGCTGAGGTAACATTCATCTTTTATAGTCCTGTTCTGCTTTAATATAGAAGGGACTTCCCTGAAGCAAACTGGGAGAAGTATGTATGCATAATATATATGAAGTGGCAAATGGCAAAATGCTATTGAACAGCAGAAGTATGTTGTACCTTATTCTTGCCGTGGAGGAGGAGAAGAGGCGATTTCTGTCCCACCATGTTTAGGCTGTCTGCCACGATCCTGCTGCAGCTGAGGGAAGGGACTGCAGTATTGCCAAACCATGCCAAAAACCAGCCCAAAAGCTTTGGTTAAGATGGCTTGGTTTTAAACTCGTAACAAATGTATGATTTTTTTCCCTGCCTCCTGTTTGTTTAATCTGTTTAGCATTCATGTTTCCAAGCTTTTTTTCTTAAACTATTGAGGATTTTAAAAAAAAAAAAAAAATTCCCATAGAGAAGCAGAGTCCGTATTCTGGGGATATTAAGGAAAGTCTAAATCCTACAGGATTCAAAGAAAACAAAATTAAAAACCACACAAGAAAGATTACCTGATACTTCAGGGTAAGGTCTGTGGGGTGGAAGTCCAGGTGGGAAGCACATGGTTGGGTGAAGCCCTCATGCACAGGGGCCAGCAAGCATCCTTGGGTCAAGCCCTGGGAGAGCTTCAACTTGAGGTGGGTTTCGTACATTCGCCAGGAGCAGGGGCTCTGGTTACAACCACCACGGCTCCTTCAGGTACCCAGAGGCACACTGGCGGGCGCCTGTCATCTCAGTCTTTTTTGCTACCTTTTATACCAATTAAATACCTTTCTCTGAACGTTAGTCCCCGTGTTGGTCTGAGAACCTTGAGGATTGCGTGTGTGTGTGTTTGTTTGTTTCATGTTTACAATTCCTTCCTTTTGCATAATTGTTTTGGTTAATTTCATTGTTAGTATTTATTTTTAAGCCAAATGTTTGTAGTCCTGCCGCCTCCCCCTCCTCATTTTTCTGACACTAACTTGTAGATGTTTGTTAGAGTCTTCTCAGAAACAGCTGGGCAGGAGGCATCTCCGGGCCAGGTCACTGGGCTGGGAGTTTCTACTTACAAGGGTTGGCGATCCACAAGTGGCTGAGAGGTGCCATCTGAAGCAATTTTTACAGGCTATTTTAAAAGGCTCTGTTGTACGGAAGTAAGTTATGAATGTTTCGGTGTGCAGTCTGCACCCAGCCACCATCCCCTGTGTTACTTGCACAGGAGGAGTTTGATGTGCAAAGTGGGGCTGCTTCACTGTCTGTGTCTCCCGTTAAACGAGGTGGATACTTGGATTAGCACCAGTGTGCTAGTGCTGGATGGACCTCGAAGGAAAACAGTAGTATAGCTTTACAAGTAACTGTGTTGACTGAAAAACTGAGGTCTAGTAAAGGAAAACATTACTTCTACCTGCTTGTTTTCTGCAGTTCGAGACCTCGGTACGCACCAGCAAAGGTTCAGCTATCTAACCGGCAGCTACTCTCCGTGTTGCGTAGGACGTCTCTAGCTCTGTATAGCTCCTTGCCTGAACAAACAAACTCTGTTATACTGCTGGCCCTGAGCAGCCCTTAGCAAGACTGATGTAATTTTCTGCTACTGGATGAAAACCTTCACTGGGAGACAGACCTTGTCTTTGTTCCAGCTATAAAGTTTCAAAACACACAACGATAGACCAAGCAATTGAAAATTTTGCACCACTGTGTCATAAGAAGAAGTTTCAATGTATAGTGTAGAGATTGCTAACTTGTGCTATTAACATTTTGACAAGCGTGTAGTATTGTTTTCTTTCCTTTTTTTTAAAACCATTTAGTATTCTTGAGCTAGCTAGAATTATAAATTTTACCCCATGGGTAGGATTTTATTGTTAAATGCCATAATAAAGCACACTAATCTTGACACCGCAGATGGAAATACGAACCAAAACCAAAACCAAGCAAACAAAATCCCAACCCCAAATCCTGCATTGAAAAGCTGAACAAACCTTTCTCCATTTTGATATTTGCATGCACCTATATGGACTGGCTGTGGCAATGTAATGCCTGTATAATGTTTTCAAATAAAAAAAATAAATGCTTTATGAAAGCAGGGTTATTAGTTTCCTTGCCTGTTTCCTTTCTGCTTTCTTAGCATAAAACGATTTTTCTGAAGTGTAAATCTTGACTGCAGGGCATAATTTTTCGCTGTGCTGAGGACTTCTTCCCCTTGTGAGGTGGTTAACCTACAACTCCTTCCAAGGTGTCTAAGCATAGGTGCCATTAGGCACCCTCGGGTATCTTGCCTGGCCCCCAGGTGCTGCCCCAGAAGGATAAGGGGTCTCCTGTGCACCTTCTGTCTTAACCTGCCATTCCCCTGTGGCTAGCTCAGGTATCTTGATATTCGTTGCCCTCATTTGGACACAAAAGCACTCCGCCACTGGCTTCCAGAAATGATTAATCAATCTAGAATTAATCTGGGGCAACGCACGTGTATGATGTTGAAGGGCTTATCTGGCAGAGGTTACTGAGTGTCTGCAGCTGCCTTGCCCAGCCCTCCCTCCCGGCTGCTCGGCCCTGCGCTGCAGCACTATTCCCAGCAGAGTCCTGAAACAGGACAAGAAAGGATGGAGACAAAAATTAGACATCGGGGGGAAGGGAGTGTCAGGAGGAGCAGAATTGGGCAAAGAAAGAAAGAAAGAAAACAAGACTTTGGCTCGTTTAAAGTCCACATGGGAAGAAAGGAAAGGAAGATCCTGAGTGTGTGAGAGCAAGGGATTTTGTGAACATGTATTCACCTCTGAGAGTGCCAGCATATGCATCTGTTCATCTCTTTTCGCCTGATGTCTCCGCAGGAAACTTCACATCAGTGTTTCTCACATACTTCATTGCTGAGAGTAAAAAAGGGAATGGAGACTGATGAGCTCATTTCCAGCCTCTCCCTGCACTGTAACTGCATGGAGCCCCAGACATTACAAAGCCAGCAGTGCTGCACCAATGTGCTGGTTTATGTCTGATTTTCCAGTGTGAATGTTTCCTAAGTTATCAAGAGCTCCAGAAACTGAGTTAGTGTGCATGGCTGTACCATGCTAACAGTTGATTTGTATTTTCCTCCAGATCTGCTCAAGAGTCTCTCTGGCATTACAAAAATCTCCTTTTATTGCCTGGCTAGAATTCAGCCTGGGTACTTGAGTCATATGAATAGTAATTGCTTGGAATTACTCTAAAACTAGATCATAAATAGGCATTAATGGATCTTTCTGTGCTTAAACATGTTTCAACACTGAAGAACACTCAATCAGCTTAAACCTACCAGTCTCCCTTTGTTTTTGTTTATTTAGAACTAGTTCTCAAAAATATTACAAATCCAAAGCTGAATGCTTAAGAGCAATATGCTATGGCATACAAATAAGGAAGCATTGCTTTTTACAGTTATAAAAGATGTTTTGTTAAGTCTGCTCCACAATTTAAGACAAAAAATATGCCAAACCTTTGCAAAAGGGAACACCTCTGCTTGTGCAGCCATAGACCGGTTCTTACTAACACAAATTTCTGCTATATGGAGGATGCTCATTCCATAGGGCTGGGGTCACTAATCGGTGATTAGTCGCAGACTGGCTGTGAGCCACCAACAGGAGACAAAAACCCACAAATTGACCACAAAAAGCCAGTTGTAACCCTCAGACATTGTAACTTGCATTGCAGTTGGTATTTCAGTTTCAGCAGAAGGCCCACAGGGTTTCTTCAGGCCACATCGCTGGCTGGGTGGCACGGAGCAGCCTCCACAGCCTTGGAAAACACCACGGGTACCCCGTGGACCCATGAGGTCGCTCCGCTGGGTGCAGGGAGGAACCGCTGCGCTGCCTCTCACCGGCATTTCCCTCAGCAAGGAGGAGCCCCTGCTACCACTGGTATTGTACAGCAACCAGGCGGAGGAAAAAAAACTTGGCTCAAAGTAAATCTTGAGGCTCGAAATGAAAAGTCGGCACTCTGTGCAGTCCTTTCTGTTGTAAAAGCATACATTTGCTATTATCTGGGGGCACTTTTTTTCTTATCCTAGAAGTTCCATTTTTAATTGAAAATGATGCACTGAGTTCCTCTAGTATTCATAAGGTCAGAATTTGCCCCTTTATGGATAGTCTAATGTTGCAGAATCTCTTTAAGAATACAGATATTGTCAATCCTATATACTATACTAATTTTTGTAAATTGAGACTAGGTGAAGCTGATTTTATTGGATTTATAAATTTTATTCTACTTACTTAGATTCTGATTTATAACCTTGAGCTATAGTTGACTTTTTTGTGACTCCTTATTATGTACAACGTCTTCAGGCAATTGCCTAGTGCTACCCTGATCTTAATAATGCATTATTAATTCCTTACTGCCAAATACATTATTTATACTAACTATTGCATTTTATTCCCGACATCTTGATAGCAGTGGACTCATCTAATTTTAACATAACTGCAAAGTTGTCAGTATAAAATCTTCCCCTCCTTCCCACGTGAAATACGTACATGCTTGTCAAGTGCAAAGAATTGGATTTACCATGGATAAATAAAGGTCTTTTTTTATTCAAAACCTTACCAAAGCAGAGATAGATAATGAACATGTGCTGACTTTACATGATCATTGAGCACTGAAATGCTAAGTGATTCGACTACAACACTAGAGACACTTTGCATACACAATAGTGACTCTGATAGTTGGTAGGCTTGGATTTTTACAGGTGCAGAACGCCTGCGAGCCCACAGATCAACGTTACGTGAGGTCGTGCATATTTAACTTCACACTGCCTATAGTAGCCAGCATCAGAGAAGCCTGGCTTTTTGCCAGATCCATAGCAAACTAGCAATCAGTGTTTGCATATTCTTAAAACGACTACTTGCCTAAATGAACTTCCTAAGTGAGAAGGGGGAAGGGAGTGGACTAATCACAACAACAATCTGAAGAGTCTCATTATGTGACTCCCTGTGAGCTTTGGCTTGAATTATCTAATGTAGTTCTTGGCATTAAACAGATTTGCAGATGCTAAATAGGTCACACATGTATGCAGCCATTGGAGTGGATTTCATAAGTCTTTATGTCCCCATACTTCCTCTGTGAGCCTACACTTTAATTAAAGAGAAAAGAGTACCCACAAAACAGGATGACAACTTTATTCATTTAAAACTGTTGCAGTTCAGATCTTCCATGCTTCAGCCTCCATTCAGCAGATCATTTAATAACCAAGTTGATGAGGAACATTAGCGCTGCAGGACCTGCTTTGACATTGCATCCTTGGAGCACACCGCCTCCTGTAGCAGGGCGTACTGCTACAGTGCAAGTGGGCCACGCCGGCCAGCAAAGTATTTGAAAACCCCAAAATTTTAGTCTTTGTTTTAGTCTTGAGCTTTAATACAACATACAACAAAAGGAAACAGGGTTTTAAAGTGAAACAGGTATGTATTGAAAGAAAAGAAGAGGGTAGCACCTAGCTCCCTAGTACCTGTGCTCTGTTACCCAGTTTGTCTCACAATCTTTTTTCCCAGTTCACCATCCACCAATCTCCACGTGGCCAAGACAACTACTAAGCTCATCTTCTCTGCCCTTTTGCTCTAAGTTAGTCACACTGCCTTCTGAATCCCTGACCTAAATGAATTCATTCACATCTTCAAGACCCTTAGCTGTCCTGCCTCTCCCTCCCAGTCTGCCCCCGTAGTGTGGGTCCTCTGCCTGCTCGCTGACCTCTCAGAAAAACATCTTGCTGCTTTGTTGCTTGTGTGGTCCAGCCAAATGGGCTTCTGGCCTCAACATGGGGGCAACTGGTCACAGAATATTTGAACAGGAGCTTTTTTCAGTATCTGTATGAATGTCAGATTCCAGCCCTGCTCCATTGCAACTGGACATATTAAAAAAAATTTTTTAAAAATTTAAAATGCCCCCCCCCCCCAATTCTACTATATGATATTCAGCCAATGTTACACCAATATGGTATGCAACCACAGTCGTAAGAGATTCGAAAAAACAGCGTGCTTTTGCCTGCCATTTGACTTACAGTGAAGGTGAAAACTTGCTTGTTAAAGCTGTCTCTGACTTTGAAATTAAGAGGGGTGGCTGGTGGAGGATGAGCTACAGGTATTCTTGAAGTCCTTGGCTCTAACAAGTCAGTAACAAAAGAAGTCATGTTATTTCAGGCTGTGAAGTGACATTTGGTCTGAGCGAGTGACGATAACCCACGTCATTCCTTCCTGATGGAAAAGACAAACATAAAAAGCAAAATGCCTCTCCAGCTTGTAATTACTTGAATTATTTACAGAAATGGCATTGACAATCCATTCACATACATAGAGACTGGCTACCTCTTCCCAAGTCTTCTCTCCTGCAGCTCGTGTTTTCCTCTCTAGCCTCTCTACAGCTGGTTGCACCAAGGAAAGGCTTAATTCCATTAAAAAAAAAAAGAAAAGGGGGGGGGGGGGAAGGGCAGGGTTTATCCAAGGTATAACTGTGATGATAGCTCACAGCTTCTCTTTCTCCTTGTACAAATGACTCCTTTGAGCTACGTTTGGTGCAAACATGAACTGTGGCTGAGCTGGCATTTGTCATCACAGGCTGGGAGCAGGACTGTGAATACTCAGCCCCTGAACCTAAATCTTCACTTCTACCGCAGACCTCAATTCATGAGAGAGGATGAGAGAGACAGACCCAGCCGAGCTCTTTTTATTTCCTCTGGGTGTGGGAGGGAAGGATGTACGCTCAAGACCGCATGAGAAAGCTTGTGTTGCTACAGCTACTTGAGTTCAAATTTTGTGGCTAGATATAGGGCTGTGCTTAGCAGAGCCAGCGGTCTGGCACCTTCCACAGGTTTACTTTAACTGGAATTATTGTTCTAAGCTGCTGAGCTAAAGAAAGTTGCAGCAGCTGCACTAGCAATGGCTTGTCTCCACTACTGTGGAAGGGGAAACATCGCTGCCAGCTATAGCACAGGTATTTTATTATGACAAGGGAATACTGATGGACTTTGCTCTGAGTGTGCATCACGAAATATTAGGGATAGGCTACATGTTCATTAAAAAAATACCATAGCACCCCCATTTTTACTTGTGCATTTTCCTCATGAGTTTGCCATGCTTTTTGCCCACACATGGCACCAGGAGACCTCTTCAACATCAGTATTTGATGAGCAAAATGCAGATACAAAAAGGCCAAAAAAAAAGGCTTTGGCAACCCAAGAGACTTTCAGTCACATGAAATTCCGTCCTGCACCTCGCTCACACAGTAAGCATTCCAGGCAAGAAGGTGTCTGCAAGGCCAGGTCCAGACTCCTGCAGCCCCCTGTGATGGTGAAGGAGAAGGCTCACAGTTGTGAAAGGTAAAGACGTGGCAGTGGGGAAGAGAGGAAAGTGGTGATTATGGGCACAGAGAAGAGAGGGAGTCTCTTGGGAAAAGGGTTAGAGAAGGAACAAGAACTGTGAAGGAAAGAAAGGCTGGGGGCAGAGGGGCCATGGCCTGGGGGGATATTTAGGAGGCTGGAGAGAGGTGGGAGAGGGGTTCATCCCCCCGCCTGCTACCCAAATGCTGCAAAATCTGAGGCTCTACCTCTCCCCTCAATCAGCAGTGGATGCGGGGGAAATCTGCTCTGCCCTCACCCCTGCCAGAGGAGCATGTGCACTTTGCTGCAGGCAGCCATCTCTGACTTCTCTTGATTTTATAAAGCAACAGGTCTCTTCCACACTACAATGACATTTCTGTTGACTTCCACGAACACTAGAAAGTAGGGTCTTCTACTCTTAGCTGTTCCCATCGACTTTTAATGGCACTCTGGTGTTGCCTGCCTTCCCACGCAGCAGCGCTTTGCCTGGGGGCTCACATTTCCATACCTCCCATACCTCCCTCTGAAATCACGGTGGAAATAGAAAGGAGCTGCGTTTGTAGGTGGCTCCTCCTTAGAAGCTGTATCTTGTGGTGCTTATGTTGGATGTGTGCGTACCTAAAACAAAACACTGCCAAATCCAACGAACAACCCTTCCCAGATATTCAAGATAGAAGAAAAATTCCTCAAACAAGAACAATAGTGCAGAAAGGGACTTTATCCTTCTTGTCAGACAAGGTATTCTTGTTGCCTTGCTTTTTAGGGTTTTTTCCTACCAATGGCCCCCATCCCAAACTGACATTTAAAAACGTGTATCAATGTACAAGGGAACATTGTTGCTGTGTTCGATGTTTGTATTCTGGGGAGATGTCATCTCTGTGAACATGAGAGATGGTCAGTATGTCTGAGCAGAGGGAAAATAACCCACCCTAGTTTGTTTTTCTGTATCTCACAGTGTTGATACTGGCTGTCTTCTGACTGTTCTTTGCACAAACTGAATGGCAATTGGTAAGTGTATTTGAGGCGCTGTAAGAGGAGCGCCTGGAGTTTGCTTCTGACACTTTAGTCTAATGAGAAGTGCCAGGCACTTTCTGTTGGTTATTTCAAAATATTTTGTTTGGAAGAATTTTAAGACTTATAAAATAATTCAGTCTTGTTATATCAACATTTCTGGACAAAAGCAACTCCCAGATCTTATGATGTTCAATGTTTCCTCTCCTGCTTGCCTCATACTTGGCTTGCAACAGAGCTAGAAAATAAAGGTGTCACTTCTTTCACTGCTCATTCTGCAGGAAGGAGAAAAGATGAGGGGAGAGAAATAAAGGGAGAAAAACTGTTGGGGCTCTGTGGGCCTCTCGTGTGATTTTGGCTCTATAACTGTGGGTTCATAAAGCAGTAAAGCTCTGGGCTCTTCCCCTCCCTAGGCCTAGTGATGTGCCAGAGTCTTTAATAGCAGAGCCTAAGGGGTCCATTTTGATACACAGATTTGATAAAGAGAATAAAGGAAAAAAAGTGAAGCAGGACATACGAGAGCACACTGAACAGAAGTTTGTAAGCACTAACCAAGAACTGTTTCAATCTGTAATTGTCACTAATGCATTTTGAAAAAATAACACAGCTAAAATGCTTGGAAATTCTGATTTCCATGAAATGAAAGGTGTGGTGCACAGCAAATGAACCAGATGGTCACACCATCCATTGAAGAGTACAGAAGGAGTAATCCCCAAATGGAAGATGTCTACGTAGAACTGTCCCCAGATTGCAATAGCACCTGCTGGGGATGAAAGTACGTCTTCCATGGGAGCTGCTATACTTCTGAGGCAATGGTATTTATCCACAGCCCCACAGAACAAATCTTTCTGTAGGGGCCTTTCACTTACTTACAGTTGGTGACCTGAACGCAATCAGTTACCTGGTCTTTGCATATGCAAAGGTGATTTTCACTTTAGCAATTTAACATACAACTATTGGTATTATACTACCTAGATACAAGCAAAAATAATTTTCAGCCTGCTGAGGATGTAGCAGGTGATGCTCATTTGCATACTGCGGATACTTATGCTATCCAGTAGTGCTTCAAAAGAAAGAATATTTTCTTTGTTTCTTATAAAGTCTAAGACTTGGACTTGTCACATGGAGAAACATGGTACTTATAACTAGATCTGAATACTTCTATTATGTTTGCAGAGCTATATATAAGAGCTTGTATACAGCAGAGCTGTATATACACTGTTGCTCCATGTATCTCGTGGGTGACACTTGTACCATGCCCATTTGGCCTCCATACTTTCTTCTTACTGAGGCAAGTGATCAGTGCTAATTCTGAGTGATGGCGGAGCCGAGTCTTGTTTCTGGGTCTTGCCACTGGGATGATTTAATGATTTAACCTGCCATGATTTAATATCCATTTTTTTCTGTATATTTACATCTCTGCTTGGAATGTACTTGGGATATGAAGTCCTACACTTTTAAAAGCACTTAAAGGACACAAATGAAAATGATAAAGGGAGTAAGTATTTGAAATACATTTGTCCTTTTCCCAGTTTTATATGGCATAGGTCTTAAAATTTAAACATGCTGTCATATTTAAAACTAACACTATAAGTGCTGAATTGCTCTTACTGAGGTTTCCACATTTATACCTGTTTCTCCAAAGAATGTGTGGTATTCTATGTATTGTATTTAAAAATAGGAGCAAACTAATAGATTTTGCATTTAAGCAGAAAAGAGAACTGCTGCAAATATGCACAGACAGATTATTCTTGAAACATATTCCTCTCTTGAGCTGTCAACTGATGTTTCTCTTTAAATGGGCTTCCTTGGTTTGGATGCCACCCTCCCATCTCCATCCCCTGACGATGCCTTCAGGCATCTGTACACATGGAACAACTTCTACAGAAAGCTGTTTGATAACAGACAGCTGCAAATTTTGACCTTTTCTGGAGATGCGTTCTGCAAATGCTGGCTGGGCAGTAGCTAATCCCCTTGCCTTCTGCCCAGCTGCCAGATGTTGCTGAAGCTTCAGGATGGCTCCTGCCCAGCCCTTGGGAAGATCTTTGTGAACACATCTCTGATCCTGCACTTTCTCTCCCCACTTAAATGGCAATCACCTTGACATCATCCAGCAAGTCTCTTTGGCAATTGCATGCTCCCCTGAGATCTAGAACTTCGTCATTCTTCTGGTTTGTCTCTTCTCAGCTTTACAACTTATCCTCTGAATGCTCTTAACTGTGCCCCCTCCAGCTCTCCTCTAAGTCTTGGAGAATTTAATTCCTTGGTTGCTTTCTGTCTTCCTTCTACGTCTTATCCATGGGCAAACTTGTTCATATACCTTCTGCCAGGTGAATGCTAATGGCTCCCAAATCTTCCTCTCAAGTTCAGATCAGCCTTCTCTGTCCAGACTAAACTGTCTGCTGGGCTCTCTGACATCATTTTGTGGGTGACAGTGTGGATTAAGCCTTGCTCAGTCTATTCCCACTGGAGCTGCTCATCTCTGTTCTTAATTACTGTGAACTCTGCAGTCCTGAAGCTGCTGCTCCTCTCAATGGGTGTGCAGTTTTGTCCTGAAGAAATGCTGCTGCTCATCTTGGTTTAATTAGAGTAGTTTCTCCTTAAAGGTTGTTCTTTGGGCACAGCACTTAAGAGATCAATTCCACTTCTTTTTTGCTTCTGCTGCAGATAAGGAAGGAGAAAACTAATTAGCACAACTGTCTCCAGCAGCAGAGGCTCCTCACTGTTTCTCACCGAAGCGTTGTGTATTCAACTGGCATCAGGCACATAGATGTTGTTTTGGGGTTCTTTTTAAAGGTTTCCTTAGTATAAGGAAGCTAGTCACTTCTTTCATTTCAAATAGAACAATCTTCTAGTACCTGAAATCTTGTAGTAAATTAATGTAAGAGAAGTCTGTGTAAGAAAGACCTTACGGAAAGAGAAGGTGATACCTTAAAGAACTGCCACCAGTCACACTCACTGTCTCACGGATTGCACTCATTCAGACCCAGGTACTCACAAGCCATCCAAGATCAGTAGTGAACAACACCAAGAACTAAGATTTCAGCTTCCAAGTCCTCAACACATCTCTCAGGAGAGAAAACTCATTTCTGGAGAGACTTGATGTGCCTCTGAAGACTCAACAGTTACCATAGGAAGAGCTTTCGCTTCTGAACCTTGCTTATCTTGTCTTCTGTTAATCTTAGGCACAGTTGCTGCCCGTTGCCTTTATTTCCTTTTTTTGATTATCTTTCTGGCTGTAACTTGACTTCTGGTTGGGTGACAGGGGTGGGAATGGCACATGTGGTGTAGCCTTGTTGCCATCGTCTTGTTTACATCTAGATGAGAAGAACTGCATCCTGACGGCAACACATTCCTCTGTGTTTATGAGTCTGACTGCGGTCCCCCCAGGTACTTGGTTATCTAGTGCTATATGCTATTGTTTTAACCCTTCATTTTCTTCTGGTGCCCTCACATACAGGCAGACACATTCAGACAAATCTTGGTATTTCTGCTAGAAATATTTCTGTACCTACAGTCTGAATGGTGAAGTAGAGCTAAATTTTGCAATTATGATGGTTTATTTTGGTCATTTGGCCTTTTGCTGCTGTATGAATATTTAATATGACAGGACATAAACCAGATGTACAGGCTTTCAGTTCTGCTTTGGTTTTTGCCTGACTGGCTTATACTTCTCCTGTTGCGAGGGCCTATAAAAAATATTTAAAGATGGCAACATGAACATGAAACAAGTCACCACAGTCAAGAAACTTAAAATGCTGGAAGTTATTTCTTGAGCATAAATAATTCTAGCATCTATTTCATAATTTTGCAATGCAACTACTTTTTTTCCTGAAATATAAAAGCAGAGAGACACTTGTGTTTTTATGCAGATAGCTAATTTGGAAAATGAAGTGATTAGTATCCCTTGGCAGCAGGTCAGCTGCGATTGTGTGTATGAAGTAGTTTCTCAACACTGCTGAGTCCTCAGGAGTCTGCCTGGGGAAGAGGACCATAGTCTTAGTGCTGAGCAGAGGGTGGGTTCCCTGGGAGGAGCCTTTTGGGCTCTTTCAAAGCTGATATTGTTTCAAATAGGTGAAGTATTTGCCATCAAAGAGATATGTATACTATAGGCATTGATGTGTGGAGGAAGAGGGAGATGTTCATTATCTGGTGTCCTGTCCTGTGTAGCATTGCTTCCCCATTCCCTCCAATGAAATAAGTCTGGTTCTGACCTTATTTTCCAGAGTAATCAAATAATTTGAACACTGCTTTTGGTAGAAAAGATGTATACTGGGTCTCTCTCCAACCCAACTTTCTTAAGCTGTCCTTTTGCAAGTTGACAATACAGTCTTTCCCTCAGCCCCAGTACTTTTATTATTGTTCTGCAAATATGGAGAACAGTGATTAAAAGACCGTTTAAAGCCCTCATTCTTGTGTGTCTTAGTTCTAAACCTTCCAAGATCTATAGGAATTTTGTTTATATGAGTTTTAAGGCCTGATTTTTTTCTCCTTGTCTTGTACTAAAATGCAAACCTGAAGTTCTGGCTATTAACACAGGCCCAAAAATTGAATGAAACATTAAAAGCATAGGCAGTTAAGGTCTCTTTCATCACAAGTCACTTCCACCTTTGCTTCATCTCATCAATTTAGAGCATTCTCTGCTCCTATCTACTAGACTGGGTTTTGGCTTACAAATGAAAAAATATCTTACAATTATCTTTGCCGGTTTTGGAGTCCTTGTATATAAGAATGGGACTCTAATCCCAACAGCAATAAAACTTCTTTATTTTAGACTCCAATACTTTAAAACAAAAGTCATTAATCCAGGTAATCTCTCTATGTTTACCTCTCTCCCCAGAACTCACTATTTCTGCTTGGTCTACCTGCTTGGGGGCAGGGGCGGTGTGGAAAAAAGAGAATGTCGTGGTTTAACCCCAGCCATGCAACTAAGCACCACACAGCCGCTCGCTCACTCCCCCCTGGCAGGATGGGGGAGAAAATCGGAAGGGTAAAAGTGAGACAACTCGTGGGTTGAGATAAAGACAGTTTAATAGGTGAAGAAAAAGCTGTGCATGCAAGCAAAGCAAAACAAGGAATTCATTCACCACTTCCCATCGGCAGGCAGGTGTTCAGCCATCTCCAGGAAAGCAGGGCTCCATCACACGTAACGGTTACTTGGGAAGACAAATACCATCACTCAGAACGTCCCCCCCTTCCTTCTTCTTCCCCCAGCTTTCTATGCTGAGCATGACATCATATGGTATGGAATATCCCTTTGGTCAGCTGGGGTCAGCTGTCCCATCTGTGTCCCCTCCCAACTTCTTGTGCACCCCCAGCCTACTCACTGGTGGGGTGGTGTGAGGAGCAGAAAAGGCCTTGACTCTGTGTAAGCACTGCTCAGCAATAACGAAAACATCCCTGAATTATCAACACTGTTTCCAGCACGAATCCAAAAGATAGCCCCATACTAGCTACTATGAAGAAAATTAACTCTATCCCGGCCAAAACCAGCACAGAGAAATTGCCATGTGTTCTGCTGCTATAGTTCAGTTATTGTTTGTCTATTTTCTACAACAGCATTTGAGATTATAAATTTCTCACAGTTTCTCCATCCAAAACACTTTTCCTGCTCCTGCTACAAAAGGAACTGACAACAGCTTTCACTTCCCTTACTTTAATATCTATTCATCTTCTTACCTCACACTGGGAAAACATGTAGTTTGAGGACACTGTGGTGGGTTAATGAAAGCATTCTGTAGACTTCTGTCCATTAGCTGTTCAGCCTGAAACATTTCCAAACTACCTGTGGATTAATGGCAGGCAAGTGAGGGTTAAATCTGAGTCTGTCTGTGTTTACTTCTAATTGATTACCACACAGCAGCTGTGATGGGACCATTCTTCACTATGGGATCAAATGCTGGCTTTTCATCTGTTTTCTTTTTTTTGTTGTTGGATATTTTTGTTTTGATGTCAAAATTATATGGCTTGAAAACACTACTCATTCTGTCAAAATAGTTAACGTAGGGTTACAATGGGGGATTACAAATTCCAACAAGATATGCTTAATTGTAAGAGAGAAACGCTTGTGCTGAATCTGAAGTTTCCTTTCTCCATGGAGATTACATTGCTATGTAGATTTTCAGTTTTTCTGATGTTATTAGAACATTGTGGCCTGCAGTGAAAACTCAGACTGCAATTGAATTTCAGGATTTAACTTTTCATTTGCAATTACTCAAACAGAGGATTTATTCCTTAAGAAGTTCATGAATGAGCGCCTTAGTGCCCTATAGATATGACTGCTTTTAATAGAAATGCAATAGAAAACTGAAATACTTAGGTGCAGAATATTTCTCAGTGAAATAAGTAGCTAGAGCCTTTCTGACAATTGACATTTAGATATGAGTCAACAAAAATGATTTTTCTAACTGAATTTAAACGTTAAATATGTAAGAGAACCTCAGACATACACAGGAGCTCTTGAAAATATGGCTTCTTGCATTTATATGCGATGCAACGTCTAGCATCTGACTTTTATCTTGGTTCTCATGGGATAAGGCAAGGAGTATATTCTTTATACAAGAGGATGTGTATATATATCTCCCCTCTTTCTCTTCAGTCATGCAAGGATATGCAGTAGCCCACTACATGGACTCATGGTAAACATGTACACTTTTGTATTGGGTCTGGCTGAGATGGAGTTAATTTTCCCCCTAGCAGCCCTCATAGTGCTGTGCTCTGTATTGGTAGCTAGAAAGGTGTTGATAACACATCAGTGTTTTGGCTGCTGCTGAGCAGTGCTCACACAGCATCAAGGCTGTCTCTCCAACATTGCCCCCCACCCTCACCAGTAGGCTGGGGGTGGGCAAGATCTTGGGAGGGGACATAGCCAGGACAGCTGACCCAAACTGACCAAAGGGATATTCCATACCATGTGATGTCTGCTCAGTATAAAAGCTAGGGGGAGGAGGAGGAAGTGGGGGGCATTTGTTCATTTACGTTTGTCTTCCGGAGCAACCACTACTGAAGCCCTGCTTCCCAGGAAGCGGCCGAACATGGCCTGCTGATGGGAAGTAGAGTATAAAATCTTTTGTTTTCCTTTGCTTTCACGCGCGACCTTTGCTTTTGCTTTATTAAACTGCCCTTATCTCGACCTACGAGCCTTTCGTTTTATTTTCTCCCCCTGTCCAGTTGAGGAGGGGGAGTGATAGAGCGGCTTTGGTGGGCACCTGGCATCCAGCCAGGGTCAAACCGCCACAACTTTAAACACCACATAACTGTTTATGAAGGGGCAGAGACAACAACAGGAGGAGAGAAGTAAGAATAAAAATACATGCTATGAAAAAAGAGATGGAAGGGAAGAAGCTGGTGGAAGGTGGAAGGAGGCTACACCTGACCTGGGAGTCAGAAGTGCTTTGGTTGCAGGTATGCCCTACCCATACATTAACCCCACGCTGATGTAAGGTCTGGGATGCAGCATTCCCCTCTGGCTGCGGTTTGCACATACTGTACTTCAACAGGTCCCCAATGACGAGGAATGGGGTCCCCAAAACACAGCACAATGAGCCCTTGCAAGCAAGACAAAGAGCTGAACATAACGTACAAGGCAGAAGTTGTAGCTACATGCATACCGCTGTTAGCAAGAGGGCTCTGATGTGTGCTCTGGGAACGGTGGCAATAGCTAGGACATCACATCTGTTACCTGAACTGTTCAAAGTAATTCTTGCTAAATGGTTGTGCTCATTTTCTTTTAATTAATGATACTTGTGGCTTGCTGAAAAGTTCAGTGACTGATGCATAGGAATGAGGTGTTACTGGAGCTGTCTGCTTGACTTTATTAAATAAAGATTAATTTATCCTATGTGTATAGAGTACATTGCAGGGTTCTGTAAGGCTTTGGTCCTGAGTTAGAGTTTTTGACAGTCTCCTTAGATAACAATTTGTCATAGCCATTAGTGTCACTTTTCTACAGTGCATATTCAGGAAAATTGATCAACTGTCTTTCGCTGATGCTCTCACAGGACCTCTTAAGTTGAGGGTTGAACTGCTACCTGCAATCTTATATTACATGCATAATGAAGCATATAAGACCACTGGAAACCTTTTGTGCATTCCTTATGTTTGTCTTTTATCTTCTTTTCCAGTACACACTCTTCAGTTTTGAGGTTTATATAGTTGCACTCCACAATAGCAACTACATTTTTCAGAGAGTAAAAATTTGCTGTTCAATTTCAGATTGTGAGAAAAACTGGGGAGGCGAAAAAAAGTTCTTCTCCATGAGAAGAATTCACCTTGATAAAAAAATAATAACAAAACAAAAAATTTCTGAAAGATTTTTAGCTTCCTCAGATGTGTGCTGCATTGTGTGATTAAGCAGAGTTCAGCCAGGGCTAGTTTCTGTACAGCTGCACCAAGACTAGGCTCTGATCTCTGACTTCCAAAGAATTGGCTCTGGCAAATTTGAGTAATTGCAGGAAGGGTAAGAAGTCTTGAGGGACTGTCAGGAATGTCTGAAATGTGGAAAGATTGGTTTGGGGCAAAAAAAAGGTTTTATACAAGTAGGTAAAATAACACTATCTGTCCATAGCTGTGAGTTTTCCTGAGTGTCTGAAAGGCTTGACTCTCAGAGGGGGGAGATATTCTGAAATCACTGGCATTAAACTAAGTATCAAAACATTTAGCCTGCAGGTAAATTTGTAATTATTACCTATCAAATTAGAATGGTTTCCTAAAACATGATGAAGAAGCCACATTACCTAGAGTGTTTAAAGCAATGTAAGAAAAAACACCAAAAATAAAAATTGAAAGAAAAGAAAGGATAAGAAAATCTCTTTGATTAGACCACACTGTCAATAACCCACCAGAGTGGTGTTTGGCAATAATAACATATTTGTTACTCAAGAATCAGTTCTTCCTATGCTAACTTATGCAGTATAAAAAAATCAGAGGCTTTGGAAAATTCTTTGCTATTCTGCTAACAAAAGCACCCTTTATAATTTACAGTTAAATTGATACGAGGTGTTTAGATTGGCTTTATTGGAAGTGGTATTTCTTGGGGCTCAACTGAGCCGGTCTCAAGAGCCTCAGACAGTTTTCACAACAGAGATGGGTACTCTCTGTTTATCTCTGGGGCTGACTGGCTGAAAATTTCATAGTTACTCATTTTCTGATTTAGATTTGAGTTAGGGTTATTGCATTCACATCAAATGGCAATTATAGCTGCTAATCACATTATGTTCAGTGTTGTTTATCCCAAGATTACTGCTGTCAAAATATATATTACAATATTAGATTTTGAAGAAGCTGTCTCTAACAGTTGTGGTATTTATTAGTAAGTGATACAGCTCAGATTTTCACTCCCTTGTTGGGGAAGCCTCTTCTGGCACAATTGCAAAACCTCATTAGAAGTCAGCACTGAGCTGTGATTTTCAGATTATGTGCATGATGTTCACCATATTTCATATGCTATTACAATATTTGCCTTCCCATATTAGTAATGCCACATCACTCTTGTCTGAGTTTTACAAAGTTGGAAAACTCCTGCACTTTGACGTTAATTATTGCCAAAAAGAAAAACGTCTTAGAACCTAGTGAGCATCTTTTCAATGTGTAGAGCTACTTCTGCAGCTACACACCTGAGTCCCTTCATTTTAGACTCTTCGGACCATCTCTCTTTAGAAATAAGCCAATGGCTGATCTAGTGGGACTAAAAACCTAAGTACCATACTCATACTGGCAAGACGTTTTTTGGGGTAAAGTGTTCAGTGCAAGCAAACAAAATTGATCTTTAGTACATAAAGTACTTCCTTTGCTTTCTTGACTGTGCAGTCAGTGTTCAAATGAGAGTGTGCAATTTATGATCTTAATCAATATGTACCTCAGTTTCTTGGAAACAGCTTTGAGATGAAAGAGCTCACTACATCTGTTTACACTCTGTAATTGTTACCAGTGTGGTGTCATTCTATCATAGCCTTTTCAAAGGCTGCATGAGGAAGATTTGGGAGGAGGAAGGTCCAAAAAAAAAGCAAAACAAACAAAAAGCTATAAATGACCCCATTTGAGTCAGCATAGCTTATCTTCCTATAAGCTCTGTCACTGTCAAGAAAGTGCAACTTCTCTACCTCCCTTTCCACAGTTGTCGACTCAGTCTTTCACCCCATATGTATTATTTTGGAGGACTGCAATAAAATCCACCTTGCCAAAATGTCAAAGGAACCAATGAAAGGTGAGCAGTGAGTCAGCACGTTCCAAAGCGACTCACCTGCTGCATAACTCAGCAAAAAGCAGCACTGATTGTGCTCAGCTTCCCATATGGTGTGGATGACAGAGAAGATAATGAGCAAACCAGCTGGGGAGAAATTACTGTCGCTCATCCTAGAGATGGGAGAGTTGTTTGCTTGTTTGCTTTTTAATCTATGAATGGATAGAATTTTTTTGTGACAATGCTATTCGCCTTTTAGGGACCTGGCTTAGATGTGGAGAAAAGTGTTGGCTTTATTTAAGATTACTGGGAATCTAGAAATCAAAGAAGCCCTTTAAATTTAGGGAATGGTATCATCAAGCAACATTTTTTTAGCGGGGTGTAGCAATTTTCAAAAACTTCTAATATATTTCCAGTATTTAGTAATTACCAGAGAATTTTTAAGTAGGGAAGAGAAGTAGTACCAAGTACATTATTTTTTGCAAGTGTTGCTGGGGAGAAAAGTATCCCTCTTATTTCCTGAACCACTGTGAGGCACCAGCAGAAAGCTAGTGACATGTAAAATCTATTGAGGCTGTGCAGCACTCAAAATTCAAACTGATGTGCTTTCTTTGATAATAAAGCCGTGATTGTATGCATCATTAGCACTGGCATTTGGGATTCCTAAAGCTGTTCCCATACTGTTTGTTTAATCTTTCATAATCAAATACTGGGCATCTGCAAACAATTTACCCATGATAAATAATGGTCAGTAAGCACAGGGTTTTCTGCAAAGAAACTAAAATGTAATGTTCAGTATTTGTAACTGAAATAACAAATTAAGTCAATTGCTAAAAGGGAGGAAACCAAAAAGGATTGGGAGCTTAGCAAGAGAGATTACATGCAGGACATGACAGCCAGTTTGTGACCAGTTACAGAGCAGAGGGCTTTGTGGTTTATGACCTGCGTATGCTGTCTCTGGATGCCAGCATCTCTGTTTTTTTCTCTGTGGACTAAGTGCCTAGACTGTGAAAGATGTTGCATAAACTGTCTGCTGTGAGCGGGGACGGTAGATGATTTCAGGTTCAGATAGGGTAAAAGATGAAAAGTTGTAACCAGAGCAGTGAGTAAAGCAGAGGTTTCAACACTGAGAAATGTTCACCCCTGTCCTGGTGCACCCAGTGCAAAATGTTTCCTGTCTCCATTTAGAAATGTAACTTCAAAAGGCTGACAAATGTGTACTGGGCTCCTTTCCTCAGGAAGATAAGAGTCCCTCTAGATGCCACGATCTCTTGCCAGCACTCACCCTGCCTTGTAGCTGGACCTGAAGAGAAAAGCACTACTGAAAACAAGAAACTTCTGGTAACCTAATGGTAACCATAGTGTCGTCATATAGTATTGGCCTGAGGGACTTCCCCTTGCAGGACACAAGTAGGAGTGCCACAGACAAAACTCGGAGACTTGTCTTTATGGCACACTTCCTCTTCCAGCCAAGGCAAATGTTGATTTAGTGCTGTCTCTAATCTGCCTTCTCAGAAACATGTCATTGTGTCCTTCTCTTCTCTCAGTGATTTGCTTGCAAACAGAACAAGCCTTGGCACTGGCCAGGTCTCAGGGTACAGGACTTTTCTAGCGCAGGAGCTATTCTGCACAGACTCCCTATCATGGGGTTTTGACAGGGAGGGATGGCTTCTGGGGCTTTTTTGGTTTACCATAGGGGACTTTGTCATTATCAGCTGTGCGAGGTTATATAAACCCTGCCGTTGTACCACTTGGATTAAATACAAATGCAAACCACCTGCTGTTCTGCAGCCTGAAGTGTGAAGATCGCTCTGGCTTTTGTCATCCAGTGTTCAAAGTGAGAGAGGGTGTCACTGGGACTTCTGAAGGACTCGCAGCCAGACGTGGTGACAGTGGCACCCTCTGAGTCATTCCTTTATTTGAAAGAAGCTGTATTGCGGCTTATTTTGGAAAGATGTGGAGTTGTTTGTCCTCAGAGAGTGTGATTCCCGCCTGTCAGATAGAAAAGTTCTCCATGTGTAAATTTATCTAATATTGAGTCTCCTCTGCTTATCATCTCTATTTTCTTAGAGCATAATTTTTAGAGGCTGTAGTCCATCAACTGAATATCTGCTGACAAGCAGCATGGGTTCAGATCTTTATTTTTGCCTGAGGTTGAGTAAGTTGAGTAAGGGATCTTTAATTACTGGCTACTGGTTGAAATACAGGCTCTCACTATTGCTTGCTGATAAAAGCCAGATGCAGTTTCATCTGGAGCTCTTCTGTATTACCAGCTCTCATGCGAGGGAATCTCTACTCAGCTGAAGAGTCCTAAAGAGCTTCCTTTTCTGCATGGTCACAGGTGGGCTGATGCCCACATTTTAGAGTTGGCTACCCAGTGGGCAACAGAGCTGTAGTATAAAGATCACAGGTCTGTAGATGATGACATGCACAGGCAGCCTATCTCTCAAACTGTGCATGTCAAAGCAGTTGTTATTTGGTGAGAAAAATCATGTTTTGCTTTTATCTATTAGTCTCCCAAGAAAGCTATCTGATAATGGAGCTAAATTCAGAAGAGTCCATGGCTGTGCCGTTAACATTCCCTTTTTACAGATCACCAATAGAAAATAAGGGAGGAAAAAAAAAAAAGGCAGAAGGGATTTCACAAGCAAACACTCTTGCCAGAGCCTGTGAATTAATCAGTAAAAGGATGATTTTGTTCCAAGCATTGATAAGTTGTCATCATAATTCTAAGAGCATTTCAACAGCCTTTCGCCAGTTATATCTCTGAGAGTCTTGTGACTTGTTCATTGGAAAAACTGTACCACGTGTGCAGCTGTTCTGCTTTTACAAGATAACAAGGCATCAAAAGATGCCAGGCATCGTGCCAGATAACGAAGCCGTTGTTAGAGCAAGACGACCACAGCACTTCTGCCTCAACGCCTCTGCTTGTTCCAAAATCATCAAATGGTCACAGCGGCGAGCAGATCTGCCTCCTGTGAGGGATACCTCTGCTGAAAGCGTGATCTTGAACTGTGCTGAGATGTGCGACCCTGGAGTTAGAGGGAGCCATTAACTAACTCTTGTGGTGAAAGACAGACATTAAAGAATTTCGAGTCAGGCTCAAGTGGTCTAATATGGGTGAAAAAATAGGTATTCATATTATTAATGATATGACTACAAGCAGAAGGTTACAAAAGGGTATTTTCTACTACTTCAGTGGTACATTAGACCTTGCTTATTCACGTTTTGCTAGTTTTTAGAATAAATGCAGACACCTCAGCCTGCTGCCAGCAGAGTATTAACTGCTGGCTTCTGCAGTCAGCTCTCTTTATTCTGAAAATGTTTTTTTCTTCCTTATTCTCTTCCCCTCCAATTCCAAGTAAATATTTGGTGAGTGAATTTATATGCCATAATTCAGTACTGTAAATAATTAATTACATCTATTAACTCAGAGGATAATGTAGTTCATCTGTATTTTTTCCTTTTTTTGGAATCTGCAAAGGGTATTCCAAGTCCAGCTTATTTTGGGGCACTTTAAAGACCAGGTAAACCTAAACCTTTGTAACATGGGAGAAGGAGAACTGGGGATGCAAATACCAGCTTGCTTGCATGGGTGAGAGGAGAATGAGAAATAAAGCCTGTAGTCAACCGCCTTGAGACGACAATGGTGAAAACCCTCAAAGCAATCCCTCACTGAGACAATAAAGCTCACAGGAAAGAAATGGGGCTTTCTTTCCAGAGCAAGAAACTGTAACGGATCTTAAAGATCTCCTTGTCTTTACTCCTTCCTGCTTTGCATTACTTTGCTTCAGTCCTGCTCTGTGTTACACAGCTGCACAGAAGTACTGTATATCTATAAAAAACGGATTTATTAAGTCAGTGGTTTCATCTTACTTATCTCTGTAAAATGTGTGTACAGCTGTCCCTGTACACAGTGATATATTCATAGAGTACAAGACTAAAATTACACTTGAGAGAAAAAATTGATTTCAAGTTCAGTAGCTGGTGCTGGCACCTGGCCTCCTACCTGAGAGGGTTTGTTGCTGTGCTTGCAGGGCGTTAGTGTAGGTGATATTACTGACACAGAGTTGGGCTACTCAGATTATCTCAGTGTGAAAATTTTAAATTGGTATAACTGAGAAACATAATGCAGTAGATGATGGCTTTTGCATTTATTTTAAAGCTTTAATTTTAGGTTTATGAGCTCTTCACAGAGTTGAGCGGTTTTTTAAGATCAATTTTCTGGGTCTGCAGTTTTAAACTCTGCTTTAAATTCCACTTCCAAGTGAAATGAATTGCATGGTCCCTGCTTAGCCCAAGCAAATCAAACCTGTTGGGCCACTTAATAAGTGGGTAGATGTTGCCTTGTGTGCAGATGATAGGATCCAGCATCCTGCTGCAGGCATCATCACCTCTATTTAAAGAGAGAATGCTCCGTGGCCACAGCCATTCCTTAACTTTCACAAGATGTGGTTTATAAGACATGTAAGCCTTCGTGTGCCTTTTTGGGTGGCGAGGAGGAAGAACGGCCTCACCCAGAGCTGCCGGCCACCCTTGGGGAGTGCGGAGCAAAGGCCCCTTTCTGCACCCTGGGAAGCCTTGCAGTCCCAAGCACTCTCCTCCCAGCCTCTGCACCGGGCGGGTTTGTCTTCTTCCTGCCTCAGCCAGCCAAGGGTGCGCTACCCCTCCATCCCGGTGGTGTGAGGGGCTAAAAAGACCTTGCCCCATGCCGGTCCCTTTGCCCCAGCATTCCCTGAAGGAATAAAAAAAAAAAAAGTTGCGTCACAGTTGCTCATTTGCAGAGCACGTTTGCCTGTCTCTTGTAGCCCGTGAAGATTACACAGGCAGACAATACAGATCAAAGAAATCAGAATTACGACTTGTGATGATCACTCACCCACAACTCTGACACCAACAGCAGCAGTATGCAAGCTGAAAGAGAACACTGTAAACTTTTTCAGCTTCTGCTGCCCTAGAACGCAATGTTCACTACACTCAAAAGCCTGCTGGTTGCCCTCCTTTAGGAGCCAATGTGCTCCAGAGGGGCCTGCAAGGACGTCGGTGGAAAGCCAACAACCCCAACAATTGCAGTAGGTCCATTGTTTTAATGTATGTTTCCCGGCTTTGAAATGGGAAGTAGGTGAAGACTCAAGTTGATTGACATATTTCTTGTGTATGCTAATGCTGGTTTATGTGTTAGGTTTTCCATTTACAAAAATGCTCGGGTTTTGGGCCAGCTGTGGGGTGGCCTCCTGGGAAGACTGCACTCTCCTTGGGGTGCTTCAGAAGCAGGTAGCCAGCTCACATTCCTGGGCAATGCATCTCGCGAGGGTTACCCATGCTGGTTTGGAGGGGCTCAGCTGGAATAGTAACGAGATCACGATAACTTGCTAACTTTCAGCTCTATTGAAAATTCAAGGCAAATCCCCCCCAAATATCCCAACAAATGGAAAAGATCAGACTGGTGCTAAGGAGGGACTGACAATAAAGAGGGTAAACATTAAAGACTTGGTGTTCTTTTAAAGGATAATAATGCACCTGACCAGCCTCTTTATAATAAAGAGATCGTTCTAAAATTTGAGTCTGTGTGTGTGTATGTGTTTCAAAATACAGCTACATTCAAAATAAATGTAGAAGAATGTAAACACTACATAAACTTTAAATAATAGCCAGAGCCAGAGCAGCAGAATGGGAGACCACCACTGTCTGTTCACAGTGACTCTTCCCTGAAATACTGAGTCAAAAAAACCAACCCAAGCTTGTTCTCATGCAGCTGCATTGTATATGAAAAAGGATGAAATGGCAGCTGTGTGTTTTGGTGTTAAGCAAATCTTACAATAGTTTTATCTTATTTAATTTGTCTTTCCTTGGAAGCAGAGGATACATACCACTGATAAAGCAATGAACCTTGGATAAGGTAGGGATATGGCGCAGCAATAGCTGTAGCTGTTCCCAAGGCATGTCAGGATCCAATTCGGTTCAAATTGAGGCGTGGGAGGACCAAGAAGTCGATCATGGCCAGGAGCTTGTGGCTAACCTCTTGCATTGGGAGATGCAGATGCGAGGCTCGGAGCATAACCATGTAATCAGAGGCAGGATGAGGGAGCAGCTCTGTGAATAGCTGCTGCTGCGGAGAGCGGGAGCTTAACTGCATTGCTCATGGACATAAAGGAAGAGGTGATTTCTAATTGTGAAATTCCCATGAAAATCATATTCTTGCATTGCTGAGCAGCATCTCATAACATTGTGTGTGCATAGGGAAGCTAACGTACAAAGGAAGGACACATATTTGCTATCGCAGCTTGACTGTTTTTACAATATTACCTAAATGCCAGTACTTGCTGTGCTTTCTAAATGTTGATTCAATTTAGGAGAGCTTTCAAGAAAGTGTGTGGGTGGCCGATCAGCATGATTTTTTTTTTTAATATGAAATGATGCTGTCATTTACCAAATAAAAAGGAATGATCCTACATATTTCTACTTTGTTGGGGTTTTTAAAAAAAAAAAACAAGACAGACGTGTAAGTTGAGATGGCTAAGCGTATAGGTTGTCTAGTATGTTCCTGCTTACTGTGATTTATTTAAAACCATCCTACATTCATGCTAACAGAAAATTATTAAAATCTAAGTTTCTTCATTGACTTGCTTGTAAAATAAACTAAGGGTTCAGACTAGTTTTTAGTAGACAGGATTCTGTACCAGAAAAAGTTGTAAATACCAGGATGTTCCCAGTGTCTCAGAGTGGCTGACAATACAGGCTTTCATGCAGTCATGTACTTAACTATATACTTCAGGTTAAGCCTGTGAGTTATCCAGCCTCTTAATTAACAAGTCCTTAAGCATCTGAATGGTCACAGAAACTAGTTAACCTTCTTTTCCATTTTCCCTAATAGTAGCCTCTAATTAGTTACAGTGCTGTTCAGAATTTTTTTTCCCCTCTGAACTTCAACAGAAGATACCTACCTGCCCCTGAGGAACTCCTGATCTAACGACAAAAGCTTGGAGTTAGAAGTACTGCTGCCGGAGTGGCGATTGTCAGAGCCACATCTCATCACAGACCTGGCCAACGTTCTTCACCAGCAAAACACAGATTCTTCTCGTATTACCCTCAAGTCTGCTATTTCTAATCACTAGTATAGTGTTTCAGCTACGGAAGCCAATTGCACAGCCAGGACCAGGAGGGGAAGCTCACCCAGCCTCGTACCCACTGTATTTTGGGCAGGAACCATCTCTGCGTCCTCCAAGAGCTCCAACAGAGCAACATAGATAAAGGAGGTATGTTTGAAAAATGAACATTGAGAAACCAGGCTGAGAGAGAAAAATACCACAGCCCTTACTGTGTCTGCCAGGCTGTTGTACTTGCATTACAGGAAAGTGATGACAAACCTTTTTGATGTTTGATGCCAAGTTAATTTAAAAGACCTTACAACTTAGTGTCAGCTCGAATCTCTGTCCCTGGCACCAGTGCCAAATTTGGCAGTGGATCACCATCACCACGGTAGTGTAGCTTCTGAACTAACTCTTCTGTTTTGTTGCCTGCAGTGAAACATTCACAGAGGAAACTGAGGTCAGCTTTAATGTAACCTCCTCAAGAAGGAGGGCTCTGAATTAAATTGCAGGTATACTTATTTAATTACATTTTCCATCCCATTTTTAAGTAATCAGTACTGTGGGTACACCAGCTACAGAAACTCCATGACTGTAGCTCCTTAGAATATAAGAAATCCAAACCAGCAAGTACTGTGTGATGGAATCTGATAAAAGAGCAATATGTAATGTCGCTTTCTCTACCAATATAGACAACAGCACAGAACAGAAGATAAAAGTAGATGTAAAGAACTAGTAGTTTTCTCATAACTATGTCTTCTTTTTAATTGCAATATGTATGACAACCTGTGAATACTGCTAAGCACAGGCTGAAAATACAGAAGACTAAATGGTCAGCATGTGAAGTAAAATGTGACTTTTCAATTGCATGTAGTTGACAGTAGCTCAGGTTACTCACTGTTGCATTTGGAAAAATTTTTTCCCCAAAAAAAGTGTGTTCGGATGGTAAATGCTCTTCTTGGGATCTACCAGCAAGCCCAACTGTGGTGTCTACACAGAATAGGATCTGGATCTACTCACAAAATAACAAAAGAGGAAAAAGTGGATTTCAGCATCTCCTGACTTGTTTTCATTTCTCTGTAAGTATCTTTGCTCATAGAAGTATACACTGAAAGCTTATTGAGTTTGAAAATTGCAAAGATCTCGTCGATTACCCAGCTGATAACCATGCTGCTTCCGGTTGGTCCCAACATCTTACTCCCTAACCACACTGGTTGTCCAGGTCTGTGTGAAAGCAGGAAGGTTTTGCACAAACAGCAGCACATTAATGAGAATTGTGTTTATTAGCAAGCATCCTCTTCCAGGCTATGACAAAGAGAGCAAGAAATGGTTTTATGGAATGGACGAGGATTTCTGTCATAAAAAAGCCTGTGCATTTCCGATGATTTATTGCCTGGTAGATCTGTGAACAGAGCTTCCCAGAGCCTGAAATTCTGATTTTGTTCTACCCAGTAAGGCTGGATACCTGTTTACATTGCCTGATCTCCCAAATTATGTCTAATCAGGCATTAGATTTTGATGTAAACTTACCCATATACAAAGCTATATGGTCTTCTTAATGTGTGACAAAGAGAAGAATCTTTGTCAGTAACTCGGCCTGATGACCAGTCCTAGCTTACACTAAAACAACAACCTGCCCCACTCCTTCCACCTCTGTTTATTCTCACTCAGAAAAATAGAAAGCAAACCCCTGCTATGGGGAGAGGCAAATCAGAAGAGCTTTCTGAAAAGGACTCTCTGAACCAGGCAGGTCCTCACCACAAGCACTGGAGAATTACATTTATAGCCCAGCTGACTTCTGCAGGGATTGCTTTTAACTTCCTAACCCTCTCTCCTTGCTGAGTTTCTTCCCTGTGGGGGAGCTTGGGACTACGTGGTGTCTAAGATGCTGATTTCATCTGTTAGTCATGACTTGGGATCCAACATGCTAGTGAAGTAGAATAGCATTATTATTACTACTTTAAGCAGCTAAACCTTTTTTGCTGTTGCTGTGTTTTTTAACTTTCAGAGATTGCCAAGGAAACTGCTTCTCTTTATCTGAAACAAAACAGTGCTTTGATTGTTCAGACACAAGCAACAAGGCTAGGTTCCATGCATTGAATTTTTTAAGGACTCTGTCTGCAATTTGAACTTCTTCAGCCAAGAAGCATGCTATTCATTTTTTGAAACCCAAATAAATTCTGCTTTTAAAGGAGTTCTCATTTCACCTCATTACTGGCTAAATTGTTTTTTATGAATTTTTAGAAACTGAAAAACTTTCTTGTTTAGTAGGTGCTAGATGTCCAGACTTTAAAGTAATATTATTTTTTACAGAAGACTTGCTTATCGCATTGGGTAGATTGAAAATCTAATTATGGAAAGGGACTGTTCCTAATTGTGTGTGTATATATATATATAAAATATAGAAGCATATAACGAAATCTGTCTAGACCACAGCTAGCTTCAGGACACTGGAACTTCACGCTGAAATACCTTCAGATTTCAAGGTAACAGAAACATTTTTTTCTTTTTACTGTAGACCTGGCCTCATTCCATTGTTCTGATTAATACTGAATCAGAAGGACACACTTTCCATCAGCCTAAGGTTCCTAGAGATTAGGCTAAACCTGTCAATTGACATTATAAGAACATGATTTCTCATGTTATGCAACTATTATGCACAATCTCCTAGGAGCACCTTTTACAAAACCTTTTCCCATAACAGTGCAAATACCACTGGAGCAAATGTTATTTTTAACTTCATGCTCGAAATGGCGTAAACTGTTTGGGCAGTCATGTGTACAAACAAGATCTGAATAAAGGGCTATTGAGTTTAAAAGCTCTGTGATTCATACCGTTATTGCTCCTAGAACACCTTCATCAGGGAGGTCTGTGGAAAGTGATACTCAGATGGTGACACACCCCAACAGGTTGTCAGTCCTAAAGCATCTGTGGATTTTACCATTACCAGGTAGATTTGTTTTGTTTTCTTCTTAGAGAAGGATAAATGTGATGGCATGGAGCTTATCTCCTGGTACCAGAGATGGTCAAGAGAACCCTTAAACCCAAAGCTCAAGATTCAGGACGATTTCTGCTGGCTGGTGTCCTGGTCTGTGCGCTTTATGTTGAACTTGGTTCCGCAATAGCATCTCTTCCGAGCCACAGTGTGTTAGTCAACACAAGCCATGCTGGCTCATACCTGCGCTCAGCTGTCACAAAGAAGTGAAATTATATTTACCTGTCAGATATCGGCTGCTGATTGCTGATCTGCTTGAGGCTGCAGCAGTGGCAACATTTCTGCCATGCTAGACTAAACTCTCAGAAGCACTGATTTGACCTTAACTAACCACCTCGGTTTTGTTGTGGCTTGGGCTCAGCTATCACACAACAGGTACCACCAGAGTAGCTCTGAGTTTGTGTGCACTAATGTTTTTAGTTGCTGCACTTGATGCATTTTGCTTTCCTTTGGGTTATGGATCCCTTTGTTCTTTCTTTGCTCAATTTTTGTTTGCAGTCAGACAAAGATGATCTTCAGTGCTTTAAAATTCACAGTGCAAGAGCAAAAGGAAAAGACTTGGTGAACATGATCTTCTGAAATGTGAAGCTGATCTCTGTAATGCAGCAGTTAGGTATTGATTCAGTATGTGTGTGGATATACTCCCTAACAGTACAGAGACACAAGCTGAGATAGGAGCAGATTGTTAATATGCAAGTCCCCAGTGGAAGTAAGGTATCAATAAGGACAAAGCAGAGAAGACAAATAGCAAAGTGACTCAGTGGTGGTGGAAAAATAGAGGGATCAGGTTCCTGGTTGCTATGCATGTGCTTTCTTAATTTAAGGAAAGAATTTTGACAAGAGTTCGGTCTCCGCTCAAAACAACGTCATGATATTTTGTCTGCGTCACTTGCTGTTTGTACATAATTTCACCTATATACTGACCTTCTTGCTGTGATGATATGAGGGTTTAATCTTCTCCCTGAAAAAAAGTAATTTTTATTTCGAGATGTTCTTTCAACATCCTTCTTGATTTTTCAGTGGTTCTTCTACATCTTAAGTCCTTCCATCTATATTCCTTGTTCTAGGAACTCTGAGCACTACTTGTGTTTTGGTGACATCTTCTGGATAAGGTTGCCACTGGAAGGAATAATTAATACACCTCATCTTCTAGCCTCCTTTGTGCTTGTTTCTGACCCATTTTGGAAAAAAAAGAGCACATGTACCTGGTTCCAGTGATTGGCATCCTATCTGAAATTTAGTAATGGATTTGAGACTCCAAAGTGAAAGATGAAAATGGGTCTGATTAAAAATGCAAACAGAAACTGCTTACATGGTGTTTCATACACGGATGCAATGAGATCTTTTGTCTTGCACTTGGATAAAAGATTTCTTTAATTGCACTTACACATTTCTCTATTTTTCTTCTTAGAACAGGTCTGTACTGTGTTTCCTGTTGACTAGAGTAATCAGAGAAAAAGAAAGGCTTTTCTCGGCCAGAGCAAAGACACCCGTAGCCAAGTTTCCTGCCTTCAGCAGCAGATGCCTAGAAGAGACGATAAGGTCAAGGTAAGCCAGGAGCAATAATTCCCAGAACACATTTTTAGCCACAGGCAGAAATGCCATGGGGGAACTTGGAGCCAGAGTGGTTACTTGTATACAATAGGTTGTGATGGATTTTTCTTCAATCAAATTTTCCAGGTGCTCTTTTGAGCCCAAAGAAGCTTTTTAGCATCCATAATGTCATTCAACAAGGAGTTTATCATCTTTTCTCCATGCTGTGTGGGGATCAACCTCTTCACTTTGTTTTGTTTTTGAACTTGACACTCACTAGTGTCACTTGATGCCCCATTTACTTGTGTTGGAAAGGATGGGAAATATCCCTACTTGTTTCTTCTACAACACTTGCAATTTTATAGACAAAGCAGTTTTGTGGGGCTTGGGGGTATTTTTTTGTTAGACTGAAGAGTCTTAGTGACTTTAGCTATTCCTCATCTGAAAGCTGCTCCATACATCTGACTGTCCTAAGAAACTTACCCTTTTTTCCTTTACCATCTTTGAGACAGGGGAACTTCCTACAGGACTCGGTACAGATGTACCCAGGGTCCCAGCTGTATGTTTGGGTTTGTATCTTGTTCCAAATGACTCCTTCTCCTTCTCCTTCTCCTTCTCCTTCTCCTTCTCCTTCTCCTTCTCCTTCTCCTTCTTTTCTTTTCTTTTCTTTTCTTTTCTTTTCTTTTCTTTTCTTTTCTTTTCTTTTCTTTTCTTTTCTTTTCTTTTCTTTTCTTTTTTCTTTTTTCTTTTCTCTTCGTCACTACTACTGAGCTGAGATTTTAGTGGGAAGCTGCACTTCATCTTCTGTTTCATAACACAATTGTTCAGTATCACAAAGTCCTCTATAGTTCTTCTTTTGCCCGACCCCCTTTAATATCTTGATTAAATTAGTACTGGAAGAAAAACTTTTTAGCTTTTTTTTTCACCAGATCATGTGTGGATATGTTGCATAGCATCAGCTGGAGCACAGATTCGTGTGAGATCTCACTCTACTCTGTAAATGATCTGTTCAGTTCGGCCCTCTGTTTCCAATCCTCTAACAAGCTGTCAATCCGTGTGAGGCCATTTCCATTCACCACTGGGGCACCAGGGTCTCTTAAGAAGCTCTGGAGACTTTGAGAAAGCCTCTTTGAAAACCAGGGAGCTGGCACAAGAATGTGGACAAGAAGGTCTGGGCTGTTACTCTCTTGAAAGAGTGACAATAGATGAGCATAGCTTCCCTTTACAAAATCCAGGCTGAGTCTTCTCCAAACTGCTGCAGTGACCCATGCGCTCAGCTGTGCTCTTCTTTACAGCACTGAACATTTTTCCCGTCGGTTGGGAATCCCTGGTCTGCAGTGGCCCGACCTCCCTGGCACCTCTTAGGAATACTGTCATCACGTTTCCACCTTCCCCTTCCCTCTGACGCCAGGTGAGAGGGTGCACACCCACTGGCAGCAGTTCAGCTATTTTATCTCAGTTTCTTGAGAACTCCAGAGCGAATGCAATTAGGTCCTGGCCATTTACTACTGCTCGTTCTGTCCATTTGCTGCTTGTTCACCTCCCCTTCATTTTGTCCCTTATTCCATAGACCTTTCTGCCAATTTTGCATCTGGAGAGAGATCCTCTGTGTTTTCTTCTAAAAAAAGGGGGGTGGACAAGAGGGAACAGGTCTAGCACTGGGACTTTTTCAAGCTACTTAATGATAATTGCAGACATGAAGAGATTCACTAAGGTGTTTGACCATGGTTTAGTTTCTCTAGGCGATTCTATCACATGTGGATCATCTGTATGTCCTTTAGATGCTAACTTTAATGACTTCAAAAAAGTTTTGGTGGGTTTTTTTTAACACACTTTACAAGTTGTTCCTTGCACATTTTTGGCCTGTGTACTGCCAGAGTTTGCAATCCTCATTAGAAGGACACCACGCTTTTTTTATTTGTTTGTAAGGATATTTTCTTGCTTTTAGTAATATCTTTTACCTTGGCACATAGCCATGCTGATTTCCTTTCGATGTTCCTGATTTTCTTCTATTATTTTGTGATTTTTTATTATTTGCTCTGTGCTCCCAAAGAGGCAAATCTAAATTGTCTCAATGCCTCTCTAAAGATTTAACTCTTGCAGTTACCCCTTCTACCTTATTTTCTTAACAAGATTTCCTCTTTGGGTGAGTGTCTGTATTCTAATCCTTTAAATTAAGCAAAATAAGATAGAATTGTATTGCCTTTTGTCTGTGGTTTTGATTTTAACTCTTCCACTGATCTCCTTGCCACTTTGGAAAGTTGCGTATGTCTCCAGATATAAATTTATCCCTGCTTTTATGTACTTTTGTAACTCTCTTTGAGAGAGTGCAGTAATACTACTTCAGTGTATCAGACATCGGTGCTGGACTGTTTCAAGAGGAAATAAGCACTGACCTCAAACTTCTCTCCTATGGGAGAGAAAGCTCTCATTTTTATGAGGGCCAACACTGGACCAACTTCGAAGCACTTTTTGAAAACCTCTAGTTCAAATATTGATCCTATCATTTGTCAGTCCCTAAATACATTTTGAAAACTTATTCACCCAAACTTTGTTGCAGCAGTGTCTCTCCTTCTACTGCCATCTCCCCAGGATTCCCATCTCCCCGTTGTATGCTCTTTCCCAGACAACTCATTTTGCAATGGGGGCCTTCTAGGGGCAGTTGTGCCTCCAAAACATTTCATTACCTGCAACCCAGCACTTGGAGAGGAAGCACCCAAGCTGCTGTTCATCAGCATTCAGTAAGGTTAAAATAGCATTCAGGAAAGAAAAACATCTCTGTTGTCGCTCACAAGCAAGTTGTGAGTAAGCTTAGATCTGAATCCACAGGACGTTAAGCTGCTCTGCAACACACGCTTCAGCTTCACAGAAAAGGCAAGGTGGGTCACTCTTAAGCACTCGCCTGTTTTGCACTGCAAGTGAGACTGGGCACTTGTAATGAAATACGGAGCATAGTGCAAATCCACAATGCCATCACCTGGGAGAAATGTGTTCACACCAAAGTGCCTCTAATCTTCAGCGGGAGGGAAACATAACTGTCTGCTGACACTAGAACGGCCATTAATTTTGATTTTGGAAAAGGAGTTGCTGAAACCAAGTTTCCAATACTGCCTGCCAGAAAAGCTTAGGGTGGGCAGTGGTTTAATAGGGCTGCAAAGGTAGGAGTTTTATCAAATTTTTTAAAATTATCATTGTTTTAATTTGCTGTTAAAGCAGAACATGTTTGCAGGCAAGGTTGAGGGTACAGAGAGACAGCCATTAGGTCTTAGTATTTTCCTCGCCCCAATAGTGACTCATTTACAATGCAAAGAAGATTATTCCAGTCCAGATCATGCTGAACAACTGTCTAAATAAAGTCAAAACTGTATTTCCTTCCCACCTGTGCCACTGATGAACACCACTGAGGCGGCAAGAGCCACCTGGCTGAGACTGGACAAAGGTTGACATGAGAGCAGAAGACGTTCAAGCCACAAGAACCTCTGCACATTTTATATCACCTGGAGCGCTGCTGAACAGCTGTCTGCCAACATCTGGAGCCGTGTCACAAATTTCTCAGCCAGCTGCAGCACTGAAGAGAGAAATTACTGCGCTCCTTCGAGCAGCAGTTGTTATAGGTATCGTACAGATGCTACAGCTCGTTGGACACAAGGTCCAATTGTCTTATCCCTGCCGTAATGAAATTTGGCAACTTCTGCCACTCACTCTCAGGGAGACAAAGTATGATACCTAGAAGGTTGCTCTGTTAAAAGTCCTGTAACTTGATAAGCTTCTGGTCGCAGAATTTAATGATTTTCCTTCAGGAAGATGGATGGCTGCTCTCCAGGTGGCTCAGCACCACTTCCACGGGCCGTATGTGCCTGCCAGAACTCTCACTTTTCTGAAGCCTGATAGTGACATTTCAAATTTAATCATCATTTAAAATCCCAGTAGGAACCAATTTCATATCTAATCTAAATCGAGCGAAATAAATAGGCTTACACCACAGGTGAATTTGCCCTGATCTATTTCCTGCCTTTCAGACGTCAAAAAAAGTCCCAGAAGTTTTGAAGTGGAACTTGAAGAAGGCACCATACTTCTGCTGTGAGATGTGAACATCTCGTTAGTCAGAGATTGACAGCTGTGCTGTTTCTCTTCGAACATAGGTGGTGTTAGCTGGGAAGTCTATGGCAGCATTTCCATTGGTGTCGTTCAGTATTTCTTTAGCACTGTAACAGTTCCACCCACAAGCTCTCTGTGGCTGCGGCAGGTTGCTTCCTGGAGGTCGGGATTGCTGTTGCCTGTTTGCTCCATCCCTGTCCTCACAAGAAGTGCCTGTGGAGCATTAGATCAAGTAGACATCCCACTTGCAGGACACATTTGCAGTGGTTTTGAGCGCTTTAATACCTTACTGAAAATTGATAGCCTGTTATTGAACAATGTAGTTCCTAGCATTTTTCAGTTGAGGATTTCTGCATAACTTAACAGTTGTTTTTTCCTCTTCTGATTCCATCCTCAGTTTCAAAGTCCTTTTCATGGGCACCAGGCAACATTCCAAATCTCAGCACGGGTTGTGCCTTTTCACCTACATCTCTAACGCTGTGTGACAGCAAATTATTTCCCATTTGGGCAGTACTCTTCACGAAATGCCCTGAATGACGGTCAGCGCAAGTACTCTTTTCAGCTAGGCAGGGGAGACAGTTTCACGGTGGTTAACACACTAGGTGTGCACTAAGCAACAGCTAAGGAATTCAGCCTCTGTCTTTCCTGTATGTGGTGAATACTTGCATCATCGTCCCAGTTGTTTACTATCATCTTGTCTCTTTGGTTTATTAGCTCTTCACCTTGGGGGCTGTCTTGGCTAGGTGTGTACAGCAACTTCCGAGGGGAGCTGCAGTCTTATCTGGGGACTCCAAGGCCTGCAGTGATATGAACCACACTGGGTTAGAGACTTTGTTGTCAGTTTTTCTATCAGTGTGGTTCAGTCCTTCATAAGATAAGGTGCAAAGAACTTGCATTGAAGAAACTCAAGAGCATTTTAGGTGCTGGCCTTAAAACAAGAAAAAGGCTATTAGATATAAGCGCATAGATAATACAGAATGACCCAACATCCAAATGGGCTATGGCTGTTGTATAGGTACTCAAGCATCTTTCTTTATACTTTTTGCCAAGAATCTCTGAATCATGTCACAAGTTGTTTGGTTTGCTTTTTTTTAATTAAACATTATTGTGCATGCATAATTACCACAATATGTGTGTACATATACATGTATTTACACATATTTATACATAACATATTACACTTGTAAATGTATTACATATACCAGATTTTTTTATTCTTGTTTGCAGTGAACTCTTTGAAATGCCAATATTTAGCGATTCAGACACTTCAATTTTTTGGCATCATGAGTTAAAAAACAAAATAATTTGCTGTTTCTGGTTCTGTTTAGACTGAAAAGTTCATTTAAAATTACTCCATCTCACCAAGTCTCTGGTGTCCCAAACATTGTTTCAGCTCTGGTGTGTTTTTTCTGAGGCTCTTGCAAATGTTTGAGGTCTTAAAGTGTTGCTACAATTGTGCCCCATGTAAAAGTCCATTAAATGAGCAATTCATGTTATTCTGAAAGATGTACAATTTAAATCGAGTACATCAGACAAGTTCTGCTGTTAGTAGCAATTAATTTCTCATGTTTTGATGTGGCAATTTTATCATTCATAAGCTTAAGTGCTGGTAGATTTTGAGGTCTCCAGAGCCTGTGTGCTTTGTATCAAACAAATTGTTCTGTAAGAATGGCATCGTTGCATGATTGAAAGAGAAACTCATTAGTTTAGCCAAGATGTTTTCCTGAGATTTGCATTTCAATTACACTGAGGCAAGCAGATTTAAATTTAATGGGGTTTAGATGGCTTTTTTGACCAGGGGTGTGGGGCCCAGAGGGGCTGGACTTAGACCTGTCAAGATACACTTACCAGTTCAAAGCTCCTCTCTCCACTGATTTAAAAATGTGGATGCTGCCCAGGTAATGGAGAAATTTAAGAGTTCCTGGAAGCTATGAGGAGCGATGGAGAGCCTCATGTTAGGGGCATAATTCTCTCCACTGGCCATAGATGGAGTGAGTGCCATGAACCAACTTAATCTGAAGCCGTGATTTCTCAGATGTCTTCTGCTCACCTTGTCCTAGGCACGGAAGTAGATCCGACCAGTTGCCTGATTGAAGGCCTCACAATGGGCACCTCTATTAAACTGTCTTCAGAGTAGCTCCATAGCAAGGAGGCAAGGGCTTGGCTTTATGCATTTTGCTCTCTTTCCTCTTCCCTCATAACAAGCTACAAGCACGTGCCAGGGCACTTGCGTAGGACTTGGAAAACTTGGCTTCTGACTTCTCTGGAGTCAAAGTGGGTTTGACTCCATCATTACTCTGGTTCCTCTGGTGAGTTTGCAAACCAGTGATTAGATGAGCTCAGGAGGAGCTGTGAGTGTGGTCCAGGAGACAAGGTTTGCCAGGTCCGGAAGGGGAGACGGCATCAGGGCGGCTGCCTCTCTGCACTCAGCTGCTGCACATGGGCAACCACAAACCCCATCTCTACCTCCAGGACTATTCAAGTGGTGACTAAAACCAGAAATGTCCGTCATGGATGTGAAGAACAAATAGATTATATTTTGTCAGTAACTTACAGGGTGAAGGTTTAGGTACTTAGTGTGAAGTCATTTGTACTCCTGTTTGATGTTACTCTTCTTTTTCTTTTAGCATCTTCTGCCCTGGCAAGAAAAAAGAATATTGTGAAATAATACATAAATGTCAATGCTATCATAATAATTTCTACGGTTATGTAGGAATTGCTCTTTGTAGTGACAGCCATCCTTAGTGTGTGAAATATTTTATGAATACCTTGAATGAAATGGGCTGAGTGTCTGTCAGGATATAGACACCTCCATTGCTCTGAATTCAAATGATACGTCAGGGGAAAGAAAAAGATTAAAGCTTCATGCATATTTTAAAAGAGAAATTTGCATCATCCTGCACAAATGTTGAATTTCTTTTTTTTTTTTTTCTGAGAGAGCAGAGCACTGTGCTCCGCCTCATGGGAAGAACACCTTTCTGCCCTTCACCATCCTTCTTTATCCCCTGCCTCATCAGAGGGGTCAAAAATTCAGTGAGGGAGAAGCGGTGCTCGCTATACAAACGTGTATGTGCTATGCATACTCCTGAGAAGCTGCTTCTGTTCCCTTCTCCCCAATCCCTCCTGGAAAAAAAAAGGCAGTGTGTTCCCAGAGCTGCGTACGGTGTCTCCTGGAGAGCAGCGGTGGTGAGGTCAGGAGTGACAGGGACATGGGCTCTGCCCTTCGGCCCAGGGATGGGCAGGACAGACGGAACTGGGCAGTGGGGAGCAGGGCAGCGTGAGGGGAAGCTGCGCAAGCCCCAGGTGGGATGCCCAGCTCCTGCCCTCCCAAGTTCCCCCAAGGCCTGTGTGGCTTTCTTTCCAAATCTTTGTCTTCAGAAGTTTAATGGAAGGGAGGTTGAACTCTCCCAGGCACAAGCGGTGACCCCTTTCGTTTGCTTCCCTGCACATTTTGCTTTGGAAGAGCGGGTTTATAAATAGCCTACTGCAATTAAATGTGGATTTTTTCAGTACTGCTAAATAATAGGGGTCTCTGAACATCCCTGCAAAAAGGGTGGTGGGCCGGGGGGTGGGAGGGATGGTGGTTGGTGCCAAAGATCTCTAGAAGCTACTGCACTTCCTTATGGAGAACTGAGATGTGACCATACTCCTCTATAGGATAACCTAAGTTTTGGTAAAATGTGTAAACCTCTCGTGTCTCCGGTCTCCAGCCAAGAGAAATTCCCAGAAGGAATGGGGCAGTTTTCCTTGAGTGCTGTCATCATGCAGAGCCTTTATTTATGTATCATCTTCCCTCTCCGCCGGCCGGTGCCAGACACCAGCAGGAGCCTGGGAGCGGCGCAGGGCCGAGCAGGCTGGCCAGCTGCACCCGTGTTTGCTGTCAGGATAAACAAGTTTGCGGCTGTTGTTATGGAGATGAATTAGGACCAAAGGCTGGTTTTAAACGCTTTTTTTCTTGTCTTTGCAAGAGAAACAGAACAGCTAATGGAGGAACCGAATTCCTTACCACATTAATAATGTAGCTGATGTGCCCATTGCTAGGGTAAATGTTGTTGGTGATTAAATAGTGACTGGTGATAAATCACTAATAAAGATAAATGTTCATCCAAGACAAATGGTGATCCAAGCCCTCTTTTTTCTTACTGTAGAGTCCAGGCATCCGAACAGTTTTGCTGAGTACTCAGGGAAAATTGCAGAGCAGAAATGAAGCTTGAAGGCTGCAGAAAGAATCTTTTTTATTACTATTATTATTCCCAAAGATGTCTCTACAGCCATGTCCGTGCTGCCGACTAAAAGGAGACCAGAAATCCATCTCTGCTCCCCAGGGCTGTGCTGCAAGCGCGCCTGCACTGCTCAGGGGTCACCCCTGCTGATGGTATGAAGCAGAGCTTGAGAATAAAGCCAGGAGCTGAGCCGAGAAAGGCTGAGCCTTGTCCCTCTTTTACATAGCAGTACACTTACTGCTACCGGCCATTAGAATAACTGCTGAGAGCCACGGCAGGTAATTGGAGACAGGGAACACAGTGCATGAATAGTGAATTTTCTTTAAGGAAAGCAAAGGCACCTGAAGAGCCTCTCCATGGGTTAAGGAGAGCAGCCCCAGGCTGTGACAGGCTTGGAGCCGGCGAGGAGGGGCTGGGGGCTCCTCGTAGCCCCCCAGTCCTCCCAAAAAGCTTTCTACCACAGGAAATAGTGCGGTGGGGAACGCACTGGTCTGGGTTTCTCATGTCGTATCCAGGCTAGTTTAGCAACCATCCTGAGCATTTCCACTTTCCTCCGTGAGGCCTGGCTCAGATGAGGATGGGAAACACGGTGAGAGGGCGAGAGCTTGGGCAGACAGCACAGATCCGCACCGAGAGCGAGAGGGAGATGGAAAACTGCAGGGCAAGGGAGCTCTTTGTTGCATCACCGCTGCTTTCAAACATGTCCTGGTGTGAAAGTCCCTTTTAAGAAGACTGCTTGCCGTTCACTTTAGTGCTCTTTGTAGCTATCTTTTATAGGAAGCACCACAATGAGTAGAGAAAGGTCATCTTAGAAAGGGACTTTCACATTCGGGCTAGTTGGAGAGAGCCAGCATGACGGCTGATGGTCGCAGTGAGAGTTACCGCATCCCAGCT